>NC_090939.1:737560241-737863271 GCF_040938575.1 Ambystoma mexicanum | reverse complement strand
CCAGAAGGCGAGTGTGTTCTCACCTCCCAGACGGGAGTCCTCTTTTCAACCCATCGAGAAGACGCTGGAGAAAGTGATGCTTATCATTTCACCGAAACCGTCTCCCTTGATCGCAGAGAAGGGGTGGAGGGCAAGGTAGCGCTTCGAGGTAAGGACATATCCACTGAGGAGGAGCTTACCAACATTCAGTTCCAGGGGGAACGATGCGTCGAGAGCGGGCCCTATGGGAAGAATCCCGACGACGGGGGGTGAGGGCGTGGAGGATCAGCCTCAGCCACCAACTCCACCATCGCCGCATCCACCTCAGCAACCACCTGGAAACATCTGGGTGGACATTCTCACGGCTCTGCACACCATTTGTTTCGGAAATCCTGACTAGGATGCTGCTTACACCGACGGCCCGGGACCTTCAGGGGAGCCACCTTTCAAGAAGAGGCGGGCCCACCCTCTGCCTCCCTGCTACCCTTCGCCTCCCTCTGCCCCCCACTCAACCCCCAACCCCACCCAAGGGACGAGACGGACCCGATGGGGACGGACTACGGCGAGTTGGGAGATCTCCCCTCTCCACCCCCCAGATCTTCGCCACCCGACGAGATAGGCTCCTTCCACGCCATGATCTTGAGGGCCTCAGAGCTTTTCCAGCTTGTCTCTGAGGAGAAGACAGAAGGGTTCCTATACCAGCACCGTGAGGCTAAGAGGAAAACTGTGCTTTCCATCCCTCTCTTGGATGAAATTTGGGACGAGGGATTGTCCATCATGAAGAACCCTTCGTCGGCCCCAGCAAAGAGAGACCGTCACAAGAAGAAATACAGGGTGCCGGACTCTGCGCCCAAGTGTTTGCGATCTCAACCGTCGCCGGACTCAGTGGTTTCGGCAGCAGTGAAGAAGTCGTCTTCGAGTTCTTCCGCGTCGGCGGCCTCCTCCCCTCCAGACAGTGAGGGGAAAAAGTTGAATGCCATGGGGCGAAGAGTGATCTCGTCGGCGGCAACGACAATCCAGGCCGCCAATGCCCTTGCCATAAAGGCGCGTTACGACCGGGTGCTCTGGTTTACAATCACTCCCCTCCTGGACTTCCTTCCTGATGTGAGAGGAAGCCTTGGAGATTTTACAGGAAGGCGAGGTTGCTTCGGACCACGCCATTACAGTAGCGACGGACATCGCCAACACAGGATTCCACCAAATGGGCAACAGCGTTTGCCTTCATCAGCGGGGTTTGCTGCGAGCCACTAAATTTCGCCAGGATGTTCAGTCGAGAGTTTTAGACATGCCCTTCGACAGAGCGAATTTTTTCGGCAAGACTGTGGACGAGTTGCTGCAAGCCATCAGAGCGGACACTGAGACGGCTTGTACCTTGGGCACGCTTAAACAACGATGTCCGTCCTTTCGGACTGACAGCAGAAAATCCCAAGGTTCTTCCAAAGGACTCAGTGGAGGAACTTCGTCCTACTGGCAACCCTCCCATTCGTTGGCCCAGGAGACCTACAGTGGCTGTGCCAAGTCTGGAGAAGGATGTTGTCATCGCCAAGGGATCCAGGGCGGCGCTTCGTCGGCAAAGCAGGATTGAACCGGCCGTGGCGTCAAGCCC
Source organism: Ambystoma mexicanum (assembly GCF_040938575.1). Classification (NCBI taxonomy): domain Eukaryota; kingdom Metazoa; phylum Chordata; class Amphibia; order Caudata; family Ambystomatidae; genus Ambystoma; species Ambystoma mexicanum. The sequence continues at coordinate 737,861,686 of NC_090939.1, read as the reverse complement.
CCACCCATACACCCCAATGGGAGGCCGGCTGGCGAACTTCTTCAGCGTGTGGAAGACCATCTCCAACGACCGTTGGGTGCTGGACACTCTCGTTGAAATTCCTGGGTGTGTCTCTAGGCGAAAATGTCTGAGAATACCTCCGGTGGCCCGGCAGGAAAACCACATCCCTCAACTGTTGCTGGAGGTGCGGGTCATGCTAAGAAAAGGCGGGATAGAGCTTATCCCAAAGAGGCTCGGGGGCTCCGGAGTTTACTCTTGCTACTTCCTTGTCAAGAAGACCACCACCGGCGGGTGGAGGCCCATCCTGGACCTCTGTCATCTGAACAAGTACATCAGGTCCCAAAAGTTCTGGATGGTGACCCTTCAGCATGTTGTAGGACAGCAAGAAGAAGGGGATTTCCTGTCATCGCTGGATCTGGAGGATGTGTACTTTCACATCCCCATCCACAAAGAGCACCACAAGTTTCTTCGCTTAGTGGTTCTAGGGCAACATTACTAGTTCAAGGCCCTTCCCTTCGGATTGAAGTCGCTGCCAAGGGTTTTCACCAAGTGCCTGGCACCGGTGGCGGCACAGCAGCGTCTGAGTGATCCACGTGTACCCTTATCTGGACGACTGGGTCATCCGGGCCAGCTCGAAGGACATAGTAGTTGACCACACGGCGAGGATCATCCGGCTCATCGCGGACCTGAGGTTCTAGATAAACTATGCCAAGTCCTGCTTGGTTCCATCGCAAGAAGCGTTGTTTCTGGGAGCCCGACTCAACACTGTGTCGTGCCTGGCGTCTCCGTTGGAGGAGACGATGGTGGCCATCTTGGGCAAGGTACAACGGCTGTTGGTCCTGCAGGTCGCAAGAGTGAGGTTGTTAAAGTCCCTGCTTGGCATGATGTCATGCATATACCCTATTCGATTTTTCAGGCTGCGGATGTGTCCACTGCAGGAATTCATAGATGCGCATGGGATACAAGTTTTGTGAAGCTTCGAGGACAAGATCACACTCGACGAGAATTTCCGTTGAGTGATACAGTGGTGGGGAGTTCATGCACATCTAGGCAGAGGGGTGGATTTCCAGACCCCACCGTACCAGGAGACTGTCAGGACGGACGCTTCACTGGAAGGGTGGGGAGCCCACACCGGAAGTCTCCACACAAGGGGACTGTGGCTACCGGAGGAGAAGATGCTGCACATCAACGTGTTGAAGTTGCAGGCAGTGTTTTTGGGCCCTCAAGTCTTTCCTCCGTCCCTCAAGGGCAAGGTGGTGTGGGTCTTCACGGACAGCACCACCACGATGGTCTACATCAGGAAGCAGCGGGGCACCAGATCCCCAGCGCTCTCCAAAGAGGCGCAGGAACTGTGGCACTGGGTCATCGCCCAGGGGATGGTCCCCATTCCGTTTCATCTGGCAGGAGTGAAAAACACTGTCGGTGACTCTCTCAGCAGGGAGCTGTGTGCTTGTCACGAGTGGGAACTTCAACAGGACCAAGGGAAACACCTGTTTTGCAAATGGGGCAACCCCCACATCGATCTATTTGTGACAGCGACGAACACCAAGTGCCCGACGTTTGCCAGCAGGTTTCCCCAAGCGGGGAGCATGGAGGACACATTCTCATTCCCCTGGGACAGCCTGTTTTCTATATGCGTCCCCCCACCCCCGTTGCTTCTTCCACTAGTCAATCAACTCAGGCAGCCCCGGTGCAGGATGATCCTCATCGCACCGTCGTGGCCGAGACAGATATGGTACATGGACCTTCTCGACATGTTAGCGACCCGTCCAATCAAGCTTCCAGTGGTCGCAGATTTTCTCGCCAGGGAATGAGCTGCAATCCTGGACCACGACCCGGGATCGCTGAACCTGCAGACCTGGCTCCTGCAGCATTAGAATTCGGCAGCTACGATCTCCTGGCAGACTGCAAGGAAGTGCTTGCCAAGCCCAGAGCATCATCTACTCTTAAATGCTATGGACATAAATGAAAGAGCTTCACGGTTTGGTGCTTTGCACAGAAGATCGATCCTCTACGAGTCACGGCTCCGCAGGTGCTGCTGTATTTGCTGTCGTTGGCCATTGCTGGACTGGCCCATGCCTCCATCAAGGTTCATCTGGCGGCTATCTCCCGCTACACCAGATCTCCAGGATGGTCGTCGCTATGGTCACACCATCTGGTTAAGGAGTTTGACAAAGGACTGTTGCGTTCTTTCCCGCCGATGAAGGCTCCTGCCCTGGCGTGGGAACTATAGGTCCGGCGTTTGAGCCTATGCATTTGGTGCAACTGAAGTCTTTGTTGTGGAAAACAGCTTTTCTTGTGGCCATCACCTCTGCATGACGAGTGGGAGAGATCCAGGCCTTCTCATGTAAACCACCTTACTTGATATTCCACAAGACGAGGGTAGTGCTACGGACGCACCCCTCGTTCATGCCCAAGTTGCGTCTGACTCATCTAAACGAGCCCTTGGTGTACCCTGTATTCTTCCCGACGCCTTCATCGCCGGCTGAGAGGACTTTGCACTCGCTGGATGTGGCTAGAGCGCTGAAGTTGTACATGGAGCGCACTAGGAGTTTTCAGATGACGTCACAACTGTTCATGAACTTTGGCCCAGTGAACCAAGAGAAGGTCCTCTCCAAGGCTTCCATTTCCAGGTGGCTCTCCGGCTGCATCACCCATTGTCACTGGTTGATAAACCGACCGTTGCCTGGCCATCAGAGCCCATTCCACCATAGGGATTGCTGCAACTACGGCGTTCCTGTCTGGTGTGCCCCTGCTCGACATCTGCAGGGCTGCTACGTGGAGGTCGACACAACTTCACGAGATTCTACTGCTTCGACCGGGATTCCAGGGAGGAGTCCGGAGTCGGCCAAGGTGAGCCTGGTCAGGAGGTAAGGGATGCTTAATGTTTATTTTGAGCCTTGCCACCTCCCGTGGTTATGCATGTGATGTGTGTACTGCTATGTATTCTTTATTCATGAGCATGTGAATCCATGCCAGACCCCGTGCTGGAGAAGGAACAAGTTACTTACCTGCAACATTTGTTCTCCAGCATGTGTCTGGCCTGGTTCACATGTGAACCCTCCTGCCTAACCCTCTGCGGCTCCTCTCTTGGTCCTACTTCCACTTTAAGTGCTACCAAATCTGAAGATGGCTGCCTGTTAGGACAGTTTTTCTGAAGTCCAGTTAAGGGCCTAGCAAAACCATTCTACTGAGGCAGTACAAGACTCCACTCTTAGTATAAGGCTGTACCACCGGAGTTCGGGTAGCGTAGACAGAGCAGCCAGGCTTATTTTAGGAGGGGGAGAGGGCAGTAGATACAGTACAAATGAAATTGTCATACAGATGATCCAAAGAAACACTGAAACACTATGTATTGTAGAAATAAAGGATTTATTTAAATACAGGTAGGCCCAGATAAATCTAGGGGTTAAGTAAGTACTAACACATTATATGGAATCACAATATAAAACACAACACTATACTTGAAAGTACACCGACCCAAGTATAAACCTTATTTGGAACACCTAACAGTAGTTCTGGGGAAGTCAAAACCTTGTTATACACATTTAGTATAGGTCAAGCGTATTCTTTGGGAGTAAAAGACCAATGATTACTTTTGGTAATACAAGGACAGTAGGCCCTTCCAGTTGTACAGTGACTCTTGGAACAAATCACATAAACAGTCAACTGGATAATATACTTTTGGTAAATAGTGAAACACTTATTCTAGGTGCAGTAAAAACCTATAACTACTCTTGTCATAACACACAGTTATACCAGGTGAGTAAAACCTAAGGATGTAATATACAATTACAGATGCTTTGGAAATCAGGGAACCCCAGATTGAGGTAAGCAATAACTCTGCTAACTTGTTTTGGATGGCACACCGCTAACGCAAGTTAAGTAAAACTCACTTACTTTAACTTCACAATGAAGGGGAGAATAAAACCCAATGTCACACTTGTGCCGTGGAGCCTGTGCCACTACTTTTAGATTGCTGCCCGAAATTGCTGCAAAATTGCTGCTGGAAGACGTTTTTGAAGCAAAAACTAAGTGGAGTCTTTTATTTATTTATTTATTATTTTTTTTTAACTTTCACTTTGAAGACACAGGAGTCTGTTTTCACTTGCCTTCTCACCTGCCTGACGCTCCACCTCCCTACGCCCGCTTACTTCAAAAACCGGAAGTTAAGCGAAGCGTAGCGGAGTGTCCCGGAGTGTCCGGTGTCAGGTGGCGAGCGGAGTGCCTGACCACAGTGCCGCCAAAGAATTGCAGAACATAAAAGAAGGTAAGCTTTATTTGTACGTGCCATTGGGACTCACTGAAGGGGAGCAAGGACACAAAATGCACTTAAAGAGAGACAATGAACACACTGAAGGGGCAGAGGGCATAGTGAGGGATACGGATGTGACTTGCTCCACCCCCTCTTGGGCTGCGGAGGCAGAACTCCAGCCAGCGACCCCTGACCCCTTATTAAATCAAAGTTTCTGCCCCGTCAATATTCAAGTAAAAATTGGAGCTAGCACTGCGCTATACATAGACAATGGGCAGGCGGCCGCTAATACCGGAGACCCACCCAAAGCCATGGGAGCCGCCACAGATGAAATTGTAGCAGGAAGCCTACAGACGGAAGCAGAGCATTCGACAAAACAGGCCACACAAAAAATCAGACAAGCCAGTGGAAGACCAAATGCAAAATCTGGTCAGTTCTCCAGTTCTAGCAGCATTGAATGTCTCTACTATTGAGCCCTTGGTAAGCCCAAAGGAGGCAAGAACAGGTCACAATGCAAGCCAAGCGACTGTATCTAGTTGGATAGAAAAACCGAAGCTACCAACAACAGGGGAACGCCATATGCTGAACAACCTGAAAAGAAAAAACTCAAACCCCGAGGCAGAGGACGAAAGGCCATGGAAGGAGTTAGCACAGTCGGAAGGCCGTGAGGGGGCTAATCCAAGAACTCAGTTCAGCCCCCCATCTAGATACATAGTTAAGAGGACCAAATACCCGAACAACCAAAAGGAGGGTGCTCCCAGAAGCATCATATGGAAACAATTTACAGCAGGACCATTGCCAACAAATTTAACAGGGGCTCCCAAAACTCCAAACACCATAAATGGAGGAACCACAGTAACCCCAGCAAATGCTAGGGAGACACTAAGCTTCAGCTTTGGCAGACGGAGCCCCGCCTGCACTAATCAAATGAAGAAAATGACAGGAGTCGAAATATCAGATGCAGTTTTGTTGGAGACATAAATGAATATGGAGAACGCACTAAAAGACAAGACCATAGGCACCAAAAACGTTGACAAAGAAAGAGGAATGACTGACAAAGTTGACATCGAAGACAAATCGACGCAAACGTTGCCATTAAACCAAGTGGGAAATGAAGACCAGGTTAAATCAGGTCGAACAACGGAAGACAATTTCCTAATGGTCGCAACTATGTCAGGAATCCTAGCACCCTTCATGAAACTGTATGAGGACATCAAAACAATGCTGAATCTAACGAGCAAGAAAATAAAGGAGAAAGGCCCATGGGTACACCAGTAAATTTAGAAGAGGACTCAGAAACCCAAAGTGTAACCGTTATGGAACCGCGAGCAACTCGAAGAGAAGGGGGAGGTAAAACAAAATGAAGATAGACCACCCTCAACCCCCGGCTGAGGATATCACCAGTTACATTCTTCCAAGAGAAAAACCAAAGAGCAAATTGTCTCAACCAGGAACAAGAAATTAGTCAATGAAATCATCAGAGATCGAGGTGGAAGAAAGTCCCCTAAACAGAAGCGCTAGGGAAGGGCTAAACAACTCAACAGAAACAGTGGAGGCCATTTCTAGTAAAAGACCGACATCAAGGCCTGGAGACTCCATCACTACGGACAAATGTCAGGAGAAAGGAAAGAAAAAGGGGAATGTGTGCGAGATCTTCAAATCAAGAGACATAAACACAGAAGATAAAAAAACTAGACAGCCAAACAAAAACGAAGAACAATGGGACCGCAGATAACAAATCAGGGGGGCACCACAAGAACATAGGGCCCTCTAGAAAAAAAAAAAATCAACCACAAGCAAAAGCCCCCAGCAGTAGTAAATGCCGAGCTTTCATTAAAAACCTGACAATACCAAAAGAACAACAGAGTATAATTGACCAGCTAAGAAACAACAAGAAAAAGGTGAGACCAGACCAAAAGACTGAAGAACAAAAGATCTTAGAAATCGAAGAAGTTGATTGCTCTGACAATGACCTGCTGGACCTCTCCACTTACCCGGTCTCAGATGACGAAGACAAACAGGGCATAAGAGGCATCGATGAGGTAAACACAGGGGCTGAGGATTCCGCGAGTGAGGAGCACACAGATTATAGCGAAAGTGACACCTCATCTATAATGTCAACACAAACCGGTTATGAGACACAGAGAGAAAACAAGAGTACCAAATACTCATACAGAAAAGGATGGACCGAGAAAAAACCAGGAATCGAGTGAAAGAGGTCAGAAGATTGAACCTCAAGGTCGAGAAAGGTTCATGCGACGGTCTGTGACCCGAAACCACGGAACCAGTCGGGAAAGTGAAACAAGATACAGCAACAAGTGAATCGAGACGGAGGAAAGAAGAGACCGGCAGTACACAAAAGAGGGGGGAAGAGATCTACAGCACAGACCCACACGCAAAACAACTGCTGCTGACAGTTCCAGGCAACCAGGGCTTGTTCTGGAACGGATCCTTCATTATGAGGACCGATTTAATACTCAAGAGACAAGAGAACCAACGTAATAAGACTCCTCCACCACATACCGGCCCTAAGACTAATTACAACAGACGACTTGGCGATAGTAGAATTCATCGAGGAAGATCGCACCGACAAGGTAATCTTGCATACAAGATCAAATCTGGTGAGACAACTGCTACTGGAAGAAGCTCCGCAATTAAGACCAATGGGTTTCGACCTACAAGAAAGTAATGAAGTCCTAAAAACCCAGGAGAGAGTAAAGAAGCACTCGGTGAGACAAATCAACAGAAAAGACAGAGACCAGTAGTGCCAAGACTAACAGAACAACATCAGCGAGAAGGGGCACCCAGAACACACAAAGCTCAAACAAAAGAATTCAACAACAAGAAGAAGAAAACGAAGCAGCAAGGTGGAAATGGTTGAAAAACATGATTGATGACAAAACAAACACCCAATAATATAAAACAGTAAAAAGCGTGGGTTCATTGAGCCTGGGAAGTTGGACCAGAGGCTCTAACCACCTTTTTACTAATGGAGCGCTTCAAAAAGAGAAACTTAGTGTGTTGTGCCTACAAGAAACATGGCTGGTGCAACCACCGACATTGGAAGGATACGTGGTATTGCTAAACCCAGCAGTCAAAGGTCCAAAAGGTAGACCTATGTCAGGTCTATTGGTAGCCATCAAAAATGACCTGGACTGGCAAGTGCTGGAGGAGACAAATCCAAACGTACTCATTCAGATGGTAGCGTTAGAGCTGGATAAAAAAGCCAGTAAAGTACTAATACTGATCAACATATATTGGATTCCAGCAAACTCACTACACGAAAACCTGCCTGATGAAATAGCAGAATTAATCGATGAACAGAGAGAAAAGTGGACTGATCCTATGTTCATACTGGTAGGAGACTTAAATTGTTCGTGCTTGAACAAGGACGACCGATCAGAGCATGACATAACAGCTTCAACAAAGGAAAAAAGAGGTACAATGTGGAACCGTATGGTACAATCAAGGGATTGTGTAGTACTGAACGGAAAGGTGAAGGGGGACCAACCAGCAAAACCAACCTGGAAGGGAACACAATTCGTAGAGATCCTGGACTATATTTGCATCTCAAGTAATTTGTCGGAGAACATCCAGACCTTGGAAGTAATCTCAACAGTAGAAAGTGACCACAACTTGCTAAAACTGACGTGCAAAAACATCAGCAATAACAAGACCGGAACTTATAACCAGAAGTTGGTCACAGACCAAAAAGGGATCAGACCAGAGAAAACAAGAGAACTAAACCATAATCTAAAACAAATGATCTCGACGCTTGAAAAACGAACCAGGCAAAAAAAGGATTGATTATACCCCGCTTTTCAGAACATTTGTTACAGAAAGGAAGCTTGGAAGTAACCATCAAATATCAACCTACCAACACCAGTACGACAGTCGTATACGAGAAAAGAAAAAAGCATTAAAGAGAGACCAGAAGACTAAAAAAGATTAAACACGACAACTGGAGTAAAAAGATTCATGAGCTAAAACAAAAATACAGAAACTGGTTACATTTACACAAGAAGACTTTGCTAAATCAGGATGCAGAAAGAATGCTGGGAAAAATGAGAACTAAAAATACAGCTGAAATCTGGGCAATCGTCAACGAAGTGAAGAAGCCTCAAGCAATAAGTCAAATGAACCCAATTAGTGCTTCTTCATGGGTTAAGCACTACACACAGCTGCAAGGAGAAACTCACACTGACCCAAAGCGGAAACCAACGACAAATAAAAATGAGGCAACTATAGATATCATCAGTATTGAAGCAATTGAGAGCATCCTAAAAAAAACTGAAAGATTCGAGACCCCTGGGCCCGACGGGCTGACGAACGTAATACTGAAAAGTAACACAGGCGAATGGGCTAAATTTCTTCATCTTCTATTTAATTACATAGTAACAACAGAAAAAATTCCGTATTCCTGGCGAAAGGCAGTAGTGGTGTCCATTTTTAAAAAGGGTCTCAGAACATCAGCTGACAATTACAGACCAATCGCTTTACTAGACGTGGTGGGGGAAGGTCTTTGCGTCTACACTACTGAAGGCATTAGACCATTGGGTACAGCAAAGTGGAGGACGTGATCCTTGGCAATCGGGTTTTGTGAAAGGGAGAGGCACAGCACTTAACATCTTCCTGATTAACTTAATGAAAGCCAGAACACAAAGGAATAAAAACCAAGGAATCTATATTGCGTTCGTAGACTTGTCGAAGGCTTTCGACACCATAAAAAGAGGTAAACCATGGAAGAAAATAGAAAGCTGGGCATGTCCACAGTCACTGGTGGCGAACATCAAAGACTTGTACACGGATACAAGCATCAGAGTCAGATTGGACACAGCGGGTACATTAACAGACGAAATTCAGATAAAAATGGGCTTAAAACAAGGATGCCCGCTGGCTCTGGAATTGTATAACCTGTTCACATCAGACCTGGAGGAGTCATTTGAGTCCACTAGCTGCTTTCCACCAAAAATAGCACAAACGCCGATTGGGAGATTGCTTTACGCAGATGATATCGTCCTGATGGACCAAACCCAAATCGGCTTGCAAAGACAGCTCACTACATTACAATCGTATGTAGACTCAAATGATCTGGTAATAAATCCAGAAAAATCGAGAATTCTGAAGCTATGCCCAGGAGGTAATAGAAACAGAGGGAAAAAACTAGGATGGTCTCTGAAAAACAAAAAAATCTTGGAAGTTGAAGCTTTCACGTACTTGGGAGCCTGTATAGACAATACGAAAAACATGGCAAGAATAGTGGGGCTAAAAAGGAAAGCAACTAACCTAGCTGCCCAAGGGAGAATTCCGCGTAAAAGATACTGCAGATTCACCTTATCACCTCTAATATCCTTTTACAGGATGAAAGTGGTGCCAATATTAGCATATGGGGTAGAATCACCAACCCCCCTACAAGCTCAAACATGGTCAATTCTGGAGGGCCTGTTTTGGAGGAAAACTTTACAGCTGCCCAAATCAGTCCCAATACAGCAAATAAGGAGAGAGCTGGCATTGACATCACTCAAAACAATTGCGGTATGGAAAATGTCTTGAAGAAAACACCACGGGAGGATTTGGGGTGCCGATAAAAGCCCTAAAAGACAAATCTGACATAATCTTAATAGACTGGCAAAAGACATGTCGAGGGATTCTAGTGAACTTCAGTGAGTCAGAGGATGACTTGTGGATCAACCCAGACAAAACTAAAAAACTATACATGGCAGATTGGATCGAAACCCAAGAAGACAACCGCAAATACAAAGGTTACGAAAACTTCTGGGCTCAACCAGGAAAACTGAATCAGATCCCGAGTTATCTGACTTTATTCCCTAACTGGTACTTCTGAGACCTTTTTCTGAGATTCAGATTGAACATTTTACCAACGGGAGAAATGTTACAAAGAAGAAAAAGGTTGGATATCCGTGAAAGCTGCAGAATGTGTAAAATAAAAGGAGAGAGAGAATCTCTGAAACATCTCACACAACAGTGTACCGGTTTAAGGAAAGAGCGAGAGCAGTGCTTGGGGGACATCATTAGAAGTCGCATGACAAGGAATGTTGATGAGTGGTGGAAGACTCTTGTAGAAGGAGAAAAAATGAAAATAACATTGGCACTCATAAGACTAGTGATTCTAATTCTCAAGAAACTAGAGGTGATCAACAACATGACCCAGGCACAATAAGGTGTTACCAAGCTCTACTATCAGGATACTGTACATCAAACTGAAGACACATCCTGGAAGAATGGACATGATCAGGTTAAAGGTTTCAAATATGGATCCATACAATCTGTTTAAATAAAAATAAAAAAATAAATAAAAAATATTCTAGGTAGGCAACAACCTAATGTAGACTTAATAAGGACAGGCTAGCAGCAAGTCAGGGGAAGCAAGATCCAGTTGGGGGACACTCATACAGTTATCCTAACAGGACTAACCTGGTGATACGGAGGACATTCATACAATTACCATACAATTACCCTACAGGAATGATCTGGGGAAACCAACACATTACTTTTGTAAAGCAGCACAACCTAGTCACAGGAGAGTAAAATACCTTCACATCTACTTTCTTTTAGACTGGTAAAACAGTGGCTAAGGAAGAAAAGATGTTAACCATACTTTTAAGAATAGTGCATCACACATTCAAGATCAGTAAGAACTTTTGTAACTGTTCACTCTGAGAATTACAGTTACCCACCAACTCTTTACAAGTAAGTAAAACACTTCATTTCTTTTCTAGGCAGAAGTCTTTACCTTAGATCATGAGTGTTCTCAGTGGCAAAAGGGGGGTCACTAGGACTAGTGGCCAACAGGCAGTGTTAGAATAAGTTCTTTAGTAGCAAAAGTCAGAGTTCCTTAGGAAAACTGGGCAAACAGGTGAGTACTTTACTTCTAGGGTTAGAAGAGGGTCCAGGGGCTTGACAGAAGATACCCCAGCAGGATTCTAGCAGTGGGACTGGGTGCACTGGATGAGGGACCTCCCAATCACAGAAAACAACCCAGGACTACACAGAAATCCCAACAGACTTAAGGGAAGTATATACCCAAGCCAACACAGTACCTCAGCAATGAAGAAGAGATTGCAGCAGGAGAACTTCGGGGACTGCAGCCAAATACCCGGTCAGTGGATTCCTTGTCCTGGAGACTGAACACAAGACCTCAGAAGGGACTTTGCAGCAGGGATTGATGAAGAAGGCTCTAGGCAAGATTTCTCTCGCGGCTGAATGCGGTTCTGCAGGTTTGGCGCCTTTTCAAGGAGCACAGAAGAAGACAGAAAATCGCGGTTGAATTCTCGTCGTTTAAAGGTCCAGCACTCTTGTGAGGGGACTTTTTGGACTCGATTTGTGTCTCTGGAGATACACCAGGATGCCCATGAAGTTTCAGCGAGATTCGGAATTCGGAAGACCGTGCACCGCACAGTGGCTCGAGGTCCCAGGGTATTGGGGTATTGCAAGAACGCAAGGTCGCAGCAACCCGTGGGATGGCCCAAAATGCAGGTCTTATTGAGTCTAGTCGGTCTCACCAGTCACTGGGTTCGGGTCATCGTTTTCGGAGACCCCAGGTCGATCGGAAGGAAGGGCTGCAGCAGGCTCCGGTTACACAGTAGGCTCTCCAATCGCTGGAAATCATTCCCACCGCTTTTCCTTCGTCATCCTCTTCGGTTTTTTGTTCCAGTGGTCGACATGACTTAAGCTTCCAGGTTTCCAGTATTTATCAGGAACTGCAACACAACCTCTGCATTCTCTCCCCACATTTTACAAGAAAGGGGTGTCTGGCTGTCCAATCAGGACAGCCAAGCCCCCACTGGGATTTGCCTTAGTTGAAGGAAGGCCTAAGACAAAGGAGGGGGAAGTTTTGGACTCCTCCCCCACTTCCTATGCTTACAGACTGACTGGAGCCTGGGCGGGGTGTCCAGGGCACTCCCGCCAAAGTCAAAACTCAAAGGAATTTCCCGCCCTGGATGTCAGGGAAAGGAACAAGAAACAACAATAAACACTAAAATGGCAGAAAAAGAAGACGGGGGCTGTTTTGGTAGAATGAGCACCCTTAGGTGCCTTTACTGCAGCTGTGATTACAGCCCGCGGTAGAGGTGCACCAAATTAGGAAAAGGTATCACTGCCACCAGCCATTAAAGGTAAGCTTGTCACTGTAACAGAATTGTTACAGTTTCAATGTGAAAAGGGATACATTGTATCTCCCCAGTACTCCACATAAGGTGGGTGTGCTGGTTTCACAGAATAAAATGTAAAAGGGATCCAAAGATCCTTTCTACCCTTGGGAACTGTAGTTCACTCAAGGTTAGCACAAGAAAGTTAAATGGGGAGCCCCTAGGGCAACCCAGCAACAACAGGCACTTATTGCCAATAAGTTGTTAGACATGATAACTTTAAAAAGACACTGTGGAGAGTCTTAAAAATGACACCCATAAAAAGAGTTAAAGATTAGGTTAGTGTGGAAAAAGGTTGCCACTCACTGAGGTATTAATGAAAAATATCCCACTAGAAAAGCAAAAAGTTCTGGAGTTGAACCAGGAAAGGAAGATTTACCAGCTCTGTGGAAATCTTACCTAACACTGCCAGAGGAGGGGCTTAAGTAGAGGGCAGTCATTGGCTGGGGGCAGTATGACCCAGAGACCAGTGATTGGTTGTTAGGAAAAAAACAGTTCAGAACTGCAACTGATTTTATTTCTTTTCCGAGGATTTCTAGCCTGACGACGGGGAATATTCATGAGCATGTGAATCCATGCCAGACCTATGCTGGAGAACAGTTACAGGTAAGTAACTTGTTCCATCTCAAGCAAGGTACATGACATTTTTATATATATTATAGCAGTATATGGCAGTGTCGTCGATTGTGGGCTGTTATTACAGCTTAGGTGGGACTGGATGGTGAAGACCCACTCCCTGCTTCATCTTGGGTGGCTTTGAGGTATCAGTGTAGCGGTGCCCAAATGTCTTTTGGCCTACATACGAATCTGACTCCTTTAACATAACTTTCTTCGCAGTCTTGAATCGAGATCAGGTACCTGAACCATGTCTGGTTAGTCGGGGCCTTCTTCGCCTTCCAACATTTGAGTATATTTCGTTTGGCCACAGTGCGTGCTACAGAAAAGTCTGCGCAATTTAATTGGTACTTTCTCAATATCTCCCAGCAGTTATTTCAAAGGGGTGGCCGGGATTTGTATGTCCAGTATATCGCTGAGCATTGTGGACACACCATCCCTAAATTGTCTGATCGGGGGGGGGGGGCATTCTTAGTACATATGGAACGAGTCAGCTACCAGGGAGTTGCACTTGGGGTAGAGTGCCTGCTTGGAATGATCAAACTTGTTAACCTTGCTGGGTGTAATGTGTAAATGGTTCAGCACCTTGAATTGTATCAATCTGAAATTGGCGCAGAGGGATATGGACTTGGTGAAGTGCCAATATTTTGCCCATTTAGTGTCATCTATGGTTATGTTCAAGTCTTTTTCCCATTTGCTCCTCATATTGTTTCTGGATGGGGTGTGCGCTTGTACAGCCTTATATAGCGAGCAGATGCTGCATTTGAATCCCGCTTGTGACATGTTGCAGGTCAGAAATGGATGTGGGATTGGTCCCGCTGGGAATGTTGCCCGCTTGTTTTTATATGTTGCCCCTAGGCGGTGATATTGCAGTGCTGTGGTTAGACTGCCCCAACCTTACCCTGGACCTCCTTCAAGTGGACGAATATTCCCTCAGGGAAGAGGTCGCCCAGGCACATTTCCTTGTGTGGGTCCCAACTTCTCTGAAGTGGCGTGTCAAATGTGGGTGTCCTGTCCGGGTAGTGCCATAGTGAGGTGTGTGGCCATTATAGTTCCGAGCAACCCACTCTGAAAGAGAGACGCCCAGGCCCAAATTGTGCAAGCAATGGGGGCCAACCTCCACCACGTCTCTTCACGCCGCAAAGATCATAGACTGTAAGGACGCGAGGGAGGCTGCAAATATTTCAGCTTGAATATGGGCATAGTTCTGTGCAGTGGGACCAATATTTCTCGGTGTGCTTGTGTGGCAAGGTAGTATAGTAGGAAGTCCGGGGCTGCCAGACCGCCTGTGTCATAAGGTTCGCATAGTTTGGACACGCTAATCCTCACTGTGCCCTCCCATACAAAGTTGGAGGCAAGCTTCTGTATTTTGTCGAAGAACTGGTGACCTGGCCATATCAGAAGTACAGCATTTTGGGCACCACAAGCATTTTTAGCAGGGCCACCCGCCCATACATGGAGATCGGGAGTTTGTCCCAGACGCTCAGTTTAGTCTCGAGTGGCGATATGTAAGGTTCGTAGTTTGTGGCATACAGGGTTTGTTTGTCCATGGCCAGTATAATGCTGAGGTAGCAAGCTGTGTTTGGGGACCAATGAAATTGCGCTGTGGCTGCCGTACCAATTGTACCTGGTGTTAGGGGGATGATTTCTGTTTTAGTTAGATTAATTTTGTAGCCTGAGAATTTAGCAAATTCGTAAATCGCCTGCATTACCGGGGGCAGATTGGTCTTGGGGGTCTTTCAGGTACAACATAGTACAATCAGCGTATAGGGACATTAACGGGGTGGGGGGGCTAATGCGAATTCCACGACACAAGTGTTTGTCTCAGATCTGCTGCTATGCCCTCTATGGTGAGGGCGAAAATGAGGGGGATATTGGACATTCTGGTCTCGTTCCTCTGTGTAATGAGAATTCGGATGAAAGGGTTTTGTTTGTCCCAATTCTGGCCTTGGGGTCATTGTATAGCACTTGGCTTAATCTCAGGAATCCAGGTCCGAACCCCTTCTTATGAAGTATGGTGTACATGTAGTTCCAGGAGACAGTTGAATGCTTTCTAGCATTGAGCGCAATCGCCACAGTTTTAACTTTCGGGTCCAGGCTGTGCATCGTGAGGGAATAAAGCCTGATTGGTTTGGTTGAAACAATTTATTCATGTATGGTAGGAGAAGGTTGGCGATCGCCTTAGCGAATATTTTGGTGTCAGAGTTTATTAAGGAAAGGGGCCGATATGATGAGAGCTCGTGCGAGGGTTTATGAGGTTTGAGCATTACCATTATGATGGTCTCTCATGGAGCCAGGGAGTTTGCCCGATCTCAGTGCCTCTTCCCATACTTCCAACGTTTTGGGGCTATTTCTGTGCTAAAGCATTTATATAGGACAGCTGGAAGCCCGTCCGATCCGGGTGCTTTGCCGGCTGTTAGGTCTTTGATTGCCTGTACAACCTCTTGCAGGGTAAGGGTGGGGGGGATCTAAACATTCTCTTGTCCCTTTCCAGTAGGGGCAGAAGAAACAAAGACAGATGCTGCTTGAGTTCATCTCTCATTACCTGATCTTTCTTGCTAGCGCTCTCCTTATTTCACAGATTGCCCCCAGTGAAAGGGATATCAAGTGTCCTCTAAGCCAAACTTTAAATGTTTCCCACACCGATGCCATCGATCCCACTGAGCCGACATTACGATCAAAAAAGTCGATTAAGTCTATCCATAAAGGTTCAACCGTCGAGTCGTCTTTCAGCATTGCTGATGGCATACGCCAGTTCCGTGAGTTCTGGCTAGTGTCTGCTGTTGTAATTTCTATTCGGACTGGGGAATGGTCTGACATTGTGTGTGGGAGTATGACACAATCTTTCACCTGAGGGATAAATTCCGGGCAGCAAAGCCAATAATCTATGCATGAACTGGAGTTAAGTACATGGAAGTGGATTGTGAATTCCTGGTGGATGGGGTGTTTCTCTCTCCATGCGTCTACTAGGGGCAGTGTGGACATGATTTGTAGACTGGTCAGTGCCGACTTGTTATGGCTTCTATGGCCTTTGGAAGTTCTAGCGGGCCTAAGATTATATTCAGGTCCCCGCCCCAGATTATCTTTGCATTCCCCAGTGGTGATATCTGTGTGACCATCTGTAGATAAAACTCAGCGGTGTCTACGTTTGGACCGTAGGAGTTGACCAGAACAAGCTCTTGGTTCTTAAATACTCCCCACATAAGGACGTATCTGCCTTCTGGATCTACCAACAATTTAGTGAGCTGAAAGCCAGTCCGATGATGGATGATTGCTGAGGGTTAAGACTCTCCCCCTCACCCCCCAGCTTGTAATGAATAGTCAGTGCCTATACGTAACAGTCCCCAATCCCGGGCAAACAATTCTGTTACTTTTCTTGTAGCATGTGTCTCTTGCAGGAGAAGGATGTGGATCCGATGTCGTTTGGTGTAGGCAAGGAGTTTTCTAGCTTTAATAGGGTTTGCCAGCCCTCTTATGTTCAAAGTTAGGAGTCTAGTCTCCTGATTCGACTTGTGCAGTGACATTTAAGCCTGAAAACCTTTCCATGTCCTTTATATGTACCTGTCGATGTATATCGCTTCTTTTTGTAACTGTCAGCTTTTCCAGATAAACAAACGGCCCCCACACCTCCACCCTTACTCTCATTAGGCAACATGCCTACTCCCCTTATGCCACCCCCCCAAACCTCCCTCCCTCCCCATCTCCCCACAGGACGGTGTATACCTATAAGTAGTGCACAAACGCTGCAACTGCGGATGCCACTGTGTGGCCAGAACTGCTTGTTACTTATCAGGCTGCTCTTGGGGAGCTGCTGTGCTGGTTACTTGCGTTTTGGTGGAAGATCAAACTGTGTTTGCTTCATTGACTTGTGGGGTTCAGTCATGTGTCATCTTTGAAGGTAAGGTTTCCTTGGCCTGATGCGGCCGGTATGTTGCTTTCTATGTATGACATGGCCTCCTCGGGTGTCTTGAAGAAATGGGCCCTTCCGGCGTGTTGCAGGTCGGAGCTTTGCTGGGAATAAATGGTGTATGGGATGGACTTTGCTCCGAGTGCCTTCTTGGCCTGGTCGAAGGTGTCTTTCTGCCTGTACCTCGTTGGAGAAGTCTGGTTAAATGTGAATCCGGGTGTAGTCGTAGGCTAGGGTGCCTTTCTCACGGGAGAGGCGGAGGATCTGGTCCCTGGCCCGATAATTGGAGGCATGCAATAACGGTGTGTGGTGGGGCGTCAGGTTTAGGTGGGGGGGGGGGTCAAGGGATCTGTGGGCTCGTTCAGTGAGGAATTGTTGAGAAAAATGTGCCTCGGGCAACATTGTATGGATGCCCTCCTCCAAAAAGACTTCCATTGTGGTGTTTAGAGGTTTCTCTGGCAGGCCCACCACCTAAATGTTATTACTGCCCGACATGGATTCCAAGTCATCGCACTTGGATTGTACTGCTTTAAACTTTAAAGCTTTTCTTGATGGTTTTGATGTCTTTGGCGTGCGCCATGGTGGTGTCTTAAAATGTACTCACTCTTGTCTCTGCCTCAGTCACTTTATGGTTAACTTTCTGGAGGTCTGCTCTAATGGGCGAGATGTGATATAGTCGAGTCTGCTATTGACTGCCACAAAGCCAGCCTGTAGTGCTGTCATTTATGGATCCATATGGTCCTCCACTTGCGTTTGGCTGTGTGGCGGGGTGGTTGGGGGGGGGGATTCAGCACCCAACTCCCCTGTATTTGCATTCATGAATGCGTCCATGGGGTCTTTTTTTTGTTCCCTTTATCCCCCCTGTGTCATGTCTTCACCCAGCAGGGCCAGCTTTATGTGTGGTATCGTGGCAGTGGGGCCTGCTCTGTGTTGTAGTTATTTCGCGATGGCGGAAATGGATGTGACTTGGCACTTGTGTGCAGTTGGGTATAGGCTTACCCTGTGCTTATAGAGTTCGGGGGGAGAAATCTTCTCAGCAGCCTGCCATGGCTATGGTGTCGTAGGATAGAACCCACTGCTGGTCCTGTGGTGGTCAAGTTTCACTGGTTCAGCGTGACCAGGGGGGAACGGAGTACCTTTAGCGGTTTGTTTCTTGGCCTCTTGACAGCTCTGACCCAGTGCTGGCACAGGTGTATTTCTGGTGCTTATTAGGTTGAGATCACAGGCCCCTGTAAGGATAAAGTCATTTTTGCCTGCTCCTTGTGAGAGGGGCCCATCACTGACGCATGTTCTTGGTGGGCAGAACCACCGTTTCGAGGGGATTGGGTCCTCCGACGTATTCCATATCTATGACATGTAATCACCACAGCTGTGCTGCTTCGGAAACTTTTTTCTGCGTCCTGCGTCGATGCGCCGTCTTCGAGGACCTCCTCCGATGTGATAAGTAGGCTGCACAACGCCCGTAGCCTCAGTTCCGTTTTTTCCACGAACGTGTTGCTTCGTGAATCTCGGTTAACGCCTCGACTCTTTGGAGTTCTGTTCTTCTCAGTTCTTCGAACCTGTTCGTTTTTGTGAAAATCCTTCGTGTGAAGATGTCTTCTACTTCGTCTTCGACCCCGCGTCCGGGCTTCAAGAAGTGCGGGGAGTGTGGGTCCAAGATGTCAGTGACGGACTCGCACGACGCCTGCCTCTGGTGCCTCGGGGAGGCCCACGACACGGATGACTGTATCGACTGCCAGTCGCTCACGTCCAAAGCCTTACGGGAACGTAAGAAGTTGTCGGTAGGTCGGGTGTCCAAGCCCCGGAAGTCGAAGTCTGCGGGGCTTTCGACGGATGATTCGAGAGGTGACGCTCCGCATCATCGTCGGAAGTCTCGTTGGTCTCCTTCTAGGAGTCGGTCTCGCCACTCCTCAGCCTCTTCGAGGCATTCTCGGAAGCGCCGACACCGGTCGTCTTCCAGGTCCTCTTCGGAGGACTCTGTCCGGCACGTCGCTTACCACACCAGCCGTGCGACGCCGGAGGAATGGGCTTCCTTCGGGAAGAAAATGCTGGCGATTATCGAGTCGCAGGGTATTAAGCCGTCTGCGCCCCCGAGTGGGGTCGGTCGTGAGAGGTCGAGAGACACCGCTCGCAAGAGTGGTCGGCATGAGTCACGGGAGAGGTCCCGTTCAGACAAGGGGACTCGTTCTCGACGTACCCGTTCCAGGTCCCGGTCCTCGACGCGTTCGAGACCGTGTGCACCTGTGAGGTCTTCGAGGAAGACATCGACGTCTGAGGCATCAAGGGCGTCTTCAGGCTTTCTCGAGGCTCCGGCTTCGAGGAAGTCGTCGAAGCCTTCGACGCTCAGGTCGTCGAAGGACACGCTCGAGGCTCCGACTTCGAGGGCTTTGTCGACGCCACTGATGCCTGCGGTGCTGCATCTGACGTCGAAGCCGATTTCCTCGGCGTCGACGTCGATCCTCTCGGCGCCGATTCCTGTTCTCTCGACGCCAGCGCCGATTCGCTCGACGCCTTTCGTGACGGAGGTACCCCGTGGCACGGGGGAACCCCCTAGGAAGGCTCTGGTTAAGAGCAAGCACTCTCGGGTGCCTTCTTTTCGCCACCTGGAATATATTTCAGAGGCGGATGAGGATTCTGATGGCCTGGTTCCTAGTCAGGTTCCAGATGAAATTGTCTCGGGCTATAGTCAGTTTGACGATTTGAGGCAGTCACTGCATGATGCCAGTGGACTGGACACCTCTCCGGAGGTGGAGTTTTGTAGGCTTGAGCCTGGCTCTCATGCCGATTCCTCGTACCGGCGCCTTATGGCTAGGGTTTCTGAGTACTTGGGATGGTCTGCTCCCCCAGGGGAGTTTGTGCAGGATGATCTAACGGACATCCTTGATGTTGGTCCCCCAACTGACCCGGTACTGCCGTTCCATATGGCTTTACAGAGAAGGGTGGCGGCGGCTTGGACTGCTCCGGAGAGTCTCCCGGTGGTGAGCAGATCCTTGTCACGAAAATACCGTCCAGCCAGTAGCGACCCCTGCTACTTGACCAGGCACCCCACTCCGGAGAGTTTGGTGGTGCAGGCGGCCACGGCCCCGGCAAAGCAGGCGTCGTACGCTACCATCCCTCCTGATAGGGACGACAAACGTTTTGAGGGCTGGGCGAAGAAAGTGTTTTCTTCTGGTGGTATGGCGCTTCAGGCGGCCAACTCCATTTGTGCCTTGTCTCGTTTCACACACACTCTGTGGAACTGTGTTGCGTTAGCGGCTGAACATATTCCCGAAGGGGACGAACGGGATGGTTTCCTTGCTATGGTCCAGGATGGTAACGATGCCATGTGTGAGTCCGTTCAGTCGGGTTTGGATTTAGCTGAATGCGTCAGTAGGTCCATGGCGGCGAGCACCGTGATACGCAGGTTTGCGTGGTTGCGGAAGTCGGGGTTTGCTCCTGATGTGCAGTCCCGGCTCCTCAACATGCCCTTTGACGGTGAACACCTTTTTGGCAGCAAGGCTGACGAGAGCCTTGAGAGGTTGCAGACCTCAAAAGCTGCAGCGAAGTCGTTGGGCGCTGCAGTTCGCCAACCTCTGCCTTTTCGTCCTAGGGGAAAGCAGTGGAGGGGTGGTTCCTTTCGCTATTACTCGTCCTTCAGTAAAGCGAGAGGAGCTGGTAGTCAAAGAGGCCAACGCAGGGGTACCAGAGGTGGACGACAGGGTACCCGTGGTGCCAAGGCCGCTCGGGCAGTTGCCTCTTTGCCCTCAGGTAACGCTGCAGCCGCTCCCACTCAGTCATGAGGCCATGTCCCATGGTTCGCCGGTTGGGGGAAGGCTGGTGCAGCATCTTGTAGAGTGGCGAGCCATTACTTCAGATGTGTGGGTTCTGGAGATCATAACCCACGGCTACTGTCTTCCTTTTCGGCACAGGCCTCGCGACAATCCACTGGGGAACCTCTCTTTGCAGAGTCCGGATCCGCTCCTTGCGCAGGAAATTCAAACCCTGCTGGAGAAAGGCGCCATAGAACTGGTGCCTGTAGCGGAGAGGAACATGGGATGGTATTCCGCTTATTTTTTGATTTCGAAGAAAGATGGGGGGATTGAGACCCATCATGGACTTGCGCGGTTTGAATAAACTCCTCAGGAAGGACAAGTTCAAGATGGTTACTCTCTCTCAAGTCCTCCAGGCCCTTCAGCTTCAGGACTGGTTGGTGTCACTCGACCTCAAGGATGCTTACTTCCATGTGCCGATCCATCCCAAGCACAAGAAGTACCTGAGGTTCGCGGTTGGCGACTCGCACTTTCAGTTTCTGGTCCTGCCGTTCGGATTGACCTCCGCCCGAGGGTTTTCACCAAGCTCATGGTGGTGGTGTCAGCGCATCTCAGGCAAGGGGGGATTCACGTCTACCCCTACCTGGACCATTGGTTGATCAGGGGGAGCTCTCCCGAGCAAGTCCTGGATCATCTGTCCGTCACCTGCCACTCCCTTCACAGGCTGGGCTTCTCCCTCAATTTAAAGAACTCCCATTTGACGCCAACACAGCGGCTCCAGTACATCGGAGCAGTGCTCTACACTTCCCTGGGGCAGTGTTTTCCTCCCCAGGTGAGGGCTCTTCACATTCAGCAGATGGTGCACAAGTTTCAGCATGCCCAGACGCTCCCAGCGTTCGAGTTCTTGAGGTTGCTCGGCCTCATGGCATCCTGCATTCTTCTGGTGCCAGAGGCTCGCCTTGCGGATGAGATCTTTACAGTGGGCACTCAAGATGCAATGGTCGCAGTCCTCCGGCAGGATGTCGGACCCGGTTCAGGTGCCGCCCTCGGTCGCCCGGGACCTTCTGTGGTGGGCCGTCAAAGGCAACTTGATGAAGGGGGCTCCATTTTGGCTTCCCTGGCCGGAGGTGACGATCGTGACAAATGCATCCCTCACGGGATGGGGAGCTCATGCCAACGGGCTGACAGTCAGCGGTCGTTGGTCTCCGTCGGAGTCCAGACTCCATATCAATTTGTTGGAGCTGAGGGCCGTCAGGCTAGCCCTGAAGGCTTTTCTGCCGACTGTGCGAGGAAAGAGTGTCCTGATCCTGACGGACAACACAGTGGCCATGCACTACCTCAACAAAAAGGGAGGGGGGCAGGGTCTCTTCCTCTGTGCGGGGAGGCGATGCAGCTCGAGTTCTGGGCCGTCCAGCAGGAAGTTTCGATCTCGGCAGTTCATCTGGCCGGAGACGAAAACGTGACGGCGGACGCTCTGAGCAGGCAGAGCACTATCTCTCACGAGTGGGAGTTGGCTTGGGAGATTCTCCTGGAGATCTTCGCCCTTTGGGGGACCCCTAAAGTGGATCTCTTCGCCTCCAGTGTCAACCGGAAGTGCGAAAGGTTTTGCTTGCGGGAATTTCCTCCAAAATGAGCCTTAGGAGACGCGTTCGTGGTGGAGTGATCATTCCCGCTGCTGTACGCGTTTCCTCCAGTCCCCGTCATCCCGCAAGTGCTGCAGAGGTTATGGAAGTTCGGTTCCCGGATGATCCTCATTGCTCTGGCGTGGGCTCAGAGGACGTGGTACCCGGACCTTCTCGACTTGTCCATCTGCCCTCCACGTCGTCTTCCCTACCGAGACGATCTGCTCTCACGGGAGGGGCGTCAGGTTCTCCATCCAGAGGTCAGATCCCTCAACCTTCACGCTTGGCTTCTGAAAGGTTGAGGTATAAGGATTGGGACCTCCCTGAAGACGTGATGGAGGTGTTGCTTTCGGCCCGAAGGCCAGCAACAAAGTCTCTGTACCTTTGCCGTTGGCGTAAGTTCTGCGACTGGTGCAGAGTTCAGAATGTGGATCCTTTTGCATGTGACATCCCCATGGTTCTGTCCTTTTTACTTTCTTTGGGCCATAGGGGCTTTCAAGTGGGTACCATTAAAGGTTACCTGGCGGCGCTGTCCATCTTTAAGCGCTCGTCTGAAGAGTGTTCATACTTTAAAATCCCTTTAGTGAGCCCTTTCAGAAACTGTGAAATTAATGTGTTCCCTCTGTCACCTTTCCTGGTGCCCGGTTGGGATTTAAACCTTGTTCTTAAGTTTCTTATGGGTGCTCCGTTTGAGCCTTTACATTCTTGCCCTTTGAGGCTGTTAACTCTGAAAACTGTGTTTTTAGTTGCGGTTACTTCCGCTCGCTGAGTGAGTTACAGGCACTTTCAGTTAAGCCACCCTTCACTGTATTTCACAAGGACAGGGTTGTCCTTCGAGTGCATCCTTCTTTTCTTCCGAAGGTAGTGACGGAATTTCATTTGGCCCAGAAGGTTGTTCTTCCGGCATTCTATCCTCCTCCGCATCCTGGTAAGGAAGAGGAGAGGCTCCATAGGCTTGATCCTAGGAGAGCTTTAAGCTTTTATGTTTCACACATGTCCCGGGTCAGAGTGGACGATCAACTCTTTATTGGTTATGCTGGAAAGGGTTTGGGGCAAGCTGTGACGAAACAGACTTTGTCTCGCTGGATTATTTTGGCCATCTTGGAGTGTTACCGCTTGGCGGGTAAGGACCCACCGGCTGGCTTGCGGGCCCATTCTACCAGGGGTATGGCTGCATCTACTGCCCTGCAGAGGGGTGTTCCTATTCGCAACATCTGTGATGCAGCCACCTGGGCTTCAGTACATACATTTGTACGTCGCTATTCCCTCGATTCCATCCGAGGACAGGATCTGGCCTTTGGCAAGGCGGTCCTTTGCTCTGCTATTTGATTGGCTATTCTAAATTTTGATTCTAAATTCTTTCCCTCCTCCTTGCTCTGGTACTGCTTTGGGAGTCTGTCATAGATATGGAATACGTCGGAAAACCCAATCCCCTCGAAGAACAAGTTACTTTCTTACCTAGTAACGGTCTTTCGATGGGATGGTTCGACGACGTATTCCATATCGCTCCCACCCTGCCTTCCCCGCTGCAGAATTTCTTTTGCGATTGCAGCTTACGTTCCGAAAGGCTTTGTGTCTGACTGGTAGTTGACTAATGTCACACGTTCTGGGGGAAAAAAATTACAACTGAGGCGACGGGCGTCGTGCGTCCTACTTATCACATGTCATAGATATGGAATACGTCGTCGGACCATCCCATCGAAAGAACGTTACCAGGTAAGAAACTAACTTGTTCTTTGGACCAGGGGGTTGGGTGCTTATATTTTGCTTACTGGAGGTGACCCAGCACTGCCAGGCTGTGATCCGCACTCCTCTGTTCGTATAACAGTGCCGCCTTTCTCGCTGTGACTGTTTTGCCGTGTTGGAAGGAGAGGGAGAAGCTACATTACCCACCGCCTCTCTGATACATGTAATGACTAGTATCTTGAGGCTGTGGAAAGCCGCGTAATGTTGTCCACGCTTGGCGGGCAGGCTGTGTAGGCTCAGCGGGGCCTCCCTTGCGCTTCACCTCTCCCAGCTCTGATCAATGCTTTGTTGACTCTGCCGTGGCCCCATTCACTGCCGCTCCACTGCGGGCATGTTAAAATGACTACCGCATTGTCCTGAAGAAATAGGCAAGATCGTACCATCTGGAGACATCGGCTAGCAGGCTTCGATCAGCCCCATTCCTTCCCGTCCTCAGTCGCGGATGTTGGGTAAGCTCTGTTCGGCTCAGTGCCTGCTTGATATGTGCCAAGCCGGAACCCTCGTCTCCCCGTTCGGGTATAATGCAGTGAGTGCAATAACTTATATTTGTTGGCGGGTGACAGGCGGCGGGGCTATAGGGGATGTCTGATTCCAACGAACAGGCCGTGTGGGACACAGAAGGACGCGAAGTGCGTACACAGGCTGATCTTCAGGTTCCGTTCTGCAGTTTCAGTCGGGACGAGCTCAGCTGGATACTCGGATGTTCCGATACCGGAATATGTGTACACCGACCCCTGGATATGCTCCAAACTGCAGGATGGTAGCTCTGCACCTAGGTGGCCATCTTTGTCGGCGCACCAAAAGCATTTAGAACTAAATAGAATTTAACATTTACAAATATTTTCAGCCAATGGTTATTTGCACCTTATATTTAACTAATAACTGCCTTCTTTTAGTGCCAGCCCATTTCTGTGTGTGTGATTATATTTGCATAAGAGAGCTTTCGCAGTGCCCCTTCTCCCCCCTGGTATCTTGTAGTGCCTAGAACGAGTGACAAGAAGTCTTGCCTAATTCTAAAGCACTTGGGGCGCAGGAAGGCGCCAGCTCCTTCCCAATACCCCCCCCACTTTCGTTACTTAAACAGTAACAAGCTCATCCTCACCCGACATGTCTACAACCCCAGGAATATTAGTTTGGTTTCGCTGTCTATTGTATGGCAAGGTGTTTTAGATCCCCCAATTGATACCATCATCTTTGCACCATTAGGGACTATATTAACAGAACATTGGATACCCAATTGGCATGTGCAGAAGAGGACTAAGAAGAACAGAATAGGCACCAGTATTTATACTGCTGCCCCCAGCCATGACGGGACCCAATCAAATGCAAGCGATAGCCAATCCGTGTTCTGAACTCCGTCTTCCTACATTTGAACACCTAGATTGTGCACCGCCTCGATGACGTGGGATAATGATCCATTCTCCGCATCCTCCGGGGTATAAAAGTGCAGCAGCTGTTTCCCAGCTTTTTGCACACTCCTCCCTCTATGGCTGTTAGCAAATCCAGCATGTAGCGGTTCTGCATCGTCATGCCTTTCAATCTACAAAGCTCTTCTTTGATGGCCATTCTCTGTGTCATTGGCTAGCTGGACTAGCTCACATCGGACGATCTGAACCCACTTTGCGTTAGCTGCTGCTTGTACCCCAGAAGCCAAAAAAGATTAAGAGAGTCTCTGCTGAGCTAAAAAGTAGACACTCGTCAGGTATTCCTCTGAGCAGTGTGGAAGAGTCCTTTGAGAGACCTAGTTTGATCTCTTCTTTCTTTCCCGCTGTTGAAACTATCCTTTTTCTGGCAGCGTACCAAATTCTTGTGTGATCTACAAGTTTCTTTCTGCTTCTTTAGGTGCTGGAGTGGCTGTTGGTACCTTGACAGGCATTTCTTCTCCCTTCAGGTGTTCTTCCATGATTACTAGTCGCACTGAGTGCAGGGTGGCCAGTGAACCCTTGCCCCTTTAGGAGGGTGGGAGGTGCAAGTAGGCTTGTCAGGCACAAACCCAGTAGTAATCCATCACTGCTGCCGTACCTTTTGTCATATCATAGATCACAAGAGTGTGGTTGCACTGTGCGTTTGCGCCAACAGGAACTGTTCTTCATTGCTAAAACAAAGTTCATAGTCTATGGCACTATGTCTTCACCCTGGCTTCTCCATTGTTGCAATCCATGTCAGTCTTGTGATGTATTGGGACCATATTTGTGCACACATAGTCTCTACTCTGGCTATTGTCTCTTTGCTGTACTTGATCAGTCCATCTGCCGGGCACGTCACTGTGGTGCCATGCCATTAGCCGGTGACATGTGAGTAACCTCCCAAGGAAAATTATGGTACTTGAAGACACTGGCAGTATTTTGGGTGCCTTTGCATAACGCTGGGTCTAAATCAATGCTCCTCAATTACACCCTGTGTGCCTGGAATGTGTCCTTTATCCTACATAGTGCAAGATGTACCAGGCATTGTACCTTTGTAATTGGCACTGGATGTGGAACTAAAATCTTAAGAGCCCCTGATGCGTGTGGGATAAGTGCACACACGTAACAGCCTTAATTTATCACATTTCTTCCTGCAGTGCGCATATCGGAGGACCAGCTATTGGAGGATTCTGGGTATTCTATGCCAGAAATGGCGTCAAAGCCCAACCCCTTACATAAATTATACGTCATTCATACTTCCTGTTTCATTCGTCTAATAAAACTTGTAGGGGTGGCCCGCCAAAAGTGAGACATTTTGTGTTTGTGATTTTGTTTTATAGACCTATTCATGGCATTACTTTCCAACTGTCCACCCCCCTTTATATGGCCACCCCAAATAACTGACATATCTTCATCCACTCCAACAACTGCGACCAGTGTCATAAAAAACAAAATAATATTTAAAAAGCATAATGTATAATTCCTAGAACAAATGACATCCTTATTAATCTTATCACTACATAACGGAGGTGTGAACACGTCGGTCAGACATCCTCTTAATTGTGCAATCTAACAGTAGAGTTACCTATTATCGGGAGAGGTCATATACTTATAGAACACAGGTGCTAAGTGATACAGTGTTAATCAGACTGCAAATTCACAAAATACATTTCTATTAGTAAGCATAATTAATGCCGAGACCAAATGCCAGCGCTATCTGGTAAAAAAAAAAATCACAGTTGCAAAAATGAGTTGTCCCAAGTATAGTACCTCCTGTTGGCAGTATTGTAGCTTCTTTCTATCTGCCTTGTGCCCTTTGTGATAATGCAACAGAATCCCTCCTGCACTGTTGTTCATTTTCACTACATACCAGCAGATCATCCACATACTGGATGATTGTGCTAAGCACCTGAATATTTCCCAAGTCGGTATGCAGTAATCTATTGAAAATAGGATGTTCACAGTACCCTTGAGGCAATCTTGTGTGCTCTAAGCGCCGTTGACCATGCGTAAATGCAGTGAGATACCATGAACCAGGGTGAAGTGGGATTGAGAAGAACGCATTCTTCATATCCACCACTCTGAAATATGTCGCTCTCTTGGGAATGCTACATAGGATTGTTGCTGGATTTGGGACGACCAGAAACTCCTTCTGCGCCTGAATAGTGCCTTTTTATCCCTTCCTCTGCTTCCCTTGACAACGGGTACTGCAAACTCTCTGGAGTACTGCTCCTGACTTCAATGCAATCTGTACTGGGGTCACACCTCTCAGTAACCCAACATCATGTGGATTAACAGTCCACAATTGTGCTAGCACATATAGCATGTCCTCCTCAAAAAATAAAGACCGGGTCACCGGTGCTACGAGGGGGCACTGTACCTTCCTATACTGCACCATGATCTCAAACGGGGATGCAGATTTCCAAAATCTCCCCATTTTGCTCACTGTCCTCAAATAACTTGTCAGTCATTTCCTTTTAATTGTTCTGTCGGGTCTACACATAGTACTGTGCGCCTCTCGCACCCATTGTGGTCTGTTCCAATGAAGACTATTCTTTTGTCTGACACTACTAGTCCTTGCAAATCCAATGACAATATTGTCCCTGCCACCATCTCGGGGTGCACCATGGGTCGGAAAATAAAATCTCTGGGCACTCGTCACCATTTTGTCACAATTTGAGGCACTGCAAAACCTAGATAGCATAGACAAATATGTCTGGGACCACAGGCACTCCACGGACTACTTACTCCCTTGCCATTGCATTGATTATTACCATTGCTCGAGCTACACATATCCCTGGAGTGGAACACACTACCCCGTGATCTGTGAATGATATCGATCTTCAGCATGGGGTCTGGCGTGGATTCACATGCTCATGAATATTCCCCGTCGTCAGGCTACGAATCCTCAGTTACGAAAAAAATCAGTTTCGTTTCTGAACTATCTTTCTCATAACAACCAATCACTGGTCTCTGGTTCATACTACCCCCAGCCAATGACTGACCTCTACCTAAGCTCCTCCCCTGGCAGCCATCTTCAGATTTTTACCGCACCTTCAAGTGTTGGAGTCCTTGTGCTATAGCTATTGCGATTATTTTTCTAAGAGTTTGCTCTTATTTTTTCAGTCAGTCGAGCTTCAAGCTCCATCAATCCATCAAAAGACTAACATGGACCCGTTCTTCTGAACTTTCTACGCCCTTCAAGGGCGATTTTTCATCGAGTTACCTTCTTGGAGGATTCCAGAAGATTCTTGGAAGCCTACACATCGTGGGCATGGCTGTAGATGGGAGACTCAACGCCTCTGTTCAGGATTTGCCCTGGATGTGGCCTACAGAACATTTTCCTGGACGATGGTCACTCACTGTGCCTCTACTGCGTGCATATCGACCAGACGCACATGGAGGAGGCCTGTGCATTCTACAAGGATATGGTTCCCTGCAAAATGAAGGACCGTCACAAGCGACTTACCAAGTGGCTCCAATCGGGTGAGTCCCGGTCACCCAGCCAGCCGCAAGAAGAAATACGATCTTCTAAGACCTTTGAGGGCGCCTCGGCGATGGGGGCCCTACAGAAGGCAAAGCACTGCGAGTCCGCAGGCACTGGGAGCGGCGTTGGGACCGACGGTCTGGCTTGGTGAAGAAAAGGAAGTCCGAGCACCCGGGTAAACTTCTGGAGAAGTCCCTGTCGGCTCTGACGGAGAAGGCCAAAGGGGAGCGTAGCACTGACCCTCCCCCCACGGTGAAGGCCCCAAGCACGACCAAGGTCGTTAAGGCCCAAATTCACCTGGCGAAAACCTCCATTGAAGGAGTGGTGGGGTCCCTGGCGAAGGCCGTTGATGCGGGTTCACAGGGCACGGGCCCCAAAGTGAGAGTTTCCCTGCCAGCCAGGAGTGAATCATCTTTTCAGCCCTTAGAGAAGACACCAGTTAAGATGATGCCCGTCATCACCTCAAAATAGTCTCCCCTCATTGAGAAGAGGGGGGGGGGCACAGTAGTCCTACAGGGCACGGATATCTCTGAGGAGGAGCTTGGTGTTCTCAAGACCGTCTTGGACCAAAGATTCGGCGAGGGCAGGTCCTACTGGAGGGACCCCAGCGAGGTAGATGTGGAGAGTGACAGACGCAGAAGAAGAGGAGCAGGGCGTTCAGGACCCGGAGGACACTACGCCCCTGCCGCCATCCCTTCCGCTACAGCCATCGCAGCCTCCGGCGGACATCTCTGTGGACATCCTTTAGGCTTTACACCCTCTGTGCTCAGATTCGGACGAGGATGCCCCTGTCACTGGCGGGAGACCCCATGGCTCCTGGGCCGTCGGGAGAACCCCTGCATAAGAAGAGTACATTCTCCTCCTCGTTACTATCCATCCCCTCACCCCCACCCCACCCACCAAGAGACGAGACGGAACTGGATACGGTGACGGGCATGGATGACGGCGGAATGGATCTCCCGTCCCCGCTGCCCAGAGCCTCGCCGCCCGATGACGCCATGATCTCGCGGGCCTCAGACTTAGTCCAGCTGACACCAGGGGAAAAGGAGGGTTTCCTGTACCAGCGCCGGGAGACTAAAAGGAAGACCGTGCTGTCTATCCTGCTGTTGGACAACATTTGGGACGAGGGACTGTCCCTCATGAAGAACCCGTCCTCGTCCCCAGCGAAGAGGGACCGGTCCGAGAAAAAGTACATGGTGCCGGACTCTGCACCCAAGTGCTTGAGATTACAGCCTTCCCCGGATTCGGTGGTCTCTGCAACGGCTAGGAAGAAGTCAGCGGGTTTGTCTGCGTCGACATCCTCCGACCCCTCCCCCCTCCTGGACCGTGAGGGAAAGAAGCTGGACACCATGGGACGACGAGTCATATAGTCTGCAGCGACGGCCATCAAGGCAGCCATCGCCCTTGCCACTGTGGCTCATTACGACGGGGAGCTCTGGTTCAAGATCGCTCCCTTCCTGGACTTCTGCCCGACAACAAGAGAGCGGAAGCGCTGGAGATTCTGCAGGAAGGCATTGCCAGGGTTCCCAAGGCAGCTCCTCTACGGTGAAGCAGGACTGAACCGGTCGGGATATCGGGCCCCCAACCACGCACCCCGGTGAGACCCCCGGCTGGCGAATGTCGGCGTGTGGAAGACCATCTCCACCGACCGTGGGGTGCTGGATGCGCTGGGCCACGGACACACTCTGGAATTCCTACAGAAGTGTCCGCCTATACCACCCGTGGCCAGGCAGGAAAACCACGTCCCCCATCTTCTGCTGGAGGTGCGGCCCATTCTACAAAAAGGCGCGATAAGAGGCTCCACAGCTTACTTTCACATCCCCATCCACAAGGGGCATCGCACGTTCCGGCGCTTCGTGGTTCAAGGGCAACACTATCAGTTCAAGGCCCTTCCCTTCGGTCTTCCCTTCGGTTTAAAGTCGGCGTCAAGGGTGTTGACCAAGTGCCTGGCGCCAGTGGCGGCGCGGCTGCATCTCTGAGGGATCCACGTTTACCCCTGCCTGGGCGACTGGCTCATCCGAGCGAAATCCAAGGAGATCGCTGTCGCTCACACGGCGGAAACCGTTCGGCTGATGATGGAACAGGGGTTCTCAGTGAACTATGCAAAGTCTTGCTTGGTGCCATCACAAGACGCGCTGTTCCTGGGTTCCCGACTCAACACAGTATCAACACAGTATCGTGCCTGCCATCTCTGTCGGAGGAGAGGATAGCTGCCATCCTGGGCAAGGTGCAATGGCTGTTGACCCTGAAGATCGCAAGGGTGAGGTCCATCAAATCCCTTCTCGCCATGATGTCGTCATATTCCTCGTTCGACTGTGCAGGCTGCAGATGTGGCTACTGCAAGAGTTCCTTGACGCCCGGTGGATTCAGGTATCGGGAAGCTTAGTGGACAAGATCTCTCTCGACGAGCCGTCCCGTCGATCGATACAGTCGTGGGGTGTCCGCGCGCATCTGGCGGCAGGCACAGACTTCCAGACCCCTCAACATCAGGAGACTGTCACGATGGACACCTCCCTGGAAGGATGCAGTGCTCACATTGGAGATCTCCACGCAAGAGGCCTGTGGCTGCCGGAGGAGAAGTTGTTGCATATTAAC
This sequence comes from Ambystoma mexicanum, assembly GCF_040938575.1. Taxonomy (NCBI): domain Eukaryota; kingdom Metazoa; phylum Chordata; class Amphibia; order Caudata; family Ambystomatidae; genus Ambystoma; species Ambystoma mexicanum. The sequence goes on along the minus strand of NC_090939.1, from coordinate 737,830,136 downwards.
ATTCTGGAGCTACGGGTAGTGTTTTGGGCCCTCAAGTCCTTCCTTCCATCCCACAAAAGCAAGGTGGTACAGGTCTTCACGGAAAACACCACCACAATGTTCTACATCCGGAAGCAGGGGGACACCCGATCCCCAGCACTCACCAGCGAGGTGCAAGACCTATGGCACTAGGCCGTGGCCCAGGGGATATTCCTCTCCTTTCATCTGACGGGAGTGGAGAACATCATTGCCGACTCCCTCATCAGGGAGCTGCGCTCGTGCCACGAGTGGGAGCTTCGGCAGGATCAAGTGGATCTTCTGTTCCGACGATGGGGCAGTCCCCACATCGATCTGTTTGCGGCGGTGATGAACACCAAGTGCTGGAGGTTCGCCAACAGGTTTCCCCAGCCGGGAACTATTGGGGATGCGTTCTCTTTCCCATGGGACGGCCTGTTCCTATATGCGTTCCCACCGTTTATGTTGCTTCTGCGACTCTTCCATCAACTCAGACGGTCCCGGTGCAGGATGATACTTGTCGCACCATCGTGGCTGAGACAGATATGGTACACAGTTCTTCTGGACATGTCAGCGTCCCCTCCGGTCAAGCTTCCAGCATCCGCAGATCTTCTCACCAGAGAAGGAGGCGCAATTCTGCATCACGACCCAGTGTCGTTGAACTTGCAGGCCTGGCTCCTGCAGCACTAGAGTTTGGAAGATAAGAGATTCCGGCGAACTACAAGGAGGAACTTGCCAAGGCCAGCGCTTCGTCTACACTGAAGTGCTACGGACATATGTGGAAGAGGTTTACCGTCTGGTGCCGTGCACGGAAGATAAACCCTCTACGAGTCACGGCCCCTCAGGTTCTGCTGTACTTGCTGTCGCTGGCCAAAGCAGGACTAGCACATGTTTCCATCAAGATTAATCTTGTGGCTATCTCCTGCTACACCAGAACTCCGGGCGGTCGTCGCTGTGGTCGCACCGCCTGGTCAAGGAGTTCATGAAAGGACTTTTCCGCTTGTTCCCGCCAGTGAAGGCACTGGCTCCGGCGTGGGGCTCAGTGTGGTGCTGACTAGGCTCATGGGTTCTCCGTTCGAGCCTTTGCATTGGGTGCCACTGAAATTCTTATTGTGGAAGACAGCGTTTCTTGTGGCCATCACCTCCGCACGACGAGTGGGAGAGATCCAGGCCCACTCTTTCTTTCCTGTAAACCTCCGTACTTGACATTTCCCAAAACGAGGGTGGTGCTGTGGACGCACCCCTCCTTCATGCCCAAGGTGCCGTTGGCCTTTCATCCAAACGAGCCCTTGATGTTACCTGTTTTCTTCCTGACGCCTTTGTCGCCGGCTGAGAGGACTTTGCACTTGCTACATGTGCGTAGAGCGCTGAAGTTCTACGTGGACAGCACAGAGTTTGCGGAAGACATCACAGCTGTTTGTGAACTTTGGTCCTGTGAACCAAGGGACGGCCCTCTCCAAGGCTTCCATTTCCAGATGGCTCTCCGGCTGCATCACCCATTGTCACCAGTTGGCAAACCGACTGTTGCCTGGCCGTCCGAGTGCCCATTTGACCAGAGCGATCGCTGCAACTACGGCATTCCTGTCTGGTGTGCCCCTGCTGGACATCTGCAGGGATGCTATGTGGAGGTTGACGCACACCTTCACGAGATTCTACTTCGTCGACCGGGATTCCAGGGAGGAGTCCAGAGTCGGCCAAGCAGTGCTGCGCAACCTGTTGGCTTGAACGTGAGCCTGGTGAGGAGGTAAGAGTTGCTTAATGTTGAGCCTTGCCACCTCCCGTGGTTGTGCATGTGTGTACTGCTATGTATTCTTTATTCATGAGCATGTGAATCCATGCCAGACCCCATGCCGGAGAAGGAACAAGTTACTTACCTGTAACTGTTGTTATCCAGCATGGATTCAAATGCGAACCCTCCCGTTTACCCCTCTGCGGCTCTTCTCTTGGTCCTACTGCCACTTTACGTGCTACCAAATCCGAAGATGGCTGCCAGGGCAGGGGCTTAGGTAGAGGGCAGTCATTGGCCGGGGGCAGTATGACCCAGAGACCAGTGATTGGTTATTAGGAGAAAGACAGTTCAGAAACTAAACTGATTTTTTTTTCTTTACCAAGGATTCCCAGCCTGACGGGGAATATTCAAGACCTATGCTGGAGAACAACAGTTACAGGTAAGTAACTTGTTCCTTAAATTTAGTTTACTGAGCAGATCCCTACCCAACAAGTTAACAGGGGAGCTCTCTGAATATAACAAGGGGGCTCGTACTACCTTCCCTCTGACTTTTATATCCAGCTCCTCAGTGTATGGAGCTGTAGAAATGAAGTAAGCGTCCTCCCCAGAGAAAGAGCTGATATGGCATTCATAACGCACCTATACACAAGTGTTTCAAGGTGCGACGAGGCAAGGGAGAGGGAACATAGGGAAGACTAAGACAACGATCTTACTCGGCCAGGTGACCTTGAGTTTGCGCAAGGGCAGGGGAGGGGAGAGGGAAAGTGCAGGGGGAGGGGCAGTGCAGTACATAGGATCATCAGTAATAAATAAATAGAATAAATAAAACAATAGGTAAAAAGTGCGGCCAGTTTGTGGCAAGTGCAGGGATAAGTGCAGACATCAAGTGTCAAGAGCTGGCAGAGGCTGTTGGGATATAGAAACAGCCCCCGAGTGCAGGGGTTGCCCGGGAGGCAGTGCAGGTGTGCAGCTGGTGGGGGAGGGGACCTGGCCCTAGATCAAAGGTAGCCAGGGGACCTGTGCAGTTTCTGTCAGGAGTTCAGCAGAGAAGAGAAAGCAGAAGCCAAGAGGAAGGTCTTGAGGTGCTTCCGGAACAGGAGATGGTTCACCTCAAGTTTCAGGGAGGAAGGGAGACTGTTCCAGAGGGAGGCCGCAGCCGAAGAAAGAGATGTACCACCAACTTGTTGCTTGGAGAAGCGACTGACCCTGAGGGAGTTGGAGGCGAATGAGCCAAGAGTGCGAGAGGGAAGATATTTAGGAAGACAGAGTTGAATGTATTGAGGCCCCAGAATGCCTTGTGGACACTGCAGAGAGTTTTGAACTTAATCCTCGCAGCCGCTGGGAGCCATTGCAGAGATTTCAGCCCTGGAGCGATACCATCCCTAGGCTTGAGGCCAAGGACAAATCTCAGTCCTGTTCTGGATGAGTTGCAGAAGGCAGAGAGTAGAAGCAGGCAGATTTAGAAAGAGGCTGTTACAGTAGTCCAGCCTAGATGGAGCCAGAGCTTTGGAGACAGTGAGCGTCTGGGGGAAGGAGATTAAAGGAAGAATACCACGGAGGAGGTGCAGCTGGTAGTGTGACCTCTTAGAGATGTCAGAGATGTGAGGAGAGGAGAAGGGTGTGGAGTCGAAGATGACTCCGAGGTTTTTAACCTCACAGGTGGGAGAAGGAAAAGGGCCAGCTAGAGAGCAATAGGAAAGGAGGAAGCAGGTGTGCCGATGAAGAGAATCTGTCTTTCTGGCATTAAGGCAGAGATCATTGGCGGCACACCACCCCTGGATAGCAGACAGACAGTCGGAGATTAGAGAAGAGGTGGCGGAAGGGAGCCTGAAAATGAGCTTAGTGTTGTCCGCATAGCAATGAAAGTTGGGGCAGAGAGCGGCAATGCGGTGGGCAAGAAGTGCCAGGTATTGGTTGAACAGGCAGGGAGAGAGGATAGACCTCGGGGGAACACCACAGGTAGAGATTGAGGAGAGGAAGGACCCAAGTTGGACCTGGGAGGGTTGATCAGAGAGGAAAGAAGTCCGCCAAGCAATCTCCCTGATTGGTGATACCCAGGTTATCAGGGAGACGGTTGAGCAGGGTGGCATGGTTGACTGTCAAAGGCAGAAGGGAGATCAAGTAAGATGAGGAAACAGTGGGTATTGGAGTCAAGAATCCCTGCTTACGTGATGATGGAAAGTTCTCCCCCATAATGCATGATTTGATTGCACCTGAATCTATCATAAATATAAATTGCTTGTTTCCTATTTCCGCTTCCACCAAGGGCTACTCTTCAGGGTGGGCAGTTGCCAATAGGATTGGGCACGCAAGTGCTCTTTGTGGGCTGTTCTAATCAGAATACGTATTTGTCCCGGGGAATGTAAAACGGCCGCCCTTGCTATTGTAACTCCTTGGAATGGGACGCCTATTCCCCCTGCCATCCTCTTGAACTGTGTTCCCTCACACTGCTGTTATTGCCCACATTGCCCCTGCCTTTCAGCCCCATAAGGGAACTGATTTTGACCCCCTTGCCCAAATTGCTTTTGTCCCATTCCTTGAGGTCCTTGGAATCCCTGCAATGGAGGTGATGACCCATAATTAAATCCCATCCCAGGCCTGTTCCTGCATTCCCTTGCGAAATGCCCCCATCTCCCGCAATACCAGCACTGTGATCCCAATCCTGCTCCCTGGGGCCCTATCCCCCCCCCAAAGCCTCTTCCCCTTCGAAATCCTCCTCTTGCCCTTGGTGCGCCTTTATACTGCCACTGTGGGTTGGGGTACTGTCCTTACCCAACCCATTATGCCTGTCCTCCTTCGCCCCATTGTGCCGCAATTGTGGCTTCACAATTTGTTCAGTGTCTCCTGTCCTTTCCCCCTGAGCCGGTGCCATCAGCGGTGCTTGGATAACAACCTTTTTTAGTTTCTTTTCCACTCGTTTTGCCTCGTATGTTTGCCGCTTCTGGGCTGTCTCCCTGTCCTGCTCCTTGATTGTCTTACAATGGTAGACTATTATACTTTTGTGGCTCCGCCCACCCTTTGGCTTCAAGACCCACAATTTTATCTAGTGCCTTCTGGACCTCTTTTGGTAATCCCCTCTTTACGATAAAATAGAAAAATGGTATTGAATGTTCTCATTGCCCTCCTGTCTCCACTCTCGACATTTCCTGTAATTTAAGAATAAACCTAACTGGGTTCTCGGGTCCTCATCAGCCATTGTGCACTGCATTAAAGAATGTAAGTCCGGGGTATCTGGGTACATCATTCACAGGGCATCCCATACCCATACCCTTGCCCTTACCTCATTAAAGCAAGGCATAAGTTAGTTTTCCTGGCTACGTTGGAACTAATGGACGCCTACTTCCACTTCCCCATGCATACAAAGGATCGGGATTTCTTGCGCTTTGTGGTTCTGCAATGTCACTGTCAGTTTAAGGCTCTGCCCTTTGGCCTTACAAAGGGTGTTCACAAAGTGCCTGGTACCAGTGGCAGTGCACCTGCGTCTGAAGTGCATACATGTCTATCCATATCTGGACTACTGGCACATCTGGTTACCCTCTCAGGCCTTGGCTTTGCGGCACACCAGGGAGACCATAGGCCTTCTGATGGATCTCTGAGTCTCCATCAACTTTCCGAAGTTCTGCATTGTGCCATGGCAGAATGCTTTGTTCCAGGGCGCCTGCCTCCACACAGCTGCATCTCTAGCATTCCCCCCTCAGAGGAGAGGGTGGCAGCTATGTTTGGGAGGGTGCATCGCCAGGCTTCAACCCAGTCCGTGACAGTGCGTGCCATCGAGTCTCTGCTAGATATGTCATCCTACCTTCACATGATTCCCTTCTGCAGGCTACAGAGGAGACCTCTACATGGGTTTCTGGATGCCAGGTGGTTCCAGGTCACGGGCACTGGACAGACAAGATTGCCCTCAACTAGGATTTCAGACATGCCGTTCATTGGTGAGGGGTGCGCCAGCATCTCGATCAAGGGCCCCCGTTTCAGGCTCCCCCATTCCAGGCAAAGGTCACCATGGATGCCTCTCTAGACGGATGGGGGCACACACTGGGCAGTCACACGCCAGAGGCCACTGGCATCCAGAGAAGGATCTGCATATAAATGTTCTGGAGCTGGGGGCTGTGTTTTGGGCCCTAGAAGTCTGTCCTACCTCTGGTTGCTGAGGATCTTCACAGACAATACCACCATGTTCTACATTCGGAAACTGGGCGGGACTAGCTCTCTCCATTGAGGCGCAGGCCCTGTGGCACTGGGCCATTCTTGAGGACATCTTTCTTGTCCCTTTTCATCTGGCGGGCATCAAGAACACCATCACTGATTCTCTCAGCAAGGAGCTGCGATCCTGCCACAAGTGGGAGCTCCAGCTGGCACTCCTTCCCGTCTGTTCAGCATGCGGGGCTGACCCCAGATTGACCTCTTTGCGACATCAGCGAGCTTGAAGTGCCAGGCCTTCGCCATCAGGTTTCCCCAACTGGGGAGTCTTGGGGACGAATTTTCATTCATATAGAAGGACCTGTTCCTGTACTCGTTCCCCCCCCCCAATACCTCTATTGCTTCATGTGATCGGTATTCCCGCAGCAAGATGATACTGATCGCCCTGGCCTGTCCTTGCCAGATCTGGTACCCGGAACTGCTCTGCAAGGCAATTGCGCTGGCTGTACGTTTGCCTCTTCTTGCCAACCTCCAGTTTAGATAAGAGGGAAGGATACTACACCACGACCCAGCATTGCTGAACCTCACAGCTTGGCTCCTGCAGCCCTAGAGTTCGGACATTGACATTCCTCTGGAATGCAAGAAGGTCCTGGCCAAGGCTAGAGCGTCCTCTACACTTTCATGTTACGGCCACAATTGGAAACGCTTCACTGTGTGGTGCAGAGTGCAGAAGATTACTCCAATACACCACGCGGCTCCTCGGCTACTGCCCTACCTCTGTCTTTAGCCAAGGCCAAATTGGCCCACGCCTCCAAGGTTTAGTTTAGTTTATTTACTTATATAACGCACCCCACCTAAGGTTATCTGAGCGCTTAAACTTAGGTACATGGTAGGTTACAGAAACAATACAAAAAGATACAAAAAACAGCGTATGAGGTGGGTTACAAATCACCTTACAGGCAAGAACGAGAATCGTAGAGAAAACAACTATGCAGGCAATCATATTTACAGATAGACATACTTTTTACAGATATACAGTCACTGGACCTAAGTCGTATTTACAGAGGAAAGAAAGCAGCACAGACTCTAAATGTATTAACTCTGTGTCAGGATTAGGCATGGTCAAGGGCCTTTTGAGCTAGGAGCCATGCTTTGGTTTTGGCTCTGAAGGACCAGAACACGGGCTCTGCTCTAATGTCAGGGGGGAAGGAGTTCCAGCATTTGGCCGCTAACACTGGGAAGCTGGATCCTCCTGCTGTTTGTAGGTTGTATTTTGGGATGGTGAGTTGGTTGAGGTATTTGCACCTGGTAGGTCTGTTGTCTCGAGAATTTAACTGTCCAATATATAGGTGCCGTGTTTGCCAAACACTTATGGGTGATGACAAGCGCCCGAAGTGTGATTCTGGCACGAATGGGTAACCAATGAACTTCTCTTCTAAAAGATGAGATGTGACTGGAGCAAGGGATATTTAGGGCCAATCTTAAGGCGCATTGTTCTGCAGAACTTGGAGTTTAAGTTCCGCACGGATGTACCGAAGAGAAGAGTATTACAGTAGTCGAGCTTAGAGAGGATTAGTGCTCTAGCTAGAGTAATACAACTGTTGGTAGATAAGAAGGACGTGCAAGCATTGATAGTTTGTTAGTGTAGGCTGTGGAGGAGGCTAATGAATTAACTTGTTTTTTTAGCGTCAGTGTGGAGTCTAGACTGAACCTCAGGGTTCCCTTGAGACTCTAATGGCGTTCCCATCAATGATGAAGGCATCATAGCACTTATCTAAATTCTTTTAATCGAGTTTGGGAGCCAATGATCAGTAGTTCGGTTTTATCATCGTTTAAACATAGACTAATGAGTAGCCATTCAGGCTTGGATCTCTAGATGGATATCATTGATCATTTTAGTGTCTTTACTATAGCATCCAGTGAGTGTGATGAGAATATGGGTGTCATCTGCATAGTTGGTGTACGTGACACACAGATTGTCAAGACGGTTGAATAGGAGCTTCGTGAATATATTGTATAATGTCAGCGATGCACACGATCCTTGTGGGTCTCCCCAATTGATGGGAACTGGAGACGCAGAAGCAGAGGGTGAGAAGACCCTGGTGGTTTTGTCAGAAAGGGAAGGATTGGATTCAATTGGCTGCACTCGGTGAGAAAGCAGCTGCTGAGGTTACGTGTTGAGTCGGAATGTTATAGTCTACCAGATTGAAGGCGGCTGATAGATCCAAGAGGAGGGGGATGGCCAACTTGCCTCTGTCTGTAAGTTCATCCATCTGAATCTTAAGCTCTAGCAGCACCGTCTTGGTGCCTTGTCTGGGTCTAAATCTGGATTGCCAGAGGCCTAATAAGTTATTGTCTTCAAGGTGTCTTTGGATCTGTATATAGCTGCGCGGTCCAGGATCTTTAAGAGAAACTGGACCGTTATAATGGGCCTATAATTCGTGGGAATGTTAGGGTCTAGATTAGGCTTTTTTAGCAGTGGCATGACCCGGGCTTCCTTGAGGTTATCAGGAACTGAGCAGTTTTTGAATGATGAGTTTATCAGAGTTTTGATAAATGGGGTTTATTCTCTTGCGCTGTCCTTGATGATCGCCGCAGGGCATATGGCACCCTGACAGTTGGAAGGTTTGATTCCAAGGATAATCTTTTCCACGTCTTTGATGGAGACTTGGGAGAATTGGAAGGGGGTACACAATGGCACTCGATGATTAGGGGTTTCTGTGACATTGGAGCTAGCTAAGGGGCGAGTTATTCCTTTTTACTTCTATTTTGGTTTGTAAAAGTGCAATTTGATCTGAGCGAGCCTTCGGAATATTTGCACACAAAGCTATGTCTTTTGAGCAGGCATCGGTGAGTGGTGCTGGGGTCTCAAGTTCCCTAAGGATTGTGAAAAGTTCCCTAGTACTTGATTTGGCATTTTGGATTCTTTAATTGTATATTTCTTTCTTGGGTCTGACGATGGCTGCTTTATAAGATGAGGCAATGAAGCATATTTTTCCTTGTTAGTGGTAGAGAGGGTTTTCCTCAATAGTTTCAGCTGATCTTTTTTCATTACGAAGCAGTTTTAGATCGGGGGTAAACCATTTATTTAAATGAGAGATGGATTTGGCCTTTTGCAATTTTTGAGGGGCAATGTGGTTGATTGCTTGCTTCATCGTGGTATTAAAGCTATTGACTAAATCGGCAGGGTCTTTATCTGCATTCAGTGTAATGTTGGCAATAGGTTGTAGCAGAGGTAGTAATTGGTCTGGTGTTAAGTTACTTTTGTTCCTAGCTAGGGCAGGGGGGGGGCAGTTATGTCAGGATTAGTGTGCTTTTTCCTGAATGGAGAAGGTGATGCCATGGTGGTCGGACCATGCTCAAGGTTCATCGTTGAGGATCGTGGTGGAGCAGTTGAGGTCAGCCAACCATTCCAGGGTTCTGCCTTTGTCATGAGAGGGTTCAGGAATACGTAATTTGAAGCCTAGCTGTGGCGTTTGTGTTTTTGGAGTCATGGAGACCTAAGTTCAGGTTCCCAAGCAGAATAATCTGAGATCCGGGTTTAGTATTTTTAGTAAGAAGAGTTGACGATAAATGAAATGTAAGAGTATGGTGCTGGTAGGTGAGAGGAAGTTTGGCTGCGAGTAGCTCTGCAGAAGGTAAGTGGGTGCTAGAGAACTCTCTGAGGCCAAGGTGAGTTTTGACAATGAACGCTACACCGCCCTCTTTCCCAGAGCTTATGTCAGCTCTAATGATGGTATAGTTGTCTGGAAGGTCTAGTGCTAGTCCTGAGGCATGGTTAAGCCAGGTTTCAGAGATGGCAAGAAGGTCGAATTGGTTGGCGATGATGAAATCTGCGATATCGGTAGAGTGAGCTACTAGAGAGCGGGTATTGATCAGGGTTCCTTTGATATCAGGTGGCATGATGTTAAGTTTACTGACATTAGGGGGATGGGATGCATGTGTGATACGCCTTGTGTCGGTCGAGAGATGGGACCTGATGCCCCTGGTGTGTTTCACAGGGTGTGCTTAGAGTGGGGAGCCGGAAGCGGGTCCCAAGTCTAGCATTCCTCTTAGTGAGTGAGCACGGGACCAGACGTGTAGGTGGAGAGGCGAAGCGGCAGATCCATTATTCGGGGGAGAGTTGACTAGATGTATCCAGGGAATTAAGGCCGGTTGGAGGGATGAGGGGAGGTGGAACATTGGTGGGTGGGGAGTAGTCATGGCGAGGAGAGCTGGAAGAAGAGTAGCCAACGTGAGCGCTATAATGCCAATGTAGGCCATTCGGTTATAGGGTTGACAAATGGCAGTGGAAACAACAAAATAGTGTGCTGAAGCAGTTTTGAGGCTAACAGTTGGATAGCAGAGGAGAGACAGTAGTACAAAGGCAACTTTAAAGCTAATAGGACCAGTGGGTTGGAGAGAGGGTTAGAGTGCCACCTCCAGCGTCTGTCCTCAGCTCGATCTGGCACGGGTGCCAAGGGTGTTGAGACTACCGGCCAGCCGGCTGAGGGCTCGGCGCATACCAGAGTGATCTTTAAGTTTGACGCTTTCCGCTTCGAGTGCAAGACCCAAGCTGTATCCTCCCGTGTCTGAGGCCTCTCGTGGCTCGGGATGCAGTATGGTGCAAGGCTCAAAAATGGCAGAGAGGCACCTCGCGGAGCCTGCCAGGTCGGCGGCCTTCTTGGATCCAACTCAGAGGCCTGTCCGTACTTTTGCCCATTTAATGGGCTTTGCAAGATGATACCAGTCCCCTTCCCTCTGGAAGCGGCAGCGGATTGCACTGTACAAGCATCTGGTCTGCTCTGGGATACATCTACCCATCGAGCCTTACGGCTACACGCCTAAGGTACCTCATTGCTTTGACCTGGAGCGGAAGCCCTGCGCCTCGGGAGGGCAAGGCCCCTAGGCTCCCAGCTTGCGAGGACCACTTTTTCGAGCATTTCCTCTTACTCATGTGTTCGCTCAGATGAAGGTGTTGGGGAGAATTCTCATAAATGGCTGATTTCCCTTACCTAATGAGTCCCTCAGCAGCTTTGCTGGATTTCTAGGGTTTATCTTTTTCACCTGGTAAGAGTGTGAGCCTTTTTCCCACTCTTACATGAGTTTTCCTGTGTGTTTTCACTTTGTGTTTTCACTGGAGCCTTCACCTACTCCATGGCCTCATATTTTTCATGTGTGTTACACAGCACCTTCAGTGCAGTGACACAGGGTTGTCTTTGAGACTTCCCACTGACTCCATTTTCTGGGACTGACTAGAAAAGGTAAAGGTGCCATTAACTTTATTTTAGTCACTTTAAACCACAGACCCAGTACACCTCATCTTACATGGAGTATTGGAAAGGGTTAATTCTTATCCCTTTTTGTCTGTGTCTCTTGGAGCATTGTTTCGCTCTCTTTACATCAAGACTTATCTGGTGGCAGTGGTAACAACCCTAACTTTTCTACCGCAGTTATCTTATATAACCATGGTATTGTTTTAGGCTATTATATTAGCCTCGAACATAAACCCGCTTGATCAAATACATTTTATTTTGGTTCCGGCTGGTTTTATTTGCCATTTCGAGTGGATTGTGTCCTCCAACGTATTCCTCATCTTAGATGTATTCCATCCAGCTTTGCTGCTCTTCGGAAATTTTTTTGGCAGAGGGCGCCGTGCGTCGATGGTCCCTCGAAGGCCTCTGTCGAGGGTGACGTCATCGGGTGTATAAGTAGCACGCGCGGTGCCCGTTGGCATCAGTTCCGTTTTTCCGCAGTTACGTTGCTTCGGCCATTCGGCGCACCCCGAGTTCTGTGAGAATATATATATAAATAAGAAGAAAATATGCCCTCGTCATCGACACAGACCACGACCCCGACATCGGGTTTCAAGAAATGCAAGTCGTGCGGCTCAAAAATGTCGATCACAGACCCGCACTGCGAGTGTTTGTGGTGCCTCAGAGAAGGCCACAACATGGAGGCCTGTTGGAAGTGTCAGGCGATGACGGGGAAGGCCTTGCGAGAAAGGAGAGGAAAGCTACAGGTAGGTCGGAAGGATCGAAAAGCCTCTAGCGTCGAGTCGGGACCCCATGAGGAGAAATCTCCTTGACGCAAAAGGCATCGATCTAGATCCCGAAGTGATTCTCATCGCTCGTCGTCTTCGTCAAATAAATCAAAGAAACGACGCCGCAGGTCTCCCTCCACCTCATCGTCAGACGAGTCTCCGAAAAGGATGAAATGCCCCACGAAACATTTGTCTTCCGAAGAGTGGGAAGCATTCAGGGTCAAAATGATGGAGGTGTTTGAGAAGGCAAAGTCTCGGTGCGCCTTCTTCGAAAGCCGGCTGGGAGCGTCATCGCTGCGACACTCGTGCCCCCTCGAGCCCGGGTGATTGTAAAAGGAAGGATAGGGAACCTTCCAGGATGCCGAGCGATAAACGGTCGAGTGGACCGCTCAAGGTCACCGACGCCGTCCGAGACCTGTAACACCTCGAAGGGAAAATCGTCGAAGACTGCCTTGACGCCCTCGAAGCAGACCCTATCGACGACCACTATGTCGTTGATGCCGTCGACGCCCTTATCGACGTCGACGCCCTCGCCGCCAAAGGCTCCAACCAAGCCACGGCACCCAGAAAAAGAGAAGGAGAAAGTTACAAAACATGTAATTTCTTCAGAGCCTTGTACTACACCTCCTCCTCCTCCTCTCCCAGAGGTTTTCAAGCCTCTCCCTAGGAAGGAGTTTTCCAAATCCTTGACCTCAATTTTTGAGGAACAGGAGAGATCCAAGGAGGAAAATGTACCTTTTGGATTGGAAGAAGACACTCAAAAATGTCCCAGAATGCTTGACCTCAGAGGAAAGCAGAAAGAGAGATTTGGTGGAGTCTTTACATAATGCAAGTGGCATTGACACTGGTAGACCAGATCCAGAAGAGCATGCCAGTCCATCTTACCATCAGTTAATGACCAAGGTGGTAGATTACTTGGGATGGGCTAGACCACGAGCCCAATTCGTCCAAGATGATTTAACAGACATATTGGACAATGGTCCCACTGAAACCCAGTACTACCTTTTCATGTAGCCTTACAAAACAGGGTGGCCAAGAATTGGGAAGACTCTGGATTCTATTCCTCTGGTAAATAAGTCCCTCGTATCAAAATACCGCCCAGCCAGTAGTGACCCCGGCTGTCTGTCAAAACATCCAACTCCCGAGAGTCTGGTCATACAGGCAGCCACAGCTTCCAACAAACTTGCGCACCCGTCTATCCCTACGGACAGGGACGATAAGCATGTGGATGGTTGGGCACGGAAGGTATTTTCAGCTGGGAGCATGGCTTTAAAATCTGCCAACTCCACCTGTGCCTTGGCAAAATTTTGCGTACACTCTGTGGGAGTGCATCGCAATGGCGGCAGAGCACATACCAGAAGGGGAAGAAAGGGAAGGGTTCCTAGCCATGGTTGGAGATGGAAAGGAAGCCATACAGGAATCCCTTCAATCTGGATTGGATACGGCGGATAGTGTAAGCAGGTCCATGGGCACTAGCACGGTAATGCGCAGGTTTGCGTGGTTGCGTAAGTCGGGTTTTGCACCGGATGTACAGAACCGCCTTCTGAACATGCCTTTTGACGGGTCTCACCTTTTTGGCAACAAGGCTGACGAGAGCCTTGAGAGGTTGCAGACCTCAAAAGCAGCGGCCAAATCTTTAGGAGCTGCTATTGGGCAACCTCAGCCTTTTCGTGCGCAAGGGCAATCATGGAGGGGACGATCTTATCGTTATTAAACCTCATATGGGAAGACGAGAGGAATGGCCAGTCAAAGGGGCCAAAGAAAGGCCACTCGTGGTGGACGAGGAAAATGTGCTAAACCAGCTCCAACTGCAACATCTTTGCCATCAGCGGCTGCAACATCCGCCACAAAACCACTTTGAGGACTTGCACCACAAAACAGCGGTAGGAGGCAGGCTATCGCAGCATCAGCAAGAATGGCGAGCCATTACTTCAGATGTTTGGGCTCTAGAAATAATACCCCAAGGCTATTGCCTTCCTTTTCTAAAGCAACCTCAAAGCAATCCACCAGGGAGACACCTGTTGAAGTCTTCAAACCCGCTCCTACAGCAGGAAATTCTAACCCTGCTGGAGAAAGGTGCTATAGAACCAGGACCTGCAGCAGAGAGAGGATCAAGGGATGGTACTCCCCATATTTTTTTGATCCCCAAAAAGGACGGAGGACTGAGACCCATCTTGGACTTAAGAAACTTGAAAAAGTTCCTCAGGAAAGACAAATTCAAGATGGTTAACCTTTCTCAGATCCTTCAGGCCCTTCAACTCCAGGACTGGTTGGTGTCATTGGGCCTCCAGGATACTTATTTTCATGTGCCGATTCATCTTAAACACAGAAAATACCTGAGGTTCGTAGTCGGCGACTCACACTATCAGTTTTGAGTCCTGCCATTCGGGTTGACCTCCGCCCCGAGGGTCTTCACCAAGTTAATGGTAGTGGTGGCAGCACACCTCAGGAGAGGGGGATTCATGTCTACCCCTACCTGGATGATTGATTGATCAGCGCACGCTCTGCCGAGCAGGCACTGGATCATCTGAAAGTCACCTGCCACTTCCTCCACAAACTGGGCTTCTCCCTCAATTTCAAGAAGTCTCAAATAACACCTTCCCAACAGCTTCAGTACATAGGAGCTGTACTAGACACATCCTTGGGAAAGAGCTCGCCTCCCAAGACGAGGGCTCAAGACATTCTTCAGATGGTTTCCAAATTCCAAAATGCCCAAAATCTCCAGGCTTCCGTCTTTTAAGGTTGCTCGGCCTCATGGCATCCAGCATCTTTCTGGTGCCAGAGGCACGCTTGAGGATGAGATCCCTTCAATGGGCCCTAAAGACTCAGTGGTCCCAGTTCTCGGGTGAAATGACGGATCTTCTTCAGATTCCGAACAAGGTCAAACAAGACCTTCTATGGTGGACCTGTACAGAGAACATCCTAAAAGGAGAACCTTTTTGGCAACCATGGCCGGAGATCACAGTAGTGACGGACGCCTCACTCCTGGGGTGGGGAGCTCATGCCAACAATTTGACAATCAACGGTTGTTGATCTTCATCGGAGTCCAAACTACATATCAATCTTTTAGAGCTGAGGGCAATCAGACTAGCGCTGAAGGCCTTCCTGCCATCTCTCAGGGGAAAGAATGTCCTGATAATGACGGACAACACAGTGGCCATGCACTACCTAAACAAAGAGGTGTGGGGTCACTACCCCTGTGCAGAGAGGCAATGCAGCTCTGGTATTGGGCGATTCAGGAGGGAATCTCTTTAAAAGCAATTCATCTAGCCGGGGAAGAGAATATGACGGCAGATGCTCTGAGCAGGCAGAGCATGGTGTCCCACGAATGGGAACTGGATCAGCCCATTGGGGAACCCCTCAGGTAGACCTATTCACAACCAGTACCAACCGAAAATGCGAAAGGTATTGCTCAAGGGAATTTCCTCCGAGAGGAGCCCTGGGGTACACGTTCGTGGTGGATTGGAATTTCCCACTATTGTATGCGTTCCCTCCGATGCCCGTCATTCCTCAGGTCATCATGAGGCTGAGACGCTTCGGGAACCGCATGATCCTAATTGCCCCGGATTGGGCCAGGAGAACGTGGTATCCGGACCTTCTAGATATGTCCATCTGTCCTCCAGTACGTCTTCCTCAGAGAGAGAACCTTCTCTCTCAAATGGAAGGTCAGGTCCTCCACCCAGAGGTCAGAACACTCAACCCTTATGCTTGGTAGCTGAAAGGCTGAGATACAGGGATTGAAACCTTCCAGATGATATGGAGGTGTTGCTTTCGGCAAGAAGGCCAGCAACAAAGTCTCTATACCGTTGCCGTTGGAAAAAGTTTTGCAACTGGTGCAGAGAAAAGAATGTCGATCCTTTTCCATGTTCTATTCCCGAAGTACTATCTTTCCTTCTGACCCTAGCACATAGAGGTCTGAATATCGGAACAATAAAAGGTTACCTTGCAACGCTTTCCATTTTCAAGCGCTCATCGGAAGAATGCTCCTACTTCAAAATTCCTTTGATAACACAATTCTTAAAAGGTCTCACTAATGTGTTTCCTCCTCACCCTTTTCAAGTACCAATTTGGGATCTAAATTAAGTCCTAAAATTCTTAATGTGTGCGCCTTTTGAGCCTATGCACACGTGTCCATTAAGATTACTAACATGGAAAACAGCCTTTTCAGTTGCTCTAACATCGGCAAGAAGAATGAGCGAATTGCAGGCACTGTCTTCTGGGCCACCCTATTCTGTGTTCCATAAGGACAGAGTTTTATTGAGGGTTAAACCATAATTTTTACCAAAAGTAATATCTGATTTTCATTTAAGTCAGAAAATTGTTTACCCTCATTCTATCCTCCACCTCATCCTTCTAAGGAGGAAGAAAGATTACACAGACTGGATCCAAAAAGAGCTTTAAGCTTTTACATCTCTAGACTTTCTAGGCTTAGAGTGGACAACCTGTTTTTTATAGGCTACACAGGAAGGAAGCTGGGTTGAGGGCTCATTCCACCAGAGGCATCGCCTCTTCCACGGCCCTTCAAAGAGGTGTCCCAATAAGGTCCATTTGCGAAGCAGCAACATGGTCTTCACTTCACACCTTCTCAAAATTCTATAGCCTGGATGCTTCCCAGTCTAGGGAGCTGACTTTTGGAAAAGCAGTGCTTTATTCTGCCATCTAAAGGCAATGATAAAAAAAAAATAATAATCCGACCCCTCCTCCAGAGAAAGTAACAAAATACTGCTTTGGGAGTCTATCTAAGATGAGGAATACGTTGGAGGACACAATCCACTCGAAGAACAAGTTACTTACCAACTGGTAACGTTCTTTCGATTGGATGTTCCTCCAACGTATTCCCCATCGCCCTCCCAACCTACTCTTCTGTAGATTTTTCCAGGTTTTTGCCATCTCAAATCTCGCAAGGCTGATAACTGTCTGCCGGCACAATCTACACAGTGCAAGATCACAGGCAAAAAAAGGGGGGAAAACGGAACTGAGGCCAACGGGCGCCGCGCGTGCTTCTTATATACCCGATGACGTCGCCTTCGAGGGACCATCGACTCAACGACATCAGCGCCCTCTGCCGAAAAAATTTCCAAAGAGCAGCAAAGCTGGGTGGAATACATCTAAGATGAGGAATACGTTGGAGGAACATCCAATCGAAAGAACGTTACCAGTTCGTAAGTAACTTGTTCTTCTTTTTGTTAAAGTCTTTCTTGTGTTTTAATCTGCATGCCAAACCATGCATGATTCCTTTGTTCGCGGGCTTCTGCACAGAGGCACCTGAAAGTCTGGGTAGGCAGGATGTGAGGGAGGGATCCTCGGACCCCTGCCATGGGTTCCCTTGCTAACTCAAGTCACACTCCTGTTTGAATGGCTGAGGGGACTGTCCTGGCCAGGACAGCCACCCTGCTGTGTGATTGACAGCCAAGCTGTATGAATGGGGGAAAACTGCATAAAAAGCAGGTTCTGGGACTGGAAAGGCAGAGTTGCCACTGGAACTAAATACCCAACGAGGATCTGATGGAAGAGGACCCCTACAACGACTGAACCGCCCGGTGAAGCCCTGCTGCAGGTCTGAATCTTCAGAATCCGACGACAGAGAAGATCCTCCATGATACTTCTTCCCTTGAGCTGGTGGGACCAAGCAGTTTGCCCAAACTGCAAGCCAGGACCCCTACTCTGGTCGAATTCGCTGTACAGAGCTACAGTGGGCCAGATAGCCAGGAAGGTCGGACCCTGCTTAGGTTTTAAGGAGTGCACCTTTTTATTAGTTGCTTTGCTCTGCAGCTGGTTTCTTCCCTGGGTAGTGCAGGACCCTCCAGTCTTCCTACTTCTAGTCAGTCCGACAGTCGCTTCAGGAACCGTGAGTCTGCAGGAACTACCAGGAATGTCCGCCTGAGCTACAGCTTCCTCTCAGTTTTAAGGTACTGTGCAAATCCGGTTGTTCGTTTCGTTCAAGCGCAGTGAAAGTGTTTTGAAATCTTTCTCCAATCCGAGGGCTTGTCCTTCTCTTCTCTTTTAACTAACTTTTCTGTCAACCAACCTCGTTCGTAATCCGTGACACGACCTTTACCGCGAACTACCCTGAAATGTGTGATCTTGAGCAAAAGACTTTTTGACCCTTTGACCTCGGCCCTACGCCTTTTCTACCTGATTCCATCACTGTAGTTCCTCTTGTTCAATTGCCCTGAGTACTTACCTGTTGGTGTGATTTAATTTCTATTAACTTTGTCTTTCCCTCCCTTTTTAAATTGCTGGAGTGCCATTTTGCTCCGACTTCATTTTGTGAGCTTAACTTGTCTGGAATTTAAGCAAAGTGGTGTGGTGTATTAAGAGTGTGATTTTTAAAAAAATGTTTGATTTTTTTTTTTTTAGACTGCTTATAATAGTGTAATGTTATACAACTGAAGAATGAAATAAATTTATATTCTTGTACTTGAAAACCTTGAGTCGGTGGTTGTCTGAATTATAGTAATTGCTGTCCTTTGTGTAACTATTTGATACTGCTAACCTACTCTTGAGATAAGTCTGGCTGCTCAGCCAACGCTATCACTTTAACTGTGTAGTACAGTCTCGTACCAAAGGTGAATTTGTACTGTCACTTGCAGTCTTAATTGTGTGTGGTGTTCCCAAAGGGTACTGCATATAATTCTGCCTAACAGAAGGGGCTCCCGAAAAATATAGTGAAGGTCATCCTGCAGGTGGCTCCTCCCCAGGACCCTGCTCTGGGTGCTACTCCCGTTCTTCCAGCGCTTCCGTTTCCAGTGCCGGTCCCTCCTCCGGTCCAGGCTGTACCGGTTCTTCAGACCCATCCACCTCCACCTCCCCCTCCCCCTCAACAGCTGTATGACCTGTATTCGGCACCAGACTTGTGGGGGGTGAGGACCCCGTTGGGGGAGTTTTCCTAAAGTTCTACTGGTAGTAAGACTTTAGTGTGCTATCCCAGTGGTTTGTAGCTCTCCAACTCTTCGTATCAGTCTGTACTAATTTAAGACCTTGGTAGAGTGGCAGACCAGTAAGGCTTATCTTAAGCGGAAGATGTTAGCTGAAGGTAAGTACACTGAACCTCAGTTAGACATGCACACCAAAGAAACGATTACACGTATAATTTATGTAAAATTATATATTACGTATACACTAGAATCACTTTTAAGTAGTTTATACTTTTACACTAGAATACTTAGAATTACTTGAATACACTTCAAAGGGCACTTCCACTTTTGTGTTTGTTTTCGGTTACATTTGTAGCGACGTTAGCAAAGGAAAAGACAATGTTATCGTATTATCGCTCATTACGCGCACCTGCAGTTTCTAACAGTTCATACGGTGATACATTTACTCTGCAAACACATATAGTAAAATCACTTAAGGGGAGGAAAATGATTAGTGTAACATTAGCCTCGTTCAAGGTTCTAGAGAGGTTTTCTTCACCCTCTAAGTCTTAAGTCCCAAAACGCAAACCTAGCTAAAGGCAGTTCGGAGAGGGCCCAAAGTCTTGACCAGGACTAAGATTAAGAGTTCCTTTGGATTTATTCCAGTCTCTAGTGTTAAAGAAGCAGCTAGTTAACGAACAAGGGAGCCCTTTTAAAGGGCTTGTTGAAGGGACCCAAGCAGCGGCTTGAGTCGGAGGTAAGAGGGAGTGACGCTAGACACCTCTAGGTGCACTCCAATGCTTCTTAGAATCCGGTATGCAATACCTCCCCCCCCCCCCCACAGTACCTGAGGTTAGAAGAAAATGTTCGGTGCTGGATGCTCCGCGATGTTGCAGCTCTGAACCCGAACTCCTGATTCCTTGATCTCATGACTGAAGGCAGGACAATGGATGGGAGATCTCAGTAGCAGTCTCAAGGGAGGACCTGGGGCACGACTTTCAGCAACTTCTTGGTTCACGCTGAGGTTTTAGCACCTTTTCTGCAGCTCCAGCAAAGGACACAGATCGCCTGGTCAATCGCCTTCTTCGCTTCCTGCAGTCCCACACTCTGATGGGAGGGTCTGGGTGAGTTGGATCTCTGGAGTATACTTATGGGTTCAGCAAAGATTTGGATGGATACAGTTTTGCCACTACTATGCTCTCAAAATGGGCAGCAGGTTTCCTGGTATTGTAGTTCCGCAGCACTGGAAACTGATAGGACCTTGGGGCTGGCTCAATTCAAAGTTAATCTTGGGATTGGATGTTCCACCAGCCAAAGGGAAGGAGTCGGTCCTCTTCGTAGCGCCTCTGTCTCCCAGAAACCAGGGTCAGGACAGCAGTGGTCACTTCAATGTTGCAAAGGGTCTGCAGGCATCTATGGTGGTCGTCTTCTTCGTTTACGTCAGCTTCCAGTGGTCAACTTGCTTTTTTTTTTCATAACAACATTTTATTGATCTTACAAGATAGAGTATTTCATAAAACAATGCAATATATGTCAATTTAAACATTAATCAGTGCCTTTATAGTCTCTTGTGTGTTAGAGGGTGGAGGAGTTGGTGGGCGGTTCATGGTTGTGGCGGTTGGGCGGGAAAGTTCTGGGTGAATGTTCCCATATGTTCCGGTGTGTTCGGGGTCCAGACGGGGGTTAATAAAAGGGGCTACATTGGAGCCATCTTGTGAGTGGAGGCCTCCTGGCGAGAGTTGGGTATCTGGCCGCATAGTTTAAGCATGGGTCCCATATATTCAGGGTTCTATTTAGGGAGTCCGAGCGGATTGCTCTGATTTTTTTGCGATACTGCATTTGGCCCACCATAGGGCGATCGGGGGGCCGTTTTTGTCTTTCCATAATCGAGCCATTGCAGTCTTCGCGGCTAGTAGTAGGTGGTTGCATAGGTGGGAGATAATACCTGAAATCGGGAATGCTCCATCTCCGGTTTCGCCCAGAAGGACAATTCCTGGGTCCCATGGGATTGAGAGGCCAGAGATTTCTTTAATGTATTTCAGCACTTCTTTCCAATATATCTCCGCTTTTGGGCAGGTCCATACTAAGTGATAAAGGGATCCGGGGGCTTAGCAGCCTCGTCAACATGTGGCGGGAAAATCCGGGTTGGCTTTATGGATTTGGGTGGGGGTGATGTAGTATATGTAGCACAGTTTATAGCCTCCTTCCTTATTTGTGACGCATTGTGAGCTTTTATGTAATCTGGACCATATTTGTTTCCAGTTTTCTACTGATATTTCTCGGCCAATATCCTTTCACCATTCTGTCATATATCTTTCTTTCTTTGCTGGGTCCGATCTGTCCAGGAGCAGGTATATGGTGGATATTCTGCCTTTGTTGGTCGGGGATGTTAAAGTGAGCTCCAGGGCTATTGGTTCTCTCGAGCATTTGTCCCGAGTCCTTCTGTGTGACATCCAGTGCCTAATTTGCGAGTATCGGAATCTTTCGCGTTCCCCCACTCCGAATTCTGTTTTGCATCTCTCGAAGGTGATGGGAGAGCCTTCTTCCATGAAATCGCCAGTTTTCGCCAGGCCCCCTGCTATCCAGGCGTGGAAGTCTCGTGGTGGGTTTCCAGGTGTAAATTCTGGGTTCTTCCAGATGGGAGACATGGGTCCATAGTGTCCCCAGGGAGGATGGAAGGTTCGTCATGGTTAAAATCACGTCATCGGCATAGAGTGCGATTTTGTACTCGTGGTTTCCCACCTGAATTCCTTTTATGGCTTCACTTCGTCTGATTCTGGCGGCGAAGGGCTCCATGGACAGAGCAAAGACCAGGGGCGGGAGCGGGCACCCCTGTCTAGTGCCTCTTGTGATATGGATGTGTTCGGACCTTGTGCCATTAACTCGGAGTTGTGTAGTGGGGATTTGATAGTTGGCCATGACCCATGACGTGAAGTTAGGCCGAAGCCAAAGCGTTGGAGGACCTCGCGGATGTATCCCCAGTCCACCCGGTCAAAGGCTTTATGGGCATCTAATGAGATTACTGCCATTTTTGTTTTTGATTTGTGAGCGCATTCAATTAGGTTTAGTACTCGCCGAATGTTGTCGTGGGTCCCTCTGCCAGGGATAAATCCTGTCTGGTCACGGTCGATTAGGCTTGGAAGAGTCTGGCCCAGTCTTCTGGCTAACACTTTGGCAAAGATCTTCCCGTCATTGTTCAGGAGCGATACGGGCCGGTAGGAATCTGGCAGTTCGGGGTCTTTTCCGGATTTGTGAAGCAGGATCGTGATTGATTCGGCCATGGATTTTGTGACGGCACTCGTGGATAGGAAAGAGTTGAATAAGGTGGATAGTTGTGGGGCCAGCACTCTGGCGAATCTTTTGTAGAAGATTGCAGTTAGGCCATCTGGGCCTGGAGCAGAGGGTTTGAGGGCTTTGATGGCTTTGATAATTTCTTCCTCTCCAATGGGAACCTCCAGATGTTCCAGTTGGGCGGGGTTGCGGGGCGGCAGTGCGCTCAAGTATTCTGGTAGATCTTCTAGCTTTAATGGATCGCTGGACATTATAGATGTGTGGTATCTCAATAGTTCGTTTATTTTCTCCGTCTGGGAGAAGAGCAGTTTTCCATTTCCCCCTCGTAGTTTGAGTATGTTGTTCCGACTACGGAGTGTTCTCAGCTTCTGTACTAATATCCTGTTTGCTTTGTTTCCTTTGGCGTAGTAAAACTGCTTTGTATACGCTGAGGACTTGGCTGTCCGGTCGGTGCGGTGCATTTCCAGGGCCGTTTTTGCCTTTCTCAGGGCCCGTTCGGTTTTCCTTGAATATTGAGTTTTTAGCTGTGATTCGTGGAGGGATACTTCTTTTTCTAATTTGGAAGTGGCTATGTTTGAGATCCTTTGCTGTTCCGCCCCGGCCCCTATTAGCACACCCCTAACCACCGCTTTCATTGCGTCCCAGATTATGTTGATGGGGGATGTTTGTGTGGTGTTCTCTTCGAAGTAGTTGATCAATGAGTCCTCCACTTCTAGAAGGAGTGAATCATTCAATTTCCAGTAACTTTGAGGGGGGATTTCTGGCCTGAGATGGCTAGGTTCACAGAGATCGGAGAGTGGTCGGAGATCATGCGTGTGTGGATTTCCGTGTTATTGACACAAGGGTAAAGGATGCCGGAGATTAAAATTAGGTCAATTCTTGAGTATCCCTTATGGACGTTGGAGTAATGTGTGTAGTCTCTTGAGGTGCCATTTTGTATTCTCCATGCATCTACTGTCTCCGTTTCTCTGAACAGCTTGAGTAAGGCAAGGGCCTGCGTATGATCATTATTCGTGGCGGAAAGAGTTTTGTCTAGCAGTGGGTTAGGGATGGCATTGAAATCTCCGCCAATGAATAGGTGGCCTTCCCGGAATGATAGAATAGTTGGTAGGATGTCGTTTAGGAACTTGCTTTGGGAGGTATTGGAGCTGTAAATTGATACCAATGTGATGGGAAGTTCTTCGAAGATGCCTTTGAGAAGCAGGAAACTGCCCTCTGGGTCTCTCCTTATTGTGATGTTGAGTAGTGGAATTTTGTCGCTGAGAAGAATTGCCACCCCTCTTTTCTTTGAGCCAGAAGTGGCGAAGAAGGACTGTTTGTATCTCTTGAATTTTATGCGATGTTCGTCCTCTGCGAGTAGATGCGTTTCTTGTAGTAGGACGATGTCTCCGGAACGGTGACCCAGGCGGTGTTCTACCGATCTGCGTTTTCTTGGTGAGTTCATCCCCTGTATATTCCAGGAGAGGAATCTTAATTTGGTTGTATTAGCCATCTCTGGCGGTGTGATGACGAGGTTGTCTCATGGGATTTATCCCTGGGCTGATCTGCGGGTTTTGGATAAGGTCTGTTGAATGTAATGAGTTGAGGGTTTGATTTCGGATGTTGTTGCATGTTGTGCTGAAGAGTCCTTGGATGACTCTAGCGACGGTGAGTGACCGTGTTGGATAAGGCATTCTTGTAAGTTTCAAATTTCTCTCTGTATCCTTCCTCCTTTCCCAACGTTGAACTGGTCGAGGGAACGTCTACCTACTGCCACTGGGGAACTTGTGGCACCAATGCGCTCGGTGTGGCCAACTGGGCCGTCGAGATGAACCGCGTGTGAGCTCGCCGGAAGTCGCGCTTCTGCGCAGTTGCATAGGGGTTGCTTGCGATATTTCCAGAAGGGCTTCATTTGGGCTTGGGTGGACCCTGTCTGTGTGGTCAACTGGGTCTGGGATCATGGAACTGTAGCTGCGTGTTCAACACCCGCCGCCATCTTTTTTCGAGGGGCCCCTGAGTCTGCGTCCTCTGTTGGATTTGGACCACGACCCTCCTGGGGAGTCGTCCCGGTGAGGGCGAGCTGATTCTTCAGATTCGGTGCTGGGGTCAGTATCCGCTATGCCCATGAGTTTCTCCGCCTCTTTCAACGATTGTATTTGCCTCTGAGATCCCTCCCATTTGAATTTTACTGACGTGGGAAAGCCCCAGTGGTACGGGATTTTCTTGTCTTGTAGCCAGGCTGTCAAGGGTCGCATTGCTTTTCGCTTCAGGAGAGTTGCATTCGCTAGGTCTTGATAAAGTGAGATCGAGGAGCCTCGAAATGTAATCTGTCGCATTTGTCTTGCTTCTCGCATAATGTCCTCTTTTATCTGAAAGAAGTGAATTCTGACCAGAACGTCTGGGGGGAACGTGGAGGGTTTCCTTGGGGTAGCTATGTGTACCTGGTCTAATTCCAGCGGGAGGTGTCCGGGAGAGTGATGATAAATCGGATGAGGTCCGATATGTGAGCTTTCAGGTCTGATTCCGGGATAGAGGATGGAATGCCTCGGAATCTGATGTTGTTTCTCCTTGATCGGTTTTCCAAGTCTGCTTTGTCTCCAGGATGTTGCATCTTGCTTCCAGGGCGGATATCCTGTCCTTGTCCTGTTCATTTTCGAATCGCTGGTCACAGACTTCAGACTCTAATTCGGCGGTTCGGTGCTCCACTTCCCCCATTATTTTGTCTAGGGAGGTTATTTTCTTAGTATTTTCCTCAGAGCTTTTCTGGATTTCCCTGGTCAGAGCCACTAGTAGATCCTGGAGATCAGCTTTGGTTGCGGCTTGTGTCATGATGGAATCTGATTCTGCGGGTGCCGGGACATTATTCTTGGTGGAGTCCTCTGGAGAACCACCCTTCTTGGCCCTGTCAACGGCCGCGGAGTTCATTAGGGCGACAATATCACCTTGTTTAGGTGTCTTCCCGCTTTTGGACATTGTAGTGGGTGCCCGGAGGTGTGTGACAGCACCTCGGGGTGGACGAGGCAAAGGAAGTTCTGTGCTGACAGGGAGTTACTGGTTCTGGGACACTGAGTCCGGTGGCGGGTGGCGGGTGTCGCTTGAGCTAGATAGTGGAGGCTGAGGCTTTGGGGGAGTTTCGAAGGTGTGGGGACCTCGATTGGGGTGGTGGTTAAGATGGCACCCCAGGAATTTCCAGTGGGGACAGATGAAATGGGCTAAGGGGCGCGGGTCGCTGAGACTGTTGGTGGCCCCCCACCGATGCGCGCCCGGGGCTAGTAGGATGCCCTCCCACCTCGCCCGACTCCTTACGTCCCGGTGCCGATGCAGGCGCGTTATGTTGCTGTGCTGGTTTCGGGGTCAACCCCCGATCCTAAGGCAGCCTGTATAGGTAGGGGGGGCAACTACCCTTGTAGGATTGTGGAGCGGTAGAAGGATCGATAGGTGGGGTAAAGATGTAGTGTGGCGGCTTGAGGCAGGCAGTCGAGGACAGGGTGCTGGTTCGCAAGATGGCCGACTGGACTGGACCCAGAAGATGCAGGGGCTGAGGCGAGAGTTTTTGGGGGTGTTGAAGTTTTAGAGTAGTCTGGGCAGGCAGCCGTTGGGAGTGTATACCGATCCACCGAGTGAAGGGAAGAGATACTTGGGCCGGTGCCTCTGAAGATATTGCCCAGACCCTGTCCGCACCTCTGGTGGGACTGGCGCTCGGATGTTGTTGAAGCCTCTGCTCCTGGGCGGCGTGGTCTGGTGGTCAATGGGCCCCTGTCGTGGGCCGTGTGTCAGAAGTTGGAAGTGCGTGGGGGGGGGGGGGGTGGTGCCCCGCCTTATTACGGAGCACGGTGGGGCAGCGTCCCGGGAGGGAGGGAGGGAGAGGCAGAGATCCGGTGAGTCCTTTGCTCACTGCGAAGCGGATGGCTGCTTTTGGCAGAATCGGGAGACTTTGGCCGACGCTGGGCCACCCGAGGCCAGCGGCGTTGTTAGCTCTCCGTCAGTTGCTTGTAGTCGGATGGGCCCAGGAATTATGTTTGTGGGCTCGAGAGGCCGTCCTCGGTGTCTCACCGCCCCGGGCGCAGCTCTGCTCCGGGCGTCGCCAGCGAAAGGAGCCGGTCGCTGGGTCCAAAGGCAGTGTGGCACATCAACGGGCGGCAAGCAGGAAAACACAGTCCACCTCACACGGCTTCAGATCGGCAGGCTGTTGTAACTGTTCCGCCCCCTCCTGGGCGGTCTCCGGGCGTCGGAGCTGTGGCGGCCATTTCTTCGCCGAGTGGGTCCCTGGGCAATAGAGGTGTCGTATCGGTCAATCCTGTGGTAAAACCGGCTCACACTCGGCCAGAGAGTGCGGGGGGGGTCCCCACCGATGGGTTCAATCCCGGGCTCAAACGGAGGCGGAATATGGGTTTTATTTAAATGGGCGCATTGGGCCGAGCGGGAGCTCTCAGGAAAGCATTCCAGACGAGTCGGCTCCAGGCCACGCCCCCAGGTCAACTTGCTTTTTACTCCAGAAGCCTCACCTTTTATACAGTTCCAGAACACACTCCTCTGCAATTTCTTTCAGCATTTTACAGAATGGGGCGTTTGGCTCTCCAAACATGACAGCCAGACCCCCAGTGGGTGCTGGTCCGATTCAGGCACTCTGGTAGACAAAGGAAAGGGGGGGGGGGAGGTGGAAGGATCCTCCCCCACATCCGGCCTGCCCAGACACATGGGAGCCTAGAAGGAGACACCCAAAGGGTTTTTGCCAAAGGCAAAACACACACACTGACATCCGCCTCCCAGAATGGTAGAAGAAGGGCTAACAAAGAACAACCACGCTAGTAATGGCGAAAAAAGAAGGTAGGTCCCAAGTTGGTACTTTGGTGCTCTATTGTGCACTACCGGGGCTATGAACATAGCCTGTGGTATAAAAACGACATAATAGTTGGTAGAACACATCCACTGCCACCAGCCTTAACTAGGAGATTGTCTATGTGACTAAAAAGTCACATGAGCAGAGAGAAGGGGGATACTAGGTATTCCTTTGGCACTCCACTGAAGGTGGTGTGTGCCAATCTCTCAGACTATAGAGTTTTGGGAGACATACTAACAGTATTTACTCGAAAATATCGAAAAAGGGATCTTAACGGTGGACCCTAAGGGTCCCCAGCAACCCTGCCCATAAGGAGCAGTGTGCTGCAGTAGTAAAACACAGATGGCTTTTAAGAGCTATGGAGCAGACCGACTCCATAGCACAGGTAGAATACAAAGAATAGTGTTCCAAAACAATGAATAAGTGGAAAAAGACTCCACTCACGGTTGAAAGAAAAAGGTCCAGAAGTCCTGCAAAATGTGCCAGGGGTCTCACTAGCAGAGGGGATGAAGCATAAAAATGATGCATCTCCCTAAAGCCACTTGGCACGTGTCCCAGGGCCCAGACTCCCCTTGGTCTGTAAAAGGGGGGGGGGGGGGCAGCACAAGGACGATGACGCCCCAGGACGATGAACCCTTGGCTGCCGTTGAGGCATTTCATGATCGCCTTCAGGGCCTGGCGGACTACTTGGGGGTCCCTCTGCCAGAGGAAGCCACTCGGTATTTGGGAGTGCCAACAAAGGTCTTGGGTAAGCACATCACGATCCGGTCAGACATCCCTCTCCAGAAGTGACATGAAAGGTCTGGGAGATGCCCAGGGCCAACACTCAGATCAACAAGAAGTTGGACAGCAGGTGCAGGCTGACGGACGTGGAGCCAATCCTCCTGGCCTCCCACCCACAGCTGCTTTCTTCAGTGGTGGCTGCAGCCTCACTATCATAGCCTTCATCGTCTTCCTCCACGGTAGCCACCTCCAGTTGTTTTTATAAGGTCCTTGAGTCTTTGGGAAAGCACTGTCATTCCATCTCAGTACTGCATCTGTGGCAAGCCAACACAGACCCCGTCTTGGCTGCGGCTAACCAGAAGATGTGGCGGGATCTCTGGGAATTTCCAGGCCGGTCTGGCAGATGATCGGGCCATTGCGCAGGACCTCATGGAGTCTTTGGTCTCCCACTCCGACACATCCAGCCGAAGGCTGTACCTTGATGTTGAGGTGAGAAGGATGGCGTGGATGCACCCCACTAAGTTTTCATTTGACTTGAAGGAGCGGGTTTTGGATCTGCCCTTCGAAGGCGTGGACCTTTTTCATTCGTCAACCGATGACGAGTTGACAAAAAAGAAAACCTCCACTCAAACCCCCAAGTCCTTGGCCATCCTGACAAAACCTGGACACAAATCCTTCCCTCAGTCCCAGGACCGGATCGTGTTCAAACACAGCGCTTTCTCGACATTCATGGGATTTCGGGGCCACTGTACACAGAGGCCTGACGGGTCGTCCAGCGACAATGGGAAGAAGCAGCAGAGGATTTCCTCTCCCACTCCTTTGCCCCCGCCTCCGATACCAAGAAGCAGTGACGTCCAGGTCCGGGATCACAGCTCGCCTGTGGTGTGCCATTTGCCTCTTTTCTCGGACACCTGGAAATGTATGTTCAGCAACCTGTGGATCCTACCTGTAGTCTCCACGGGCTTCAATCTTCTGCTTCCTTTGCCTCTACCATCCTCACCTCTCCGCCAGATTGGGTCTCCTGCTAGTTTACGGGATGTTCTTCGCTCTTGGGAGATGCAGGCAATAGAACCAGTCACTCTTCAGATAGGGGCTCGGAGTACTATTCCAGAATTTTTGCGGTACCCAAGACTAACCAGGCTGGCCTGAAGGTTGTCCTGGACCTGTCATTTCTAAATCGGTCGTTACTGCTGGAATGCTTCAAGATGATTACTCTGCATACATAGCTGAACCTGTTTGTGCAGGGGACTGGATGTGTTCCCTGGACCTCAAGAATGCTTACCTGCATGCACCCATCTACCAATTGCATCAGAGGTTTCTGCGGTTTGTGATTGTCATTCCACTTTCAGTACAAGGTGCTGCCCTTTGGCCTGAACTCTGCCCCTCGTGTCTTCATGAAGTTATGAACGCAGTAGCAAGCCTTCTACACTTGGAGGGCCATCATCTGTGTCCTTATTTGAATGACCGTCTGGTGTGGACAGTGTCAACCGAGGGCGAGTTGCACACCTGCCAGAGATTGGCAGATATCCTTCATCAGCTGCTGTTCTCCCTCAACCAGAGGAAGTCACAGTTGTGCCCATCTCAGGATCTGGTCTTACTAGGGGTGCGTTGGGACACTACAGTTCAGCAAGTGTTCCCCTACGCCCAAGAGGCTTCTGCCCCTCTGCAAGGCGGTGGAACACTTTCTGGCCAACTGGACAACCTCTGCATGGTGGATCCAGCATATTCTGTGCCTGATTGCCTCCTGTCTGCTCACCTCAAGATGAGGCGCCTCCTGCTCCACTTTGCAGGCAATTGGGATCAGGAGATGTGGTCTCAGTCAGACAGGATCCCAATACCACCGCTCTTACTGCCCAATCTTTGCCTGTGGCTGATGGATGGCAATGTTTCAATAGGATCCCCTTTCACCGGACCGGAGCCTATCCTGGTGGCGACGACGGACTCTTTCGGGCTGGGGGCTACTCTGCAGGGTTACGCGATACATGAGCATGGTGCAAGACGGAAGCCCTCCTGCATATCAATCTGCTCTAGGTCAGGACAGTGGACCTTCCCCTCGTGGCGTTTTTGCCCCTCATAAGGGACAGGTCTGTTGTGGTCAGGACGGACAATTCTACTACAATGTTTTACCTGAACAAGCAGGGTGGCACCCATCCCCCCACCCCCTCCTCTGCATGGAGGCGGTATCGATCTGGGAATGGGCCCTGATGGAGGGAGTTTGGATTTCAGCAGTTCACCTCCTAGGGGACAGCAATGCAAAAGTGGACCAGCTGAGCCGCTTGGGGTTCAACCCCTACGAGTGTGAGTTGCACACTGACTCCTTGTTGCCCTTCGTCCATCATTGGGGATTCGCAGACCTGCATTTGTTTGCATCCCCTCTGAATTCCAAGTGCCACCAGTTTGCTTCATGGGTAGGACTGGGTCGGGGGGTCTCTGGGAGATGCCTTCCAGATCTGCTGACACTGATGTGTTATGCGTTCCAGCCCTCCGTTCTGCTCCAACGGACCCTCTGCAAGTTTTGGGCTTTGGTGTGTTGCAGCCTCATCCTGATAACCCCCCATTGGCCTTGAATATCCTGGTTTCCACCTTCCGATCTGGGATTCCTGATGCAGCAGGGCGGGACGGTGGAACATCCGGACCCGGCCGAACTGGCGCTGGCGGCCTGGTTCCTGACCAGCTGAGGCTTCAACTTGCTCAATTTTCAGATTGCAACTGGGAAATCATTCAGTAGGCCCAGAGGCCCTCAACTTTGTCCCACTATAAGAGTAAACGGACTAGGATTTGCCATTGGGCTTGTGACGAGGGTCTGGACCCTGTCACCTGTCCTCTAGATGACGTGCTGGCTTTTTCAGTACACTAGGCTCGTTTTGGAGTTCAGGTTGATACTTGCCACACTTATTTGGCAGCCATAGAGGCTTACAAGAATTCCCGTGAGAACTTGTTTTCTGCGGCCAACCAAGTGGTTAAGGCCCACCTTAAGGGGTTGTCTAGGCTTTTTCCACCAGTGCATAGGCTGCACCCAGTCTGGGACCTGTATGTGGTTCTCGCAGCTTTACAGCGTAAACCTTTTGAGCCGATGGCCTCTGTGGACATCTGCTTGGTGACACTAAAGACAGTTTTACTTTTACTGGTGGCTCTCACCTCTGCGCGCAAGGTTAGTGAGCTGCAGCCATTGTCCTCGTGCTAGCTCTTCACCACTTTTCACAACTACAAGGTCATCTTGCACGCTCACCCAAACCTCTTGCCCAAGGTGGTCTGTCCGTTTCAATCATGCGCCCAGATGCCTCAGGGCTTGGTGTGCTTTACAAATAAGGAAACTAAACTAAATCTGAATCAGCAGCTCTACATGCTGGTGTTCTTCCTGAACCCGGAAGTCAGAGGTAGAGAGGGCCCTGCATTTCTTGGACCTCTATAGGGTCCTCAAGTGCTATCTCTCTCTGACAAATTCCTTCAGGAAGTCTGAGGCATTGTGACTTTTGGGGGCTTCTCCCTCAGCTTTCAGGCTTCCATCGCCCATTTGATGGTCCAGACCATTTCGGCGGCGTAAACAGCCATGGGTAGACCTGTTTCTGAGGGGATTCATGCCCATGTGGTCAGAGTCAAGGCCCTGGCCGTTGCTTCTTGGGATGTCATCAGCAAGGTGGGTATGTGGGTCGTTTCGGCCTTCTGTATGCATTACTCACCTGACCCCATCTCCAGGCGCGATGCAGAGTTTGGTCAGCCTGTTCTGAAGAACCCTTTTACTTTGTCCTAGAAATGAGGCTCCACCCTATGTACTTGTTTGGTGGAATCACCCACTAGGATGGAGGAAAGGGGACGGGATGTATGATTAATTAAAGTTATTCACCGTAGTGACTACAGTACTCATAGTTCATAGTCCCCTTTTCTCCATATGTCCCACCCCCCTTCCCCAGCTTGTATGCCAATGGCTAATATGTAATAAGTGTAGCCAGGTATCTAACAGTCTAATGTGTTTAAAGGGGACTGAGGAGAGGTGCCGGAGGGCGGGCCTCAGCGGGGCGTTCACACACCCAAGGCCCCATTCTATGCTACATTTAATGGGTAAGTAACATTTTTCGGGTCCGGTACCGTCCC
Organism: Ambystoma mexicanum; assembly: GCF_040938575.1. Lineage (NCBI taxonomy): Eukaryota > Metazoa > Chordata > Amphibia > Caudata > Ambystomatidae > Ambystoma > Ambystoma mexicanum. The sequence goes on along the minus strand of NC_090939.1, from coordinate 737,798,469 downwards.
ATGTTGGAAAGGATGGAGGAAAGGCGACTATGGACTGAGTACTCTAGTCACTGCAATGAGTCATGTCTTACTAAACTCATGGGGTCTCTGTCCAAGCCATTGCCTCAGGTGCTCCTGAAATTTCTTTCCTGGAAGACAGTGTTTCTGATGGCCATCCCGGCTGCCCGGCGAGTCGAGGAAATGCAGACGCTTTCTTTCAAACGCCCATACCTGTGTCTTCATGCTGCAATGTTCTGTCTGAATTCCACCTTGACGAACCCTGAAGCTTCCAGTCTTCTTCCCGAATTCTTCTTCAACCGCTGAAAGGTCACTGCATATGCTGGACGTTGCTTATGCTTTGAAGTTCTATGTGGCCGACAAAGGGATTTTCGGAAGACATCATAACTCTTTGGACCTTTGAATTACAGGAAGTCCCTATCGAAGGCTTCCATACCCATGTGGCTCTCCGGCCGCATCATGCACTGTCATCGCCTGTGCAACAGACCTTTTCCACGCCGGCTGAGAGCCCATTCCACCAGAGCCATCGCTGCGACGATAGCGTTTCTCTCTGGGGTTCCCCTGCTGTACATTTGCAGGGCTGCTACGTGGAGGTGTATGCACACCTTCATGAAGTTCTACTGCGTCGACAGGGATTCCAGGGAGGAGTCCAGAGTCGGCCAGGCGTTGATATGCAACCTGTTTGTTTGAGGTGAGCCTGTTCTAGGGGTTAGTGGTTGTACTTTTGTACTTCTGTTGAGCCTTGCCACCTACTGTTTGTATATATGTACTGCTGTATAATTGTATTCATGAGCATGCAAATCCTTTCCAGACCCCATGCTGGAGAATGTACAAGTTACTTACCTGTAACTGTCTTTCTCCAGCATGGGTCTGGCATGGATTCACATGCAAACCCTCCCTTCTCCCCAGCTGTGGTTCTTCTGGGTTCATACTGGCACTTTACGTGCTTTCGAATGTGAAGATGGCCACCAGGGGTGGGGTTTAGGGAGACACTCGTCATTGAATGGGTGTGGTATGACCCAGTCTCCAGTGATAAAGCAAGACTGCTTTCTTTTTTACTGAGGATTCCCCGCCTGAAGACTGGGAATATTCATGAGCATGCAAATCATGCCAGACCCATGCTGGAGATCAACCGTTATAGCCAAGTAATTTATACCTTTTCCCCGTCAGTATGGAATTCCGGTGTACTTATATTTGCTATGTTCTCCCCTTCTTTCGATATTTAGTTTTCCCTTTAAAAGTTGATATCTTACATTTTTCTGAGTTTATTGAACATAGCTTCTTGAATTGTAGTGTACCATACAGCATCTTTAATGGAACCCTTCATTTCATTTTAGCATGGATTCTCTAATTCCTTAAAGATTTTAAATGAGTATCCTGTTCAGATTAGGAAATTCTGTTGTCATACATTGTTTTCTCAGCATCTGTAATAGCCGCTTAGTAGAGCGTTGCTATTTTTGTGTAAGCCTTCTTTTTTTTTTTACTACACTCTGTACCTTTCTATAGCTTAAAACATTTGTTTCTCAGTGTTTAGCCTCTGCAATTCTGGTGAAAAGCATGTGTTCACTTTTTTACATGGTGCACAATGGTTGTTCAATGGGGCAATGTTATTCATGGCTTAGTTTTTAGATAAATGTTTGCTTCTGTAACTGAGTCGAGAGTTGCTATATTTGTGGCTAATGGAACAATAAAAACGTCCGTAGCTTTGGGGTGAAGTTTTCATAAGTTACGGGAAATTATCCATGTACTGTTCTTCACTATTCGATTTATTTATTTTGGTAGTATTAGGTCGAATTCAACAAAGAAGTGGTCCGACCATGGACAAGGGAATATGATAGGAATGCTACAAGCAATGTTGCAGACAGCCACTGTGTGTGAAACCTGAGGGTATCCTCGCGCCTACTCCCCTTCGATCCTCTTCTCAGGTGGCCAGTGAAAGGCCATCGCTTTTGGAATCTGACCCTAGAGCTGGAGATACGAGGGAGGATCACCAGGTTGGAGGGCTCTTGGGGAATTGGGCAAAGGATATCCACAGGCGAGACATGGTATCCCCCCTTTTCTAGTGAGAACCAAATCTAGCCTCCTCCTGCCTTTATAGGCTCTTGTAAACCATCTCCCCTCATTTTCCCTCATTCAGACCATTATGGTACTGTGGCGAGGAAGACGCCTGTGAAGCGTTGAGTCAGGCGTGTCTCAATAATATTATTTTTTTGTAACCATTCAATGGATTTTTATTGCTTATACATGAGATGAACCATTTCACAGCACTGCCTTATACGGGGTCTACCACAGTCACGTTATAACCAATGTGGGCACTCACCACAACAATCCCCCCAGCCCCTCCCTCACACTGTCACCCCCCAAGTTGACTAAAGCACCAGTGCACTATCAATGTACATCATCTTGCTTGGTTTGGATTACCTATATCCATTATTGGGGTTTGTCCACCTTGTCCAATTCTGTGGCTACCATAGTAAACTAAGTTTGTATCCGGACCTCCCATGCCATGATTCCCACAGTGGTCTCCACATGGCTCAACCGCACCCCACTACATGCCACAGTTTTGACCAACACCTATTTTTTCAGACCCCGCCACCATTTTTCCACATAAGGGCATTTGGGTGATTTCCATGCCATAGTAATTCTACATTTGGCCAGTATGTACGCCAAATCCTTAATCTTATGAATGTTTCCTGCTTTTGGGATGTGAAAAGCGGTCCAGCAAGCATGCCCCAGGGGAGAGTATATCCATTTCCAATCCCCTTCCCTGTTCATTCTGCTCGCCACCGCTTGCCAGCATTTCTTCACCACGAGGCATGCCTGGAACATATGTAGTATCCCATCATCCGTCACTTTGCACCTAGGGCAATCTTGTGCCGCAGCGTCTGGGAACCTTGAAATCCTCTGGGGTGTCATGTATGCCCTGTGCGTTACCAACAGTTGTATCTGCTGCAATCTCGAATTCCGATACTCTTTTATGATATCACAGTATATATATCCAGTGTGCGTCTATAAAAGGGGCCCCTAAGTCTTCTTCCCATTTGCCGCTTACCGCCAGGGCAGTGGTGGGCCTGCTAGTCAGCAGGAAGTCTTATATCCTAGATATGGTGTGCCCTCCCTCCGAAATGTCATATAGTGTCCACAATGGAATGCTTTTCATGAATTCACTGTACGTGGGCCATCTGCGTATGATCCACCCCTTGAAAGTGCTGTGTAGTAAATTTATGCCAGCCCGTGTGTTCAGCCAAAATAGGTAGCGTGCAGTAGATCCCCTATTGTGGCAACCCCTTGTGGTTCCCAATTTGTGCATATTCCCAACCTCGCCTGTGCAACGGGAGCTACTAGTGAGACCAAGGGGATCTGTACTGAAAACGGATCTGTGAGCCCTTTCACTGCGAGTGCCCTATCCCACACTCTCACCCCCAAATACCCAAGGTGCGAACTTTGGCCGCCTGTGGGCTTTTGTTCCATACCAGTTCCTTCAGCATTAATGTGTCAGGAGTGGGGTCGTCTGCAAGCCAGTCCACCACAAATTGTAACTGCCCTGCTATGTAGTATAGCTCAAAGTGTGGGGCCCTATTTCCTCTTTCCTCATATGGTCTATGCCGTGAAGTCAGCGCTATCCTATTCCTACCATTTTGCCACAAATAAACCCTATTGATGCTATCTAGTGTCTTAAAAAAAAAGGGTTTGGGTATGTGAAACAGGAAGTTTATGAAGACGTGCAGTGATCTAGGCAGGACCACCATATTCAACAATGCTGCCCTCCCCATTAACGAGAGGGATAATTTAGCCCAGAACCTCATGGAGTCCTTGATGCTCTCCAGGGTGTTCAACGTATTATTATGTTCTATTGCCGTGTCATGGTATACATTGATCCCTAAATATCTAAACGTGGACTTTTTACATTGTAATGCATTGACCGGCTGTGCCTTTTTGCTCTATCTTGCTCAGTCCTGCTATCAGGAACAAGGCCGATTTATCTGTACTTATTGTGATCCCTGACAATTTCGCAAATAGCGCTAGGGCCTCTAGTAACAACTCTTAAGTTGTCCTCTGGGTTCTGGATATATAACAACGTATCATCAGTGTACATCGATATCAGGTGACTTACCCTGTCTATTTCTATACCTGCCCCCATGTATTCTGTTCTGAGATACTGCGCGATTGGTTCTAGAGCAAGGACGTAAAGCAGTGGGGACAACAGGCAGCCCTGTTTGGTACCCTTGCGCCATGTCTAGTGTACACCAGCCGTACCCACTGTATTTACGCCTGCCCGAAACCAAACCTACGCAGTGTTGCATAAAGCCAGTGCCATCTCACTGAATCAAACGCCTTCACAGCGTCTAGCGTGGCTATTGAACACGGGGTCTCCCAGAATGCTGTGCTGTCTATCACATGGTGTAGCCACCGCAAGTTCCAAGCCTGTTTTGATCTGGCCGAACTAGAGGATGTATCACTCGTTTCATCCTGTTTGCTAATATGGGCGTCCGTGTCTTATTGTCCTGGTTAAGCATTGACAGGGGCCTATATGAACTACACTCCATCGGTGGTTTGTGGGGCTTGAGGAGGGGTATGATAATGGATTCCCTCAAGCTGTGTGGAAGGACACCTGCTTCATAAGAGTCAGTGAAGGTATTGAGCAAATGCGGGGCCAGCTCCTGAGCATACCCTTTATAAAATTCCATAGGCAGGACGTCCGAACCGGGAGTCTTTCCTGTCGTCTGAGATTTAATCGTACCATGTATTTCTTCAAGGTTAATAGGTCCTTCCAGGCTGTCACACGCTTCCTGGCTCAGCCTAGGGAGTTCTATCAGTTTTAGCACTTCCTTTATATGTGCCCAAGATGTCGGGAGTCCCTCTTGATGGAGAGAGAGAGTGGTAGAATTCCTGAAAGGCCTCATTGATACTGCTTTGGGTATGGCTAGGGTCCCCCTGCAGCGTGTGTAAAGAGTGGATAGGGCCGCCTCCTTCTTTTCTATTTTATATAACCTTGCCAGCATTCGGCCAGGTTTATCACCCTCTTTATGCTGTCTCTCGGTATATTTTGAAAAATTATGCTTACCAAGCATTCCACGCATATCTGTTTTAACTCTGCAACCTTTGCATCTTTGCCAGTTTGCTTTGCTTGGTATTGCTCCAATTTCCTTAGATGTTCCTCCGCAGATAATTCTCTATTAATGATTACATATACACTGCTTGACCCGACAATAGCAGCTCCCCTAATTACCACCTTCAGATCCTCCCAAAAGGTTCCTGCCCTGGGTACACTTCCTGTGTTGTGTGATCTAGTCAGTGATACTATTTTTGATGTGATCGCGGAAGGGGGTGTCATCCAAGGATTCACTTCTAAGCCTCCATCCACGTAGGCATCAGCGCTCTGGGAGGCACATACTGCCACTGTAAACATAGCGGGCGTGATCTGATAGTACCCTTCCTTTATACTGTGCAGGTGTGATGAGATGTACCAGTTCCTGGCCCACGAAAAAGTAATCTATCCTAGTGTGCACTGCATGTGGTGCTGAGTAGTGCAAACAATGTCTGGTGTCCAGGTGGAGTACCCTCCAGATATCTGTTAATGATGATGGGAGCGTATGCAATGTTCTAGCTGGTGGGGCTTGTTTAATGAATTTGGTGTCTGGTGTATCCAGTATTGGATTCAGTGTACAGTTAGTCGTTTTCCTCCACCCCCATACGATGCCCCTATTCCTATAGGGGCCCAATCGCGGGTATATTAATTGGAAGAAAGTGTTGACAAAGCATCTGTCTACATGTTGTAGGAGACCTTGTGCAAGCACTATCCTGCCCACGTTATCAACTTTAATATGGGTGACATTGAAAGGTAAAGTGGGCGCTATCCATATCGGGACCCCTTGAGCATACGCGCAGTATGGAGATCTAAACACTTACCCTCTCCATTTACTTGCTAGCAATGTTTGTTTTTCAGCTGTTGGTGTTTCCTTTGCAACAAGGCAAGGTCTACTTTACATCTCCTCAGGTACGAATAAACTCTGTTTCATTTACATAATCATTTAAACCCCTTAAATTCCAGGTAAGTACATTTACGGCACTAGCCCTGAGCTTTTGTCCAACGCGAAAAAAAGCTATCCGCCTGTGTCACATCTGGTGGCTCTCCTTCTTACCAATACGGCGAACCAATCAAGAATACTGTGCCACAATTCCCCAGTGTCACTCGTGCAAGCCAAACACAATCTCATTTAACGTCCCCAACTCCCCCAACTAAAGACAGTAGCCCCGCATTGTTAGTCATGCTCAGGCGTAGCCGCTTCTCGAGTTCTCCTCCAGCATAGGTACTTGAGGCTATTGCACAGAGGGTGGGTACAGCAACAAGATCCCCCAAAAATAGAACTAGAGGGCGTGGCGGCCGCAGCAGTAAGTCACGTCTCCCTCCATGTAGGTTGTGATCCTAGAAGTAGTGTATCCCGCCATGTGGAAGAAGTATAAGATTGGAGCACCATTTATAAGAAGAGCTGTTCACCTAGTAAGGACCTGCATGTCCCAGAGTACCCATTTGGTGCAAGCAACACCGGTATAATTGTAAGAAGTTACCTGGTTATGCTTGGCCTCTATTTATACCGTACTTCACTTGTGCCTTGCTTGATCGTCTGCTTCGTCTTCTCTGTAGGGGTGTATCTTCTTCTCTCTGTCCATTCATGCCTGTGCCGCCTCTAAGAGGTCAGAGAACAAGGCCCTGTTTTTGTGTATGACCTTCAGACTTGCTGGGTAGATAAGCATATATTTTAGGCCAGCTGTCCTAAGCCCAACCTTGGCCGCTGAGAATTGTGCACGGTTCTTCTGCACCTGGAACGTGTAATCTGGGTTGACTGCCAGGTCTGCCGAAGCTCTCTTCAGTAGCCCACCGTGCCTGTAGTAGGATAGAATTTTTTCTCTATCCTTGGTTTGGGACCTTAGCAATTATCGGTCTAGGGGACATTCCTGGATGGGGCCGCCTCGTTAGTGCTCTGTGTGCCCTCTCGATTGTGAAACCCTGTGTGAGGTTTCTGGGGGCCCAATTTCTTGAAGAAACATGTTTTCTATGTATGTCCTGGGGTCTGTGCCTTCTTCTCCTTTAGGCAGGCCAACTATGCAGATATTGTTTCTGTAGGCCTTACCTTCTGCTGCCACTGTTGTCTAACTGGCTGACCTTCTGTGCGTTTTCTGGAGCTCAACCGTGTTCTCCTTTTTTGAGTTGCCAAATTATTGGTGCGCTCAGCTAGGTTGCGTTGGCGTAACGGTCCAAAATCTAGTTTCACGACTTGCATCACTTGTGTTTTTTTTTTTTTTTTAAACAATTATTATTTTCAATAAAACCAAAATCCATACAGACATTATATCACATCATGTTACATTACTGCTTACGTCTGTGTGTTCCCCGAAACCTCCCCAACCCCCCTCACCATTATCCCGGCCTACTAGACAACACATAATTCCTTCATTTTATTATACATTCACCACAACTCCCCTGGTATCTGCACTCGACTGTGCTGGACTGCGTTCATGGTCACCCGCTTCTAACGTGGAGGTGACCAAACCCTCAATCACCTGTCTCCAAACTTCCACTCCCCCCTCGCCTTGGTCTCACCGCCTCCTGCCATACCACAGTTTCTGCATTTGCCCATTTTAACAAGTCCTTCCACCATAGTCGCACTAGAGGTCTCGCCTGAGCTTTCCACCCCATCGCTATTCTATGTTTCGCCAAAATCTATGCTAGATCTTTAAGTTTACTCACATCTTTAGCCCTTTTGGGTCTTGCAAATCCTCTAATTAAAGAAGCCAGGGCGGTAGTCCAATATCCAATGTGATATCTGCTTTTGCTAATGCTTGAGCTACTTCTCAACATAATCTGCTAATCTCTACACAGGCCCAGAACATATGAATCAAGTCCGCATCAGCCTCCCCACATTTCGGGCATGTTTGTATCGCTGCCTGGCTAAACTTTGCTATTCTGTTCGGATATGCTCTGAGAGTTATGTACAGTTGAATCTGGTGAAGCCTTGTGTTCCTAGACACTTTTTCATGATACACCATAACTCTCCTCCACATTGCATCCGACATTGGCTCTCCCAGATCTGCCTCACTGCTTTATTGTCTTTGAACTCTTTCCCCACTTTAGACATTAGCAACTCATAAATCCTCGAGACTTTGTGCCCACCTTCCGACACATCATAAAACATCTCAATCGTTTTGTCTGGTTGCAACCGAGTGCTGGCCTCGGGCATCGGCAGCAGATAGGAGTGTGTAATCTGCCTGCCCCTGATGCATTCCCGCCTCCTCTCTCAGATCTCCAAACTCTTTAGAAACCCCTTCCTTGATCAGGTCCCCTACTGTAACTACCCCAGTATTTCCAGCCATTCAGCCGCAATTGGTCATTCATTCCCTCTAACGTCACCAATGGAATCTGCTGGGAATATGGTGTTGCCCCCCCCCCCCCATCAATTGACAGGCCCTATGCCACATCTCACACCCCAATCTCATCAGCCTGGGTAAACGGAATGTGCGAGAGTGAGTCATCCATATGATTTCTCTCAGGAAAAATTATTGCTCCCTTGTAATGTGTAACATTCGTGTCTCGTGTGTTGGTTTATCCGACAACAACTTGGCTACAAATTGCAATTGGCTGGCGACAAAATATATCTCAATGTTGGGCAGCTTGATTCTCCCCCCCCCCCCCCCCCGAACCCTCGATACGCATTCTGAGGTTTCCAAAGTGATGCCCTTCATCTGGAATTGCGCACAGAAAGTCCCTACATATACTATGTAGTCTATTGAAAAAAGATCTCGAAATTGCAATCAGGGATATTTATGAAGAAATGGAGCAGTCCCGGGAGCACCACCATCTTCAGCAACGCCACCCGTCCCATCATGGATGGGGTAACCTAGCCCAGAAAGATAAGGAGTTTTCGATCCCAATCAGTGCCCTCACAGTGTTCTATGTGTGTTCTATCTGATCATGATAAATGTTGACCCCCAATTAGCGGAACGTGCCTAGTTCCCATTTAATCGGCAGCACTGGCAGCCTTTGTTCTGGCTTCCCAAGGTATTCGCCTAATGGAAACAGGCTTGACTTTCGTGGGTTTATCGTTCTACCTGACAGTCGCATATGGCTCCATCACTTATAAAATATACTGCAAGTTGGTTTCTGGGTGCTGCAAGTAGAGTAGCATATCATCTGCATGTAACAATATTAAATGCCCCCCCCCCCCGGTGTTTCAATCCCAGCCTCACCATATTTGTCTCGCAAATAGATTTCCAGCGGCTCCAATGCCAGTGTAAATGGCATCCAAGACCTCAGACATCCCTGTCTTGTACCTTTTGCTTAGTTGCCACTGTTCTGAGAATGCTGTACCCATCTTCACCCTAGCCACTGGTTCATTATGCAGTAGTCGCACCCAATTAATATATCAGTCCCATACCAAACCCTTCCAATACCATCAACAGCCATGGCCATTTTACCGAATCAAACGTTTTAACTTCATCTAGTGATGCCACCACATATTGTTGGGCATCACCCTGAGTACAATCTATGCATGATCCAATGTACGCAAATTGCTGGTGATATTCTTATGTGGGACATATCCTGTCTGATCTGGGTGTATCAGCTTGGCTACGATCGGCCTGAGAGTGAGTGCCATCACCGCTGTGAGTATCTTCCCGTCCTGATTTAATAACGACGTGGGTCTATACGAGCCACAATCTGTATCTGGCTTATTTGGTTTCAACAGGGGCACTATTAATGATTCTCTCAAGGATCCGGGCAATATGCCAGTTTCCAGTGATTCATTAAGCATTGCCAACAATGACGTCAGGAGATCAGTGTTATACTCTTTATAGAATTCGCTGGGGAGCCCGTCTGCTCCCGGATCTTTGCCGGTCAGCAACTCCTTGATCACATTCTCTAGTTCCTCAGTTGTAATGGGGGCTTCTAATCTGTCCTCATCTTTCCTGCTTAGCTTAGGCAATTTAATCTCAGACAGCGCTTCCTTATCTTTGCTCCGTCACACCCAGAGGTTTCCTCATATAATCTCTTATATTTATAAAAACATGTATTCACAACCTCTTGTGACTCATACAATTCTCCATCTAGTTGTGCCACAGCTCTAATAGCTTCCTGCTTAGTCTCACTTTTTTAAAGCCAAGTTAACAATCTCCCCGGTTTGTCCCCTTCCATGTGTTGTGTCTCTATATATCTCCTGTAACTCAAATTACCTAACCTATTCCAGTGTTTCCGGAATTCCTGCTGCAACCGGATCGCTTCCTGTGGCTCCACCAGACACCTCTCCCCGTTCGCGCTATAGCTTCTAATTTGCCTTCGACCACTTGCAACTCTCATAAAATAAAAGCTTGCATCCCCTTCGACTGTGATATGGCCACCCCACTAACCACCACTTTAAACGCCTCCCAAAGTGTACCCGATGATGGCACACTGCTGGTATTATGTTGGAAATAGTCTTTCACTTCCTTAGTGTCTCTCCGAAAACCTGGTGTCTCTGAGCGCCTCCACTCTAAATCTCCAAATAGGTAACCTAACCTAGCTCTTGGGGGTTGAGCTTGCCACGTGACAACCAAAGGTGCATGATCCGAGAGGACCCTAGCTTTGTATTCTGCCCGTGTGAACTCGCCCAACATCTCTCCCCCCCACCAGCACATAATCCAATCTTGTGTACAGATTTGTAGGAGCATTATGCAGTGTTCTCCACACATCCTCCAACTTAAATGTGTATAGCAATGTATTTAGGTCCTTCGCTGCCAGTGCTGGGTGAACAAATTTCCTGTCTGACCTGTTCAGCACAGAGTTCATCGTACAACTAAACTCCTCCCCTCCCCCCATAATAGCGCTCCATCTTTGGAAGGGCTTATTTTAGCATAGAGGGATCCGAAATACGCTACTATATCTTGATTCGGAGCATATGTGTTGATAATGCATATTTCCCTGTATTCCACCCTGCCCCGCAGTATGCACATCCTACCATCTGTACCTAAGTAGGTCTAAAAAACCATGAACGGGACAGTTGGCGCCACCCATATAATTACCCCGCTAGTATGCAGAGTATGTGGAATCCAGGGTCACCCCTCCGCACTTCTATGCCATGATGTCTTGCCGGTCTTTAGTCAAATGCGTCTCCTGCAATAGGGCTATATCTATTTTCTGGTGTTTCAAATATACCATTACTCTGTTCCTTTTGATGTAGCTATTCAGCCCTCTAACATTCCAAGTTGTGATCTTTAGTTCACCCATCATCTTTATATCCCGCTGTCTTCCCCCACTCATGTCCATTTCCTCCCCCTCCCTGTCGTGCTCGTCTATAGGCCAACTTCCCTTTAACTACACCAACTCCCCCCCACCCCCCCTACACCCCAACTATTCCGAACATTTGCCCAGCTTCAAATCTGAAGCTCGGGCATCCCTGCATCTCACTCCGATTCTGGCTACCTGCCAGCCTTTGGAGTGCAGCAGGAGGATACTAAGCTACCAGTATCCCAACTCACCTAATCTAATGGGGGTGAAAGTGCAGTTCTGCGCCATCTAGATCTGGGCAGCACTGGTGCTCCTGCATGCAGCCAATCATAAATCCCGATGCCATTTCTAACTACTACATTATTTGTCCAAGTGTTACTCAATAGCCTCTGATTAGTTCACATATACAGCACCTTGGGAGTACAGTTTACTCACTGCTGCTGTTCACCTGGTCATCTATCTCTGAGGGGAAGTTCAAAGTGTCCATCCATGCCTTCACATCGTCTGGAGTCTCGAATAAAACTGCTCGATCTTTATGCAGAACCTTCATCTTCGCCAGGTAGAGCAGCATGTGTTTCAAGCCAGCCACACATAACCACCTCTTGATTGATGCATAGCTCAATCTGTGCCTCTGCACCAAGAAAGTGTAATCCGAGTACGCTGTGATAGTCGTTGATGCTCTGCTTATTGTTCCTCCCTTACGAAAGTGTTATAGGACCCTCTCTCTGTCTTTATAGTTCAATATTTTGGCGATAATAGGCCATGGCAAGGCACTGGCTGATGGTCTTCTCGTCAGAGCCCTGTGCGCACTTTCGACTGTGAACCACTGTGTAAGTAACTCTGCTCCGACTTCTTGCAGCAACAGATTTTCAATAAAATTGGTCGGGTCCGAGCCCTCCTCTCCTTCTGGGAGCCCAACAATGCGCATGTTATTTCTGCATGCCTGACCCTCCACCTCTTCTGCCCTATTCTCCAGGTTCCGCACCTGTTGTTGTAGTACAGAAACGTCCTTGGAATTTGCGGTGCAAATGCCTGCGTTAGTTTTCACCTCTTTCTCAAGCACTCCTGTACACTCCGCCAATGCCCAGACATCTTGTCTCAGGAGATTCACATGGATACTGACTGCATCAGTTTTAAATTCCAGTTACAATTTTAGCTCTGCTATTGCCTCCAGGATTTGTTGGTCAGCATGTTTGGCGGCATTTCTTGTGTGTCTTGCCCTGTTGTCTTCGCGGCTTCCGTCTGCGCAGGTTTGATGGATATGTCCATTGATGATTGTTTCCCTTTGGACTAGGTCGATTTAGATGTCATTGTCATTACTGTGGCGCTATTGTTTTTTATCAGCAGTGCAGTCCTCTGTTGATCTGTAGTGGAGTGGTGGCCCGCAGCTCTCGTGCCAGCGTATCCGTTCTCAACTCTTTGTGCGCCGCCCTCCAGAGTTGCGTCCGGTTCAAGGTTTGCTATCTTGTGTTTTGCTCCCCAGGCTGTTTGAATGCTGCAATCCCCGGCTCTGAGCCAGGAGTTCACTGTATGTGAATGCAGTCCGTGCTGATGCCATTTTCCGGTATTGTGCAGTGTCATGCTCTAGTACTTAGAGGCTGTAGTCTTGGTGAAATCTATTGCAGCTTTATAACTGTCCCAAACATATTGCATCTCACCCGGGTGCTGCTAGTCTTCTGCGGGTGCTCGAAGCTCCCTGGACCTTTGTATTCCTTCTGTAGCATTGTGCCCAGGGCACTGTCGCTGCAGCGTGGTGCGCACACCCAGGCCGCAACAAGTCTTACTGATCTCTTCCCAGTGGTCTAGGTCTCCGGCATCCTCCCTGTGCCAGCCTACTCCATCCGGGGTTGTGTGTTCTGCTTTTAATCGCGTCTACCTTCTGACCTTTCTCGGCCCTGCCTTCTCTTTTGTGGGCTGTGTGAGGCCAATGTGGAGGGATATCGCTGTTTGATTGTGATTGCCACTATGCGTTTTCTCTGACTGGGGCGCGAGGGGAACACAAGATAGTTTCTGCAGTTATTACTAGTCTCAGCTCCTCATTTACCTCTGCATCGCACTGACACTGCCCCACTACATAGGTGTCCTCGTTCTGTATGTGTGGATTATTATCCAAGCGTCTCACAACGTGCACTGATGCACAGTGCATCGCTCCTCCTTGAGTCTGTGACTCACCCGTTGCAATCTCCTTCGGTGTCACGTTCAGCGTGTGCCTCTGAAAGTGTTTGCATCCGTTACCCTCCACTCGATGACTATAGGGGATTTGGCCCGTGCTTAGTATTAATGGCTATAGTTCCTTCAGCCCTGCAGCGTAATGTGCACTGTGCCTTTCCCTGTGTCGTGTCTTGTTTGCGTTCCCCACGCGATCACAGCCTCCTTCTATGCTTGCTGTTAATTAGCCTGACCTGGATCTAATGGCGTTTCGGCAGCTGTGGTTTTGCTACCAATGTAGCTTCTGAACACTGCGCTCCATGGCACGTTTGCTCGAGGTGTCCCCTTTCGCCTCTTGATATTATCTATCACATGTCAGTGTCAGCCTGCAATCTCTAGTACTGCAGCACAGGGTCACACCACTCCAGTTATTCGCATCTGTCCCTCTCCTCGAGCACCCGCCACGCGGTCTGCAGCCTGGTCACTCCGGGGGCTCCGGCACACTTCGTAGAAGAGCTGTCCTGCCCACTTGTTTTTCACCCCCACTCGATTGTACCGCCCCTTTTCAGCAGGGTTCCGATCCTCCCTCTTCACGACACTGCCCTGGCACTTCTGCTGCTCACTTCTGCCGGCACGTCTGGAAGTTCCTTTGTTGCAGCTCAGCCGCCATCTTGTCTTCTCTACCGGTTGGATTCTTCACTCATTCTCCGGTCTGCTGCGCAGTCAATCACTGCAAAATTGTACACAAATTGTTCCTTGTTACATCGCATACGTGCATCTATAGTTTTTAGACGCAGGCTCTTGTGGACACAGCTTTTGTACAGGATCATTAAGGCTCTGCAGGAGCAACTGGAATTGCGCCCTATTTCATGGCTCTTAAGCCATGCCACCCCATGCCCTCCTTGCATCACTTGGTTATGCATTTCCATGACGTCCCCTCTCTTCACCTGCGTGGGCTCTAGATCTTCCCCAGGAGACTGGTGCGTGGTCCTGGCGTAACTGTCCAGTGTCGTTTGACTGGCCTTCAGCTAATTTAGGAGGCATCCAGTCTGCCTATCCCCTCCAGTAACGAGCCGCAGGTGTTATACGGTCAGTGCGCAATTGTGGCTATTTACACCCCAGTCTCTCTCCTGGCACTATTTGTTTCATTAGCGCTTTATTGCACCCCCAGCTGGGCCTTTTGCAGCAATCTGCCCTCTGAGATCACCAGAATTCTGCTTCAGTTGGTGGCTGACAAGTTACTAAACCCTTGTCAGCCTACTTTTTGTCACTGCCGTGGGGGGGGGGATCGAACTCTTACATATCACCGCCCTGCCTGGGTTCACTGATTCATGCCACTGTCTCAGAGGATCTTCTATGGGGTCTCAAGCGCTCAAGGGGGGCTGCACGCTGCACCTGCCCCCTGATTGCAGTGTTCTCCAGAGATCGAGGGGCTTCCTCTGCCTTTTACAGAAGGGAGTTGGCAGGACCGTTCCTCTGCAAGTCCCTTCCTGTGTCATCTTGTCAGCACGGGTGCACTTGCCGCTTCCACCGCAGTCCACCCGCTTCGTCGCTTAAAATCCCTTGGCTGCTTCAGTCCACAGTCGCGCCTGCACTGCTATCGGCTTCCCAGCATCTGGTCACCATCTTGTTTCGGGCTCAGCTGGCGTCGCTATCTTCCAAGATGCACTTCTGGCGTTTGTTTAGGGCTGCTCTCTTATACTCCTTGCAGGACACTGCCGAGGGGTTTATTTTGGGTCTCGCTCGTTTGTAGACAAAGTGTATACGGCAGAACGTCTTTTCAATACGGATCTCGAAGGATCAGACAGGAGCGATCCCAGGAGTCAACCTACTACATGGCTGCAAGCCACGCTTCCCAGGCATGTCCAATAATTATGGTCAGGCAATTGAAACTAAGTGTTCACATCTGAAACCTGTAAGCAAAGAGAACCAGCTAGGCTGGGAAGCGCAGCTATCGGAGGTGGAGCATGCAGAATATGGGCTGGAGTGAGGTAGGAGCGAGCAAGAACCCAGGAGCAAAGCCAGAGCACATGGAGGAGCGACCGCTCACCGGTGAGTGACCTGGAAGGTTCTCTCATGCTGGAGCGCTCAAGGGGCATGGTGTGGGTAACCGCTTATGCCTGTCATGCAAAACACATAATAAAGGGGTCTGGAGACAGCAGAGTGTACTATTGAATACCAAACACATTGCCAAGCACATAAATGTTTTTTAATACTGATAAATGAGTCAGGAGACCAGAATATGAAATATTGAATACCAAACAAGTTGAAAAGCACGTAATAATGTTTGAATGCGGCACTGAAAGAAGATATATCAGAAAATTGCATGAAAGAAGCAGAAAGTGATGAACATTTGAGAATGAAAATAATTTGAAGATGCAGAATTTGCAAAGTGAAAAGGGCGAGAAAAAAAGCAATATTGGATAGTGTGAAAGCAAGGAGGTAACCAGGCGAAATACCATGAACGAAAGTGTGTGAAAGTCACATGTTGATAAAAAAGCAAGGAGCCATTAAATTGAATCGGAAGAATAAGTGGACTTGGAACATAGATGCAGAAAGGAAGCATGTGTAGTCCAGGAAGTCCTTAGAGAGAGAATGAACTAGTACCAAGGGTTGGTAGCCTGACCTGTGATGGGTGGACCGTGTCCGTGTGATCCTACTACTGCGCCTAGACTGAGGAACACCCTTCCTTGGAGTAAAACAAGAGAAGTCAAGAGGCTGAGGCTGGTCTGCCTAAAGCTGTTCAAGTGATAGAAAGAAATTACACACTGCATAAGTTGATTTGACTGTGAATTTGAAGCCTGGAGAGCAGTCTACTTGGGGAAGGGAAGCACAAGACCATTTTGTGGAACTATCTTGAACTTGGGAAGGGAACCCGGAGCAAGCCTGGAGCTGGAAGAAGTTCAGAAGTTTAGTTTGAACACTGTTTCTTCGGTTGCTGACATCCCTACTGTTTAGCTTTCGTTGTGAGGCCTAGTATAGGTTTTGGTCACAGACTTACTTCAGGTTGAACTTACTGACTATCCTTAGTTTATTTAGGTCGGGAAATCCAATCTTAGTATAGGGCAAGTTAGGCCTTACACCATTCTGACATTTGAGTTAATAAAGAATTTTAAATGTATAAAAGGAGTCGTAAGCAGCAGTAAAGGGAACCAGCTGTGCTGGGAAGTGCAGCTATCCAATGTGGAGAATGCAGAATATGGGCTGGTGAAAAGGACGCTGACGGGAGAGAAGCCAGGAAGACGTTGGGGCTATTGCGGGCCGCAATAAGGTCTGGAGCTTTGCAGCGACCATTTCCCGGTGTTCCCCGTTGAGAGTGGCAACACAGAGATGCTGCCGACTGTTGCATTAAGAGCTGGAGAGAGTGGGGCTGCATGGATTCACATGCTCATGAATATTCCCCGTCGCCAGGCTGAGAATCCTCGGTAAAGAAACAATCCGTTTCAGTTTCACTTCTGAACTGTCTTTCTCCTAAAAACCAATCACTGGTCTCTGGGTCATACTGCCCCCAGCCAATGACTGCCGTCTACTTAAGCCCCTTCTCTGGCAGCCATCTTCAGATTTTTACAGCACAATCATGTGGTGGGAATCCTTGTTCTATAGCTCTGAGGCTTTTTGCTGCGTTTTGTGCTTTTTTTCAAAGAGTTTACTCTATTTTTTTTCAGTCAATTGAGCATTAAGCTCCATCAATCTATCTTCCGAATTACAGGGACGCGTTTTCGGATTCTTCAGCGCCCCTCAAGGGTGGATTTCATCGTGGTTAACTTTTGAAGGATTCCAGAAGCTCAAGGCCTACGCCACGTGGACATGGCAGAGGAGAAAAAGGACTCACCGCCTTTGTTCAAGATTTGCCCAGGTTGCGGCCTGCGGTACATCTTTTCGGACGACAGGCACTCCCTATGCCTCTACTGCCTGCACTCGGACCCGACACACATGGAGGATGACTGTGCGTTTTGTCAGGACATGATACCCTGCACTCTGAGCAACCGACGCAGGCGCTTCAGTGAGTGCCTGCAGGCCAAAGCCCCTGCTCTGGGTGAGCCCCGGCAGCATGCCACCCCTGCACAGAAGAATGTCGAGCAGTCTTCTAAGACCTTTGAGGGTGCTCCTGCCATGGGGGCCCAACATAAGGCTAAGCACTGCAAGTCCACTGCTTCCGGGAGCGCTGTTGCGACTGGCTCCTCGGTGGCCATGGTGAGTACAGCGTCACCTATGGCCCTGACCACGAGCCAACGTTTGGGATCTGCTAAGAAGAGGAAGTCAGATCATCCGGGCAAGCTCTTGGAGAAGACCCGAACAGGCCCCTACGGAAAAGACCAAGGGGGAGCTGGGCTCAGACGCTCTCCCCCAAAGGTGAAGACCACAGGCTCGCCAAGGCCGTGAAGGCGCAGGTACATAAGGCCCAAGCTTCCATTGAAGGAGTGGTGGCATCGCTCGCGAAGTCCGCCGTGGCGGATCCGCAGGACGCGGCCCCGAAGGTGAGTTTCCCTGCCTGCCAGGAGGGAGTTCTCTTTTCAGCCCATCAAAAGGACGCCGGAGAAATTGATGGCTCTCATCATTTCACCAAATCAGTCTCCCTTGGTCGCAGTGAAGGGGCTGGGGGGCAACGGTAGCGCTTCAAGGCACAGATATGTCCTCTGAGGCAGAGCTTACTAACTTTCCGTTCCAGGAGGAACAATGCGTCAAAAGCCAGCCCTACGGGAAGGATCCCGATGAGGGCAAAGACGAAGGTGACGACGAGGAGACCAACGAGCAACAAGGTGGTGAGGGCTTGGAGGACCAACCTAAGCCACAGACTCCCGCTCCCCCGTTGCCACATCCACCTCAGCAACCACCTAGAGATATCTCGGTGGACATTCTCACGGCTCTGCATACCCTATGCTCGGAGATCCGGATGAGGATGCTGTTTGCAGAGGCGGCCCCTCCCGCGGTGCCGGGACCATCAAGGGAGCCACCGTTCAAGAAGAGGCGAGTTCACCCTCCGCCTCCCTGCCACCCTTCGACTCCCTCTACCCCCCTGCACTGGAATCCCCCCCCACCCTCACCGAGGGATGAGACGGACCGGGACACAGCAACGACGGGTAATGGGACGGACGGTGGCGGGTGGGTGCCTCCGCCCGCCAGATTTTCACCACCCGACGAGATGGGCTTTTTCCATGCCATGATCTCTAGGACCTCGGAGCTGTTCCAGCTTGTCCCGGAGGAGAAGAAGGAAGGGTTCCTATACTAGATCTGCGAGGCTAAGCGGAAAACCATGCTTTCCATCCCCCCTCTTGGATGACCTTTGGGATGAGGGATTGTCCCTTATGAAGAACCCTTCCTTGGCCCCGACAAAGAGAGACTGTTGCGAAAAGAAATAAAGGGTGCTGGACTCTGCGCCCAAGTGTTTGCTGTCTCGACCCTCGCTGGATTCCGTGGTTTCAGCTGCAGCAAAGAGGTTGTCTTTGGGTTCTTGCACGTCAGTGGCCTCCTCCCCTCGGGACAGTGAAGGGAAAAAGTTGGATGCCATGGGGTGACGAGTGATCTCGGCAGCGACAACCATCAAGGCCGTCAACGCCCTCGCCATAGTGGTGCATTACAACTGGGAGCTCTGGTTCAAAATTGCTCCCCTCCTGGACTTCCTTCCCGACGACAAGGGAGCGGAAGCCTTGGAGATCATACAGGAAGGTGAAGTGGCTTCGGACCACGCTATTATGGTGGCGACTGACATTGCCGACACAGGGCTCCACAAAATGGGCAGCTGCGTTTGACTTCATCAGTGGGGTTGGCTGCGGGCCACTCATTTTCACCAATATGTTCAGTCGACAGTATTAGACATGCCCCCAAGGTGGACACTGAGACGGCTCGTGCCTTGAGCACGCTTCAACAGCGACAGCTGTCTTTTGGAACTTTCGGCGGAAAATCCCAAGGTTCTTCCAAAGGACTTGGTGGAGGTACTTCGTCCTACTTGCATCCCTCCTGTTCATCAGCGCAGGAGACCTACAGTGGCCGTGCCAAGTCTGGGGGAGGACGTCATCATCGCCAAATCCCCCAGGGCAGCGCTTCGTCGGTGAAGCAGGATTGAACTGGTCGTGGCGTTGGGCCCTCACAGTGCACCCCAGTGGGAGGCCAGCTGGGGTACTTAGCGTGTGGAAGACATCTCTACCGACCGTTGGGTGCTGGATGCTCTCGCCCACGAACACACCCTGGAATTTCAACAAAAGTGTCTGCAAATACCACTGTTGGCCCGGCAGGAAAACCATATCCCTCAGCTGTTGCTGGAGGTGCGGGCCATGCTAAGAAAAGGCACAATCGCACTTGTCTCAAAGAGGCTCCGGGGCTCCGAGTTTACTCTCGCTACTTCTTCGTCAAAAAGACCACCAGAAGATGGAAGCCCACCCTAGACCTCTGTCGTCTGAACAAGTGCATCAGGTCCCAAAAGTTCTGGATGGTGACCCTTTAGCACGTTCTAGGACAGCTAGAAGAGGGGGATTTCCTGTCATCAATGGACCTGGAGGATGCCTACTATCACATCCCCATCCACAAGGGGCACCGCAAGTTTCTTCGCTTCGTGATTCAAGGGCAACATTAATAGTTCTAGGCCCTTCCCTTCTGATTGAAGTCAGCGCCAAGGGTTTTCACCAAATGCCTGGCACCGGTGGCGGCACAGCTGCGTTTACGAGGGATCCACGTATACCCTTATCTGGACAACTGGCTCATCCGGGCAAGCTCAAATGACATTGCCGTCGAGCACACGGCGAGGAGCATCCAGCTCCTCACGGACCTGGGGTTCTCGATAAAATATGCAAAGTCCAGCTTGATACCAGCGCTGTTTCTGGGAGCCCGACTCAACACAGTGTCGTGCCTGGTGTCTCCGTCGGAGGAGAGGATAGCGGCCATCTTGGGCAAGGTACAACAGCTGTTGGCCCTGGAGGTTGCAAGGGTTGAGGTCCATCGAGTAACTGCTCGGCATGATGTTGTCATTCATACACCTCATTCGGTTGTGCAGGTTGTGGATGCGCTCACTGCAGGAGTTCGACGCCCGTTGGATACAAGTGCCGGGAAGCTTCGAGGACAGGATCACACTCGACGAGAGTTTGCGTCGAGCGATACGGTGGTGGGGAGTTTGCGCACATCAGGCCGGAGGTGTGAATTTCAAGACCCCACCGCACCAGGAGACGGTCACGGCAGATGCCTCCCTGGAAGGATTGGGAGCTCACAACAGAGGTCTCCACACAAGAGGCCTGTGGTTCCCGGAGGAGATGATGTTGCACATCAACGTGTTGTAGCTGCGGGCAGTGTTTTGGGCCCTCAAGTTCTTCCTTCCGTCCCCCGAGGGCAAGGTGGTTCGAGTCTTTACAGACAACACCACCACAATGTTCTACATCAGAAAGATGGGGGGCACCAGGTCACTGGCGCTCTCTTCGAGGCGCAGGAACTGTGGCACTGGGCCGTTGCCAAGGGGATGTTCCTCATCTCGTTTCATCTGGCAGGATATGAAGAACATTCACCGACACTCTCAGCAGGGAGCTGCGCTCTTGCCACAAGTGGGAACTTCGGCAGGACCAAGTGAATCACTTGTTCCGCAGATGGGGCAATCCCGACATCGATCTGTTTACGACAGCGACGAACACCAAGTGCCGGAGGTTCGGCAACAGGTTTCCCCAGGCGGGCGGCCCGTTTCTATATTCATTCCCCCCCCCCCATTGCCGTTGCTTCTTCGACTAGTCCAACTCAGATGGTCCCGGTGTAGGATGGTCCTCATTGCAACGGCATGGCTGAGACAGATATGGTACCTTGACCTTCTCGGCATGTCAGCTGCCCCTCCAGTCAAGCTTCCAGTGGTCGCAGATCTTCTCGCCAGGGAAGGAGGCACAATCCTGCACCACAACCCGGGATCGCTGAACCTGCAGGCCTGGCACCTGCGGAAGTGCTTGCCAAGGCCGGAGCATAGTTTACTCTTAAATGCTATGGGCATAAATGGAAGAGGTTTGCCGTTTGGTGCCGTGCACAGAAGATCGATCCTCTACGAGTCACGGCTCCGCAGGTACTGCCTTATTAGCTGTTGTTGGCCAAGGCTGGACTGGCCCATGCCTCCATCAAAGTTCATCTGGCAGCTATCTCCCGCTACACCAGATCGCCGGGACGGTTGCCTCTATGGTCATACCGCCTGGTTAATGAGTTTGTCAAGGGACTGTTCCATTCGTTCCCGCCGGTGAAGGCGCCTTCCCCGGCGTGGGAACTCAATGTGGTACTGACTAAGCTCGTGGGTCCTCCGTTTCATCCTATGCATTCGGCGCCACTGAAGTTTTTGTTGTGGAAAACAGCCTTTCACATGGCCATCGCCTCCGCACGACGAGTGGGAGAGATCCAGGCCCTCTCATGTAAACCACCTAACTTGACATTCCACGAGTCGAGGGTAGTGCTACGGACACACCCCTCTTTCATGCCCAAGGTGCCTTCAGACTTTCATCTTAACGAGCGCTTGGTGTTGCCTGTATTCTTTCCGATGCCTTCGTCGCCGGCTGAGAGGACTTTGCACTCGCTAGATGTGGCTGGATTGCTGAAGTTCTACGTGGATTGCATGAAGAGTTTTCGGAAGACGTCACAACTGTTCGTGAACTTTGGCCCTGTCAACCAAGGGAAGGCCCTCTCCCAGGCTTTCATTTCCAGGTGGCTCTCCGGCTGTATCACCCATCGTCACCGGTTTTGGTTGGCAAACCGACCATTGCCTGGCCGTCCGAGAGCCCATTCGACCAGTGCGATTGCTGCAACTACGGAATTCTGTCTGGTGTGCCCTGCTGGACATCTGCAGGGCTGCTACGTGGAGGTCGACGCACACCTTCACGAGATTCTACCGCGTCGACCGGGATTCCAGGGAGGAGTCCAGAGTCGGCCAAGCAGTGCTGCGCAACCTGTTGGTTTGAAGGTGAGTCTGGTGAGGCGGTAAGAGATGCTTAATGTTGAGCCTTGCCACCTCCCTTGGTTGTGTATGTGTGTACTGCTAGGTATTGTTTACTCATGAGCATGTGAATCTCCGCTGGGGCCGTCCTCATCCTCCAATATCCTGCCGTATTCCTGGAGCAGATATTGCCCAAAATAACATATTTGAGAAGGGGACAGTACCCGCGTCCTCCTTCCTGAAAGTCCGACAAAAATTGGAAACGTCTAAGGTCCCCGGCGTCGTCCTCAAGGAATGCTGACAAAATGGCCGCCGGGATCCTGAGAAGGGCAGACTATGCACAGAGGGCACAGACCAACTGAGAGAGACCCATCCGGAGCCGGACCGCAGCAGCCCAGTGACACCGGGGCTATATGCACAATGCCACCCCCCTCTGCCCCTCACAACGGATAAAACGGATAAAACCGAAGGAAATCACCACCCCATACCAACGAAGAAGAGGTCCGCAAACTGGTCGGAATTCGTGATTACAGAGCCACAACTGGCCTAGCCGAGCCTCTGCATAATGCCACTACACAGGGCGCTCCCTCCCCCCGGTGCCCACCGTGTGTGCTGTGTGCGAGGGGTGCCCCGCTGGCACAACTGACAGCAGTGAAGGTACGTCCAGGGGCCATCTACACCACCGGGTGAACTGGGCCAGGGGACCCGGCGGCAGAACACTGTTGTAACCCACAAGGGCGGAGGCCAACCCATATCTGTGGAACACATGGTCTGAACGTCACAGGGCACAAATCAGGGGAACTGGAGACCCCCCCCGATCGAAGCAGCGCATATTTGACATACCAGCAGCAAGGCGCTGACAAACACTTCTCTGAAACACCGCCGCCTGGCCCTTACGGGCCCCGGTCACACAGGAGAGGACCTGCTGCCATCCGCCCATGCAGGCACGAACACCAGCAATATAGACCTGTAGATAGGGGGCACACCCCGAAAAGGGAATCCTCTAGACACCAAAGCTAGACTGAGGCCATACCCCATAAGGGACCCAGGACACAGAAACCCACATCCGACGAACAACTCAGAGGGGGGAAAACCAGCAAAACAGACCCGCAAACAGGGTGCACACTCTGAACAGGGAACCCTCTGGATACGGAAGACGGAAGCCATGCCCCCTCCCTGCTGCCCCCCGGGGTTCCAGGATATAACAGCCTAGGGCCTTGCAAACAATCCGGTGGTGGGAACACCAACAAAACAGACATGAGGATAGGGCACACACCCCGAACACAGGAACCCTCCGGACACGCAGAGACCAGATTGCATGGGGGATCCAGGACATAACGGCCTACGGTCCGGAGAACAACTCGAGAGGAGGAACCACGGCGGAACCAAAAATGGGGAAGGATCTACCCTGCAGAGGGGCGATGCAGAACAAAATCGACAGATACATAACGAGTACCCCAGCAAAGCTCCCCGGACCGACAAACGAGATGTAGGATGACGCCATGAGTGGGGCCACAGGCCTAACGTCGCTTATAGATCATCATGGCAGCCATCAGCAACTCCCAAACGAGGCCAAAATAGACGGCCTGGTCTCTGAAGTTGTTAGGCAGAAACCTGTGCAGTTCCCTTAGGGTCCACTGCAAAAGGCTTAGGACTACAGGTGTTGGCAGTAAACCCAGTTGGTAGCAGTCTGTACCAGCCAGATTTCTCTCAAGAAGAGTTAGACAGTATTTTTTTTTTTGATGATTTAGTTTATTTGAAAACATTTTCATCATTTACAGAAAGTTTGTTAGTCTTTGAGTTTAATGCTTTAGGGTTTAGAGTCAGTGATTTTTTTTTTGTTTAGTTCCAATATAGCGCTTAGAAAAAGAACAATTGTGTAGGTGTACTTATTATTATGGCCACCTGAGAAGGGCGGCCCACCTTTCTTCCGTGGACATTTGTTTGGTTGAAAGTTGAAAAAACGTTCCAAATTGTTTACGTTGTGGGGAGAGTTCCTTGCATTCCATGACCAGGTGAAAGATGGTTTCAGCGATTTTTTTGATCTTTGCAGAACCTACAGTAGTTGTTTTCAGCATCAATCTATCTTGTTGTAGATAAGTATGATTTTGTGGGAAGAATGTTCAGACGTACTTTTAAGAACGTTGTTCGAATGGTTTGGTCTGGGAAGATTTTCAAGTAGGCTGGTGGTTCGTGGATTTTCCTATAATCATTTGTACATTGGAGATTCTGTTTGTAGGTATTCTTTTAGTTGAATGGTCTTCATCCAGTCATTGTGCAGAAGTTTCATTTTTGCATGTTGTGGGCGGAGTGTGAGAAGTTCTTCTGTAATATCTTCGATCTCCATTTCATTTCTCATTGAAGATTTCCATTTTTGAAGTATTGTGGTATTAAAGGTGTTTTTTTTTAGCTCGTAGAATTTGGATGGAGTTTTTTCGTCTGTCAGTATTTTGCGGAAAATGTCTAATCTTTTCCATTGTACAAAGGATTCAATTGACTGAGTTGCCATTTCATAACGTATTCTTGGCATTGGGTATGTTTGTGGAAGTCGGAGGATTTTACGCCAGAAGATTGATTCATATTTCATCCAGTTGATTTTGCGGGCTTTCAGCATTGCTTCTGTTCCATATGTTAAGATTGGGATGTACTTCTGTCTGTAATAGGCAATAATGGGCTTGAAAGAGAACTTGCCAGATTTTCTGTGGAGTATACAGCCTTGCCTTGATAGAGTTTGAGCTGTTTGGTCAATTTTGTCTATCCATTGATCTTCTGCTTTCGATTGATTTATTGTGATGCCAAGGTATTTAAAGGATGTCACATTTTCAATTTTGGAGTCGTTGATCATAAAGCTCAGTTGGTATGATTTTTTTCCGTATGGTTTGGTGAAGGTCATTGTCTTAGTTTTTCCTGTATTAATCGTTAATTCGTTTGTTCCCATATATTGGCTCAGGGCTGTCAGCGTGGCTTGTAGTCCAGTTGGTGTTTTATCTAGTAGGACGATATCGTCTGCATATGCCATAGCCGGAACTGGAATTGAATTGATTTTTGGAGGGTTGGTTTTATTGGATGTTAGGTGCTCTTCAATGTCAGCAGTGAACAGATTGTAAAGTGTTGCTGCCAGAGGGCAACCTTGTTTTAGACCGTTTGCTGTTGATACGGCGGATGTTGTGGCTCCTTGTTTTGATAGTCTTACTTTTATAGTGGTTTTTGAGTACAGTAGAATAATCGGTTCAAGAATGTTCGTTGGACAATTCCATGCTCTAAGTTTCGACCATAGTTTTTCGCGTGAAATTGCATCGAAGGCCATCTTTAGGTCAATGAATGCTGCATATACTTTAGAGTTGGAATTGATGGCTTCATGTTTGATTAGTTGCAATAGTATCAGATTAAGGTTTGTTCCAACGTTAGCTGTAAAACCTGTTTGCCTAGTCGAGAATTTATTATTTTTTGTGGCCCACGTGGTTAGTTGTTTTAGTAGTACTGCTGCAAATAATTTTCCTAGTGGATCGAGGAGGGCAATCGGACGGATGTTTTGGGGATCTTCTCTTGGTCCTTGCTTGTGAATTGGTACAATTATTGCTGATCTCCATGAGTTTGGTATTCGATGTAGTGTGTTGATCAAAGTTGTGATGTGACACAAGATGTTTGCCCAGGCAATCGGGTCTTGTTTAATGACAGCATTAGATAGTCCGTCAGGGCCTGGTGCTCTGGAGGTGTTAAGCTTTTTGATCAGTTGAATGAAGTCTTCGAATTCCGCCTGTACTTTCCATTTTGGTTCTATTGCAGGCAGTGTGTTCTGTAAATCTGTTCTACGTGATGCGTAGATGGTGGCAAAGTGAGTTATCCAAGTTTCTTGTGCTACATTGGCTGTGAGTTTATGTTGTTTTTGATGGTTTTCGTTGAGCAAATTCCAGAGCTCTCTGGTATTGTGAGTCTTGTGGAGTTTCAATATATTTTCTGCGTCTGCTTGCTGAATGGCGTTTTTTTGAGCTTTCATCCAGTTGGAGTACTTCTGTTTTAGAGATTTGATCTGGTTAATGTTCTCTGTAGTTGAGGTTTTCTTTAGTTGTCGTATTGTTCGATTTAGGGATTTTTTCCTTTCAGCAATTTCTTGATTATATGCATGATGGTGGTCTTTATGAAGACGGTTTTTGGTGGTTTGTCGGAAAGGAACTAAAATCCATTCATAGTTACGTTTTGCAGAGTCTGTCAGGTTGGCGTCTTGGAATTATTTTGGTAAAGTGGCTATGATTGGTTGTGGGATTCTTAATCTTGATGTTGTACCATTTAATTCTAGCAGATTTGATGTTGCTGGGTCTCTTTGTTGTGATGAAGGTTGAGAGTGGACAGTGAGTTGGTTATGATCACTCCTGTCGGTGTGTACCGTTTGTACTTTTGTGACTGATTGATGTAGGCTTTCAGATAGAAATATGAAATCGATAATTGCGTGGGATGAACCTCTACTCCATGTTGGAGTGTAGAGGTGTTTGCATGATTCACAAGTATTACATTTCGTGTCGTGATTTCTTTTATCCATCTTCTTGCATTTGGAGAGAGTTCTGAGTTGGTTTCGAGACAGCCATTCTTGTTGTATAGTTTAATATTCAGGTCGCCACAGATTATTATTTCCAATGTCTGATAATTTGTTGTAGCTTTGTCAATTGAGAGGAACACTCCATCTAGGAAGGCATCCGTTGTTATTGCCACTGGGTTCCAGTAGAGGTTTACAATTAGGATTATTAAGTCGTTTTTACTTTCTCCTTTTTTGTCAATCTTTGTGGAGGTTAGTGTAATAAGTTGGGTCCAAGGGTTTATGTTCTCAGAGATTGTTACTGTACTGCATGGGTTTATCTTGATTAAGGTGAGTAACCCAGATGCGGGTCTTCCTTGTTTTTGAACGATGGCTGGGTTGAGAAAGGTGATAAAACCATCACATGCCGGTGGGTCGCTGAGCCAGGTTTCTTGAAGGTATATAATTTGATATTATTCTAATTCAGTAGATGGATTTGTAAAAAGGTGTAGGTTCCCTCTAGTGTTCCATGAGCATAGTGACCACGTGAACTCGGGATTAATTGATTGTTATGAGTTGGTCATCATTGAGTCTTCTGTCGATAAGATTTCTGCAAAGGTGGTTTCAGGCTCGTAAATTCTTCTGATCGGTTGTACATTTCTGTGGGGTTGGCGTGTTCGTGTTGAGTCTTCTATCGGTGCAGTGTCTGTAAAGGAAGTGTCAGAGTCGTAGCTTCTTCTACTTGGTTGATCGTTTCTGCGTGACTGGCGTGTTTGTGGCGAGTGACTTAGGCGTCTGTCATCGCTAGTATAATCAGGTGTCTGCTTTTCCTTGTATGATTTTATTTGGTCATTGATCTTTCTCTGACTCTTAGTGGTCGCTTTTTACTTCTGTTTATTGGGGAGCCTTTTGTATGTTGATGCCCAGCATATGAATCCAAGTTTGTGTAGTTGGGCTCGCATTGATAAAATTAGTTCTTGATTCTTAGGATCCGATATTTCTATGACAATCTTATCCAAGTTTAGGTCATCTTTGAAAGTTATGAGATCGATGTCTTATGTTGTAAGTTTAGTCAGGCGAGGTATTGCACCAAAGAGGCGTAGTAAGTTGGTTCTGTTTAGAATTATCGGTTCCAGTCTTTTGCTTTCATTTTCAATGTGAATTTCACATACTTCATTCTGTCGTAATGGATTGACAAATCTTGGGAGGATCCAACTCTGTTCAATGGAATCTTCTGATGTTATTAGCTAAGCTGATGAGACTAGATCATAGGATTTGTCTCTTGTTTCGTCTGTTGGGTCGTTTTCCATCGATATCGCTGAGATTTCTTCTAGAGAGAGTTCTGTAGTTTTATCTTGATTTTTATTTGTCTGATGATCATGGACTGAGGAATATTCATCAATTATTATGATGCCCGCCTGGTTTATTGATTGTAAGGAATGTTGGTTGTTTTCTGATGCTTGTTCTTCGTGGGTGGTTAGGTTAAGCAGTTCCTCATCAATCGGTGATTGTGGTGGGATCATTTGCGGTATTTGAAGATGTCTGTGTTAAGGGGTCTTGGTCTTTCTGTGTCCTGGTGGATGGTATTGTACGGGTTGTGATTTTCGTCTTTGATGGTTGAGGAGGTTGAGTGTTCTGATTTACAGTTCTTAGGCTCGCGAACCCGTTTGTCGTTTTTTGATATTTTTTTGTTGTGTGGGTTTTGTATCATTTGTTGTTTTTTCCTTTGTGAAAATCTGGAAGGCTTTGGTTGGTTTCTCTGTTAGAATGTTTGAGTTGATTGTCTCTGGCTTTTGGGTGGTGATGTTTTGGCCCGATTCTTTTGTTATCCGCTGTATACCACTCAAGATTGTCTCCGTTGGATGTTGTGGTAGATTTGGAAGAGGAGGGCTCGAGGTTCGTTGGTCATTTGGTCTGTTCGATTGTTGCTGATGGTGTTCTTTGAGCATCTGTACTAGTTCTGCTGTAAGTTTTGTTTTCTCTTGGCGGTCGCCCCTTGCTATTTCTGCTAGTCTTTGTTGCCATCGATGGGTTTCCTCCGATTCAATTGTCAGACGGGATTCAACTGTCGAGACAAAATGTTCCATATGGATCTGTTTCGAGTGAATTAGCGCTAGGAGAGTTGCTTGATCCTTCATGGTGTCTTTCATAGCTTCGTGTAATTTCAGGAAAGGAATCATTGATTGAGAAAGTGTTGCAATGAGCATATTTTGTAAGTCTAGCATTGTTGTAGGAATCCTTGGATTTGCATTTTCTTCAGAGTGATCATGATTGTGAGTTGTATTTGCGTTTTTTTGTTGAAGATTGCCTGGTTTTGGGTTCTTAGTTGTGGGCTTTGGGGTATAATAGGATTCGTCTGAGTCGTAGTTGAAACATGTTGAGGCCTTTTTCCCTTCATCAAGATCAGATTGCGGTTCTCTTTTAACCGGTTTGTTTTGAGTGTCATGGAGAAAGCATGGTGTTGATGTTAGTTGAATTTGGTTTGCTTCTGTTATATTTCCGAATATTTCTTTTCTTTTTTCTATGGTTGTCATTAGTGACTCAATTTCAGTAATGTCCATTGATAATCTTGCTGCTTTAGTTCTTGATTTAAAGGTTGTATGATCCACTGAAAGTGTGGATTTGACGGAGTTGTGGGTCTGAAGCCACGCGAGTCGTGCAAGTCTTGCTTTTTCTTTTTTCGTATGTTGAGATGTTGTTGGTACTGATGATCGGGTGTTTAAATCTTGTCCCAATTGAATTACTTGTTGCTGTGGGGTGTCTTTACCATCAGTGTGGTTGGGTATAGCTTTTGTTTTTTGATTGTTAATGACTTCATGTGAGGTGAGGCTGGTTTCAGGGAGTTGTTTTAGGTCAGTTGGTTGGTGATGTGGGGTATCTTTGTCACCGTTGTGATTAGGTTTGTCTTTTGCTTTTTGTTTACTGATAGATTCATGTGGCATGACACTGGTTTCAGGAGCTTGTTCAGTTAGTGCGCTTGCTTGAATCTGTTCACCTGTCGATTTTATAGACTCTTTATTGTTCATTATGGAATTTGGCAGTTCATCTTGTGTCGAGTTACTGAGGAGATTATGATTTGTATATCGCTCTTTTCTGTTAGGGCCGCCAGAAGGGTCATCTTCTTGACTTCTTGAGTTACTGAGGAGATTATGATTTGTATGTCGCTCTTTTCTGTTAGGGTCGCCAGCAGGGTCGTCTTCTTGACATTCAAGTTGAGGTCGCGAGGTGCACAAGGGTGCCGCAGGTATAGTGTCTTGTTGGGTTTCAAAACATGAATTGTGGACTTGTGCTTTGATTTCTAGAGGTAGTAGCTCAGGTGAGTTGAGTTGGCGATTAACTGCTGTAATTAGTGTCGCAAGTGCTAGTCGGAGAGTTTCCTCAGTGGAGTTGTCATTTTCTGGCTTGTGTTCTATGATGGACTGAGATTCTTGTTTGAATTGAGGGTCCAGTGCCAAAGCTTTTTGGTTTCCTTTGTGGATTGATGCTTTCTTAAAGGATTGCTCCATTGTTAGCTGTGATAAGTCTTGCTCCATGGTACTAGCAGTCGCTAGTTTAGTTGTTTGTCTTGTTTTTGGACGTTGAATGGAGTGTTGTTTAGTGGTGCGGATTGTTGTCATCGTTATTGAGTCACTGTGTGTTCAACTAGGATCCAAGGAGCTTGTCCTTTCGGTTTCGTATGCGTTTTTACAGGTAGGGTTTTATTTCTGTAGAGTTTGGGCTCTAGTAGGCGAGCCCTTTCAGTCCTCTGATTACTGGTGAGGTCAGAGTGTTTTGGGCTCCAAGAATGGGTTCCTTTTGGTCTCCAAGCAGTAGTTTAGAGTAGAATTTAGATGGGGTCACGTTCAGGATCCAAGGGTCGAACCCTTTCGGTCTCCTGTTCAATGAGAAGAGCCAAGGATGTGTTCCTTTCGGTCTCCTGTAGTAGTTGAAAATACGGTTAAGTTGTTGTACTGTTCAGGATCCAAGGGACGAACCCTTTCGGTCTCCTGGTCAGCGAGAGGGGTCAAGGATGTTTTCCTTTCGGTCTCCTGCAGTAGTTGAAAGTGTGATTTAACTGTTGTAGTATTCAGGATCCAAGAGACTAACCCTTTCGTTCTCCTGATCAGTGATAGTATCAAGTTAATGAGCTCTATCCCAGTGTCCCATTTGGTTCATCAACAGGATTTAATATTCCCAGATTGTTACAATGGTTAAAATTAAGCTGACGTTCGGTATCTAGGTCGGGAGTTCTTTTGCTCTCTTTATTGTTGAAGAAAATGAAGATCTTTTTGAATTGCCGTGTGGATCTGAGTTTTCTCTGTTTCAGGTCAACAGGATGAGACCTTTGGGTAGGTATCAGGGGGGAGAGGGTAGTTGGATGTTCAGGGTTTTGGATCAGGACTGTTATGTCCTTGGTGGGAGCGTTTTTCGGACTTGAGGCCACAATAGAGGGGTGGTCCAATGAGTTCCTTAGAGCAGAGAGTCTTTTGTTAATTCTTTCCTTTTATTCCATAAAGTTTTTTTTTTTCTTCCTTTTTTTTAATTAAAAAGTTTAGCTTAAAAGTTTTTGTGTTGATGTTGGCTGGAATTGTAGGTGGAAAGTCAGGTTCTGGTCCGTGGCAGTGAGGGGGGGGGGACGTGGGCTGGTTGTCTGCTAGGGGCAGACACGTAGAAGCAGGTAGAGGCAGTCGGGCTGTGGGCGTTGATGACCGCCGATGAACATCGAGCTGAAGCGCTGAGCTAACGCAGTGCTGGCGCGGGTTCGCTGTTTTCTTTGGAGCCCCACCAGCGTGGAGTCAGACGCGGGGAGTAGCCGTGAGGCTGCGGGTGCCAGGAGTCCCCGCGCTGGAGTGCTGAACTGGAGCAGCGCGGGCAGACGCGGAAAGGGATCAGATGAACTGTCGAGGGGATGCGACAAAGCAGCAATGCTGAGGGCGCCAGAAGCGAGCAAGCAGATGCGCCGTGCTGCGCCGGAGCCGCGCAGACAGAGTCCGGATCCGCAGGCGAACAAACGTGTAAGGACGGCGAGTCCGCGGGCGCCAAGAACCAGGAGGCTGATACACCGGATCTGAAACACCAGAGGGGGGATGAAGTCCAGAGAGCTCAAAGCAGTGTAGAAAATCAGCGAAGATCACAAGTAGTGAAGAGGGTGAGTGTGGCAGTCCGTGCCAATGTTGAATGAGAACGTAACTTCTGAAGGGGTGAAGAGAGATTAGAGAGGAGGGAGGGGAGAGAGAGGGGGCTTTGTGGGTTATCTCAGAGTCCAGAAGGGGGAGTTACCCCTGAGGGGGGGGGGGGAGTGTATCTCACCCAGGGTTGTCGAAGAGTTACAGCCAACAATGCAGTTCAGTCAGTTAGTGATAAGTAGCAGTCAATCTGGAATCCAACGAGCCGGGAGGGTGGCCTTCGGGGGGCGCCGCTGAGCCTGCAGAGCCTAAAGGGTATTTTAAAGGCACCAGTTGAAACAAAAAGGAGACAGGAAGCAGGTACAGGTACTGGAGCAAAAACTGTAGAGTCTTCTCACAACCGCAA
This sequence comes from Ambystoma mexicanum, assembly GCF_040938575.1. Classification (NCBI taxonomy): domain Eukaryota; kingdom Metazoa; phylum Chordata; class Amphibia; order Caudata; family Ambystomatidae; genus Ambystoma; species Ambystoma mexicanum. The sequence continues at coordinate 737,766,165 of NC_090939.1, read as the reverse complement.
CCAAAAGACTCTGCAGTATATAGAGTATACAAGATAGGTACCAAAATACAATAGCACAAGCAAACACTGACCACAGTTTGGGTATAAAAGTATATCATTATTTATTTAAAAACACACTTTGTAAAATACACTAACACTAATATGGTAAGCAAGTTCAAACAGTCACTATTAATATATATACATCCCTGATTACTTCTTGAACAAGTCTTAGTTAAACTTATTTACAGGCAGAGGTGAGCGCTTAACCTAAGATGGCACTCCAATAAGTTAGTTAAAAAGGGAGGGAAAAAGGCAGAATTAGGAAAATACACAATACCAGCACTTTAAGAGAACCAGAGCGAGTCAGAAAAGGCAGAGTCTACTGAGGCGCAAGAAAGTCATAGGCCAGGCCCACTCTTGGAGAGAGCAAGGCGGAATGTGTCCATGATCACACAGTTGAATAGTACTTTAAAGAGTCTTTGCAGATAGTTCACAAAAAGGGTTGGATCAAGTCAGGAAAAGTTATTTAGCAGGTCCCAAGTCACCCCAGGATAGAAAGTCAAGGATTTACGGGACACCTTGAACAGTCTGTTGCAAGGGAGACCAGGCGGGACTCAGTACCTGAAATGGTGAGAAAGCTCCAGCTGAGGCAGTTGTTCCTGGCACCACTTTTGGAGGCTTCTGTGTAGAAGCCCACCAAAAAGTGGAACAAAGGGCTCGACTTGGGTTGGAGTTACAGAGGCGAACACAAACGCCATTTTAAAAACCGAGTCCTGGCAAAAAGACCCAACCGGGCAATAAATATTAAATAAATAACCCGGCGGTATCTTTAACATTGCACCAAAAAAGTGGTGCGTGTAAAATGAATGGGAAAATCCCACAGTGCCCCCTCGAAAAACAGACCCAGGGGCAATCTAATTACCCCTACCAGTACTTCCACAATATGACGGTTTGTACTGGTTCTGTCAATGGTGACTTTACATGCCCTGGGAGACAGTAGTCAGTCCCAGGGTATGGAGTCTATGTTTGGGGGTCACTATGACACCCCTGTGTTACTGCACTGAGGGAGCTGTGTAACACACTTACCAAAAACCACATGAAACCCTATGGAGTAAAAGACACCATAGCCCATAAAACACATTACAAAGTCAAAGGATATTCTCAAATAATGCCTAAGAGTGGGAGAAAGAGTCTTACTCTTAGCAGGAGAAAAAAATAAACCCCAAAAATCCAGCAAAGCTGCTGGGGGACTCACTAGGTTTGGGAAATTAGCCTTAACAGAGAATTCTCCCTAACAGAAGTGTCATTCCCGAGACCAGATCTGAGGAATTAACATCTAGGGTAGGAGACACAGAACAACAAGTATCCGAAACCCAGGACACTTTTAAAAACCTAGGGGACCGCCTGGTACAGATGGAACGAATAATCACCCGCCTGGAAAACAGAGCAGAGGACAGCGTGGGAAGGTCCAGCCGCAACAACCTTCGCAATCTTGGCCTCCCTGAGAAAGAAGAGGAACCCTCCGCCATGGAACTCCTCCTGGAGGACTGGTTCGCAGACCTGATGGCCCCTAAAAAACTGTCAAAATTCTTCTCTATTGAAAGAGCGCAAAGGGTCCCGACAGGCAGACCGGTTCCCGGGGATCCCCCGCGCACGGTGATTGCTAAACTCATGAATTATAGAGACCGCGACACACTCCTCCCAGATGGCGAGAGCAATCGGCCCGATCACCTACAATGGTAACCGGATTGGCTTCTTCCCTGACTACACAAGGGAGGTCCAGAAGTCACGGCAATCGTATGACTCTGTCAAAAAGCTGACATCTTTGGGCATTAAATATGCACTATTATTCCCGGCAACTTTCAAACTGAACTACAACAGGGCGGTCCATTCGTTCCATAACCCCCAGGAGACCTGGGAATTTCTTTGTCCCGCGTCCCGATAGCCCGAGAGGAGGCACACCCTGCAAGAACAATGAAAGGGACTGCCAAGCCCCGGAACAATCTACACCACCCCGCAGGACGAACGGGAAGACTGGCATACAGACCGAAAAGGGGCCCACATGAAAACCCGACCACACAGAGCAAGGCTCAAAGTAACCATGAAAGAGACTTTGGAAATGGGCGGCCCTTGGCGGGGATGAGGTCATGGGAGCACCCCCCCACCCCCTTTCTTCGTTCTTGGAGATTTTCTACCTATCCTAGAGTAGTTAAATACTACACGGGTCGGGACAATAGGTCCTCCTGACCACCCGCACTATTTAGTTTTATAGTTTGTTTGACTTGGGCGACAGGTGCTTTTGGTTGGGGGGGAGAATTGCAGGGTGGGGGGAGTTCAGGAGTTCTAATTAGCAAGGCAAAGGGCACAAGGATACAAAAAGCACCCCGGACCAGGGGAACAACAAACGGGAACAATCCTCACAACAGACGCAAGAGGGGTTGGAGTGCCACCCTTAGTGGATTATGCATTCCCACTCAAACTGACCTGGCATTAAGTTTACAGTTAAGAGTTCTAAGGTTTGCATATGTAGTACACCAAAGTGAACCTACAGCGAGCGAGATAACAAAGGGGCACCAGGGTCCAGAACATGGCAAGACATCGCACAAGACAGGGATACTGAAGACGCACCACATCCTCAAATCACCCCACTGTAGGAAACACGCAGACTTAATACAAATGAGACAGATTTCCCTGCTGACCTGGAATGTGAACGGCTTGGGGTCGGGTATAAAACGAAAACTGATAGCCCAATACCTTAACCGGCACTCCCTAGATGTCGCATTTATCACTGAGATCCATCTAATAGGCACCACCAGTGGCTTCATTAGGAAATCTAACTACCCGCACACACATCTCGCGGGGTTCTCTAGAGGTTCCAGGGGAGTCATGATCCTCTTGCATAAGCGAGTCCCATTTTAGACCAAAAAAGTGAGCGCGCATCCTCGGGACAGGTTTGTGGTGCTACTCTGGGAGATGTGGAGGGAGGCCTGGGGCTTTATCGCAGTGAATGCACCCCCCACGCTGACGGTGGAGCTCCTTACCGAACTACAAGCCATATTGCTAGAAGAATGGGCGGATTTGTGGGCAATAGGTGGGGACTTTAATGAGGTCGTGCCGGATAGAACACACAGGGCCAACAGGGCCGCAGACACCCCGACCAAGCTGCGCACCTTTGCTGAGGCAATGGGGCTATCTGACACGTGGAGGACAATCCACACATCAGATAAGGGCTATTCGTTCTACTCCAACGCACATAGATCCCTCTCCAGACTTGACTATATCTTTACCCCGAAGAACATGGCCCACCGACTACTAGCCGCAGAATTCCTGGCAAGAGGGATCTCGGATCACTCCCCCCTACTAGTCAAACTTAAAGGGATACAACAAAAGCAGGAACCCACCTGGCGTTTAAATGCTTATTATCTGGGCATAGCAGAGATAATGGAGGGGCTCACCAACAAAACGTCGGAATACTTTGATCTAAATGAGGAGGCAGTTGCCTGTCCAACGGTAAGGTGGGAAGCATTCAAAACAGTCCTGCGTGGCGAGGCTATCTCCTTGGTAGTGGCTCAATGCAGGCGACACAATGAGGCAGTCGTTGAAGCAGAGACCCAAGTAACCTGGCGGGAAGAGCAGCTACTTGAAGGGGGAACCAGTGAGGCGCAGGATGCCTTTGTGACAGCCCAAGCAATCCTGAAAGATAGGGCCCTAGACAACGCCCGAACTGCCCAGTGGCAAGTTCGCAGCCAGATTTATGAACGAGGGGACAAGGCCGGCAATACCCTAGCCTGGTTAGAACGACGAGAACAGAGAAAGGAGCAAGTATGGGCCATTCAAACCCATGAGGGGGAATGCTAACGGGCGACTCCGATATAGCCGAGGCCTTCGCAAATTACCATGAATAACTATACTCCCCACCAGCGAAGGAACCCACACCAAGCACCCCACACTTTTTTTAGATCTGATCACAATCCCTCAACTCTCCAGCCCACAAATAGAAAAACTAGATACAGACATCACTGAAGAAGAAATAGGGGTAGCCCTGTCACAGCTATAGACTGGGAAGACCCCTGGTCCCAACGGTTTCCCGGTGGAGATCTGGAAAAGACTGAATGAAATAACTACGAAACACATACATAGCATGTTCCTCCGCAGTAGAGAACAGGGCAGCCTCCCCCCGGATCTCCGAAGAGCAAACATTATGGTGATCCTCAAAGCAGGGAAACTCCCAGAATGCTGTGCCTCGTACAGGCCCATATTGTTGATCAACGGGGAAGCCAAAATATTAGCCAAACGGGCTGCTCAGGGTTATCGGGTCCGTAGTGCACCCGGATCAGTGCGGATTCATGGCGGATAAGTCTACATGAATGAATCTCTGCAGGATCAGGGTGGCCCTCGACCGGGCAGTTCAAATCCCAGCCCCGCTGGCCCTCCTTGCGGTCGATTTTGAAAGGCCTTTGATTCGGTGGGGTGGGACGCCCTATGGGATATAATGAACCGTATGGCATTCGGGCACCACTTCATAGCATGGGTCAAGCTTCTCTACACCCTCCCCGTAGCTTTTGTGCGTGCCAACGGGATATCATCCCGGACATTCCCGCTGGGCCGGGGGACTAGACAGGGCTGCCCTTTCTCGCCCCACTATTCCTTCTAACCATCGAACCTCTGGCAATTAGGCTATGCACTGACACACAATGGACGGGGTTCGCCTGGCCAATGGGGGGGCGAGGAACGCGTCTCCCTATACACAGACGATTTCCTGATCTACTCAAGCAAACCAATAATCTCCTGCCCGATAGTGACCAGGACCCTGGAGGAATACCAACACTTCGGGGGACTCCGTGTAAACACACAAAACACAATATATTTCCCTGTCCAAGGGGGGGACAAAGCAATCCCAGAACCATGCACATACTCCATCTCGATACTGGGCTTTACCTACCTGGGTATATGGATAAGTGCAACATCAGATGACTTCCTCAAACTAAACCTGCACCAGATAATGGATGAATTTGTGAACAACATTTCCCACCGTCCCTCCCTCCCTCTTTCACTACTGGGCAGGGCGGCACTTTTCAAAACGTTGGCACTTCCGAGATTTCTGTACGTCCTCCAATGCCCCACTCCCAATCCCGTCTGCAACATTCACAGACATTGATAAGTCCCTATGCACGTTGCTCTGGGGAGGGAAACAACCCTGCATCGTGCTTAAAACTCTCCACTGGTCAGTGTGGGAGGGGGTAATAGGACTGCCCGATATCCGTATATACTACTGGGCTGCACAGGCTGGAGTGGCAAATGAATGACTGCATGGGGACCCAACACTCCCACACATCCGGTTCGAAACAAGAGACACAGGCCTCCCGCACCCCTATACATACTGTTTGACGACAATAAGAGTCTAAAGGGGGTCGCGAGAGGGTCCCTTCACATCTGTTGAATCTGGAAGGAAATGCATAGACACATAGGCTGGTAGGGCAGACCAACCCTGATCCAACCCTTATGGCATAATGCATACCTCCCCGAAATTCAGAGAATGGGCCACTTTGATACCTGGGAAAAGAAAGGAATAACCACCCTGGCAGACATCGTTCACGATGGACGGTTGAAGGATTTCTAAGTGCTGAAAACGGCACATGGATTATCGCCTATGGACTGCTTTAGGTACCTCCAACTTACACACGCTGTCAGAGCCCAATTTCAGAGCCTCACCGACATACCTGCACGCTCCCCACCTGGAGACAAATACCCTCCGACATTGTATCCCTTCCAAAGTGACTTCCACCCTCTATCAGGCAATCAACTCCTTTGGTTCTAAGGAACTCACTCACCTCAGAGAAAAATGGGAGCAGGACTTGGACACTAGAACCTGAAGAGTGGGCGGAGGCATTGATGTCCCAGCGGGAAATTGGCATAGATGCTAAAATCCGACTGATACAGCTCTGAATCCTACATAGGTCATACTACTCCAGAACACACATGTCCAGATTGGTGTCAAGGAGTCCCCCCCCCTTCTCACCCGAGTTCGATCTTTGCTGGATTTCTTGGTTGATGCCTTCTTGCGGACGGATCGGGTCTTGAATAAGGCTCTTATGTTTATTTTGACTACAGATAGTACAAGCCTTGATGTACTGCTGTACGTTGGTCTTTATTCCAGGCCACCAAAACTGTCTTTGTATGAGACAGAGGGTGTTGATTATGCCACGATGTCCGGAGTGAAGAGTATCATGACAGAGGTTTATTATTCTTTGTTGTAATTTCTGTGTAGGAATGACCAGTGATTTGTCTTTGAATAAATAGACTTCCTTAACTCTTAGATTCCGTGGATTCTTCCTTGAAATATCCTTCTAGAGGTCAAAGGATTGGGTCTGCACTCAAATTTCTTCCAGGAGGTTGACTGCTTAAGCTACAAAGATCGTGTGGGGAAACATCTTAGGATAGGCCCTATCTTTAGTAGCTACATAGTCAGGACGTCGAGATAAGGCATCAGCAATCGGGTTTTGTGATCCGGGAACATGAGTGATGTGGAGCTGGTACTGGGCAAAGAAGTAGGCCCAACGCGCCTGACGACTGTTCCTACACTCCAGTGACTGTAGAATTTGAAGATTCCGATGGTCCGTGCGGACCTGAACTGGATACCTAGCACCCAGAAGTAGATGTCGCCATTCAGTGAAGGCTTGGCGGATGGCTAATAGTTCCTTTTCCAGGACGGAGTAATGTGTCTCACTGGGAGTCAGGGTTCGTGAAAGGTAAGAAATGGGGTGTTCCAGTTTATCCTCAAGTTCCTGCTTCAAGACCGCTCCTATGGCGTAGTTGGAGGCATCCGTTTCCACTAGGAAGGGCCGATTTATGTCGGGTTGGGCCAAGATGGGGGCTTGCGTGAACTGTCTTTAAACGCTGAAATGCCTTATCTGGCGGTGTAGACCAGATAAAGGGGGTGTCTTTCTTCAAGAGAGCAACGATCGGCTGAACCATCTCGGAAAAAGTGGAAATGAACGTCCGGTAGAAGTTGGCAAGCCCCAGGAAGGATTGAACTTGTTTCACGGACGTGGGAGCGGGCCATGCCAGTATGGCCTTTACCTTTGCAGGGTCCATACCAATTCCTTCTGGGCTAAGGATGAATCCTAGGTAGTGAACAAAAGTAACATGAAACAAGCATTTTTCAGGTTTGGGTTAAGGTTTGTGTTCACAGAGTCGTTGTAATACTGCCTTTACATGTTCTTCATGCTTTAGAGGATCCTTGGAAAAGATCAATATGTCGTCCAGATAGACAATGACGAAGAGGAATAACATGTCAGAAAACACCCTATCCATAAAACGTTGAAAAACTGCAGGGGCATTAGCTAGTCCAAAGGGCATGACTAGATATTCATAGTGACCAAAGGGTGTTCTAAAGGCTGTTTTCCATTTGTCTCCTTCCCGGACATGGATCAAATGATGGGCACCCCGGAGATCCAACTTCGTGAATATTACGGCGCCTCTCACAGCTTCCAGGATATCCGAGATCAGGGGCAGTGGGTACCGATCTTTGAGGGTGCATTGATTTAAGCCACGATAGTCGAGGCAAGGTCTGAGTTCCTTGGTGTCCTTCCTGGGAACAAAGAACAACAAAGCACCCACTGGAGATTTTGAGGGTCTTATGGTGCCGTTTTCAAGGTTGGTATCCAGGTATTCTCGGAAAGAATGAACATTCTCTGGTTCGGAAAGAATGAACATTCTGCCGAAGGGAATCACTGCTGAGGGATCTGTATATATGGCACAGTCTTCTAGTCTGTGAGGGGGTAAGGCCTGGACTATGGCAGTTGAAAATACATCAGCATATCCCTGATAGGCCTCTGGGACTTTTATGATATTGGAAACCATGAGTGGTGTTTGCTGGTCTTTTAGTGATTCTTTAGGGGGTGTCGAGGAGGAATCCAGGAATAGACAGTGGGACATACAAAACTCAGAGCCTAGGAATAGTGATCCTGCTGTCCAATTGATATACGGATTGTGCCTCTGTAACCAGGGCATACCCAATACCATGGGGTAATGAGCTGATTTAATGATGTCAAATGTAATCTGCTCTTGGTGATGGTTTATAGAAAGCTGGATCTCTTTTGTCTGCAGGCTTATGGGCCCTGAAATGAGGGGTCTTCCGTCAATTGCTTCCACCGGCTACATGGTACTTCGTGTCTCGTATGGAATATGATGACAAACAACCCAGTCTTGATCAATGAAAATTCCCATAGCTCCGCAGTCTACCAAGGCCAGAATGGGATAGGTCTTATTCTTGGAGGGCGACAGGAAGGCCTGTAGTATTACCAAATAGTTTTTTCCAGGAGAGTTCAAGGATGCAATTGATGTGGAGCAAACATCTCTCTCCCGAAGCTCTGCTCCATCTAGGATCGGGAGCTGGCGTTTCCCGAACGCCGAGGAGGGACTAGAGGACACTCCCTAACCAAGTGTTTGTCTGAGGCACAATACATGCACAACCCCGTATGAATCCTTCTCATCCTTTCTTACGGGGATATCGGTCCACGGAAGGCTCCTATCTGCATGGGGTCTGGTTCAGAGACTGAACCTGGGTTTGTGTCCGTCTTGGTGGTACTCTCAAAGGACACTTTCAGAGGATTACCTCTGGATTTCTTCTTCTCTGCCTTCCTTTCCTGGATACGGAAATCTATTTGCATGGCAAGGTCCATTAGTGCCTGGAATGAGTTTGGGCGAGCCACTCGGGCCAACTCATCCTTAATCTCCTCATTCAGTCCTCTCCTGAAAAGGGTAAAACTGCCTCAGGGGACCAATCCGCTTCCTTGACTAATTGCTTGAATCGGGTAACATAGGTGAGCATATCCTGGGATCCTTGCTAAAAGTCTAACAGGCGTTCCTGGGCAGTATAGACCTGCTCTGGACGGTCAAACATGGTCTTAAGGGCTTGTATGAAGCCATCATAGTCATCTAGGAGAGCATCGCTGGAATTAACGAGGGGTGTAGCCCAGGTTAACGCGTTTCCTGAAACGTGGGAAATTATGAACCCCACCTTAGCCCTGGGAGTTGAAAAGTAGTAGGGCTTAAAAGTAAAGTGGACCAAACATGAATCCAGGAATCTGCGAAGGGTTTTTGCCGACCCATCGTATTTGTGCACTATGCAGGCCAGCGACACGCTTTCTTTTGTGGCAGAATCACAGGATAGAACTAATTGTTCGAAAGCGGCGTTTTCCGCCTTTAGATTCTGCACCTCGGTTGATAGCTCTTACATGCCGCGCATCAGGTCCTGGACGGCCGCTTCCATGTCTATATCGAGTTTGGTCGGGTGGTGTCTCAAACTGTCAAGGAGTCCCCCCCCCCCCCCCCCCCTCTTCTCACCTGAGTTCGATCTTTGCTACATTTCTTGGTCGATGCCTTCTTGCGGGCGGATCAGGTCTTGAATAAGGCTGCACGAGTCTCTTCCGACTCCTGCGTGCGTTCAAAGTTCCGGAATACGAAGATCCAGGAATACGGGAACTTACCGAGTGCGCTACTAGCACACGAGTCCAGGAATCAAGAAAAGGAAGGAAAGGGGCTACGATTGGGGATGGCTGGAAAGAACCAAGGAAAACAATACTGCGAGCTACGGAGCACACGTCTGGTCGCTACTTGGCAATAGCATTGAGACACGCGGAGCCGTGTTCTATTAGTAGAACATGCTACGTCCAAGGTGTAGAGCGAGGAAGGTGTTTCACAGTGGACGGCCATGTTGGGAGTACAAGGGAGTGTAAGCCCTGTTGAGACAAGGACCAGGAAGTCCAAAAGGGGCGTGTTCTGTAGGTCATGACAAATGGGGGGAGAGGACGATACGACCAGTTTCCGTTGCGAAAGGGCAGAGGGCACCTTCTACCACATGATTTGGGAATGTGGGGTGCTGCAGGAATTTTAGACAACCTGCTTATCGCGCCTCTCCAGAATAATGGGCTCCCCAATCCCAAGAGACCCCCAAACTCATTCTATTGGGAATCGGGGGCGAAACTGCCCTCACTAAATATGAAAAGACATTTTGAGTGTGGCACTAGGGATGAGACTAACGGCAACCACCTGGGGCTCAGCGGACAGGATAAGCATTGACCGCTGGTCCAATGAAATGGATAGATGCGCCTCCCTGGAAAGCCGAATCTATACAGCAAGGGAGTGCCCCCGGAAGTTTCTGAAAATATGGGGAAAATGGGAGGAATAGGTAAAGTACCAAGAAACCGGGGGAGCCCGGACACTTTGCGGCTGTATGGAGCATCGAACCACTCCTTTGCGCGTTTTGGGAGATCCACTGCCAATGTAATGTCATGTGTTATGTTGTTTTCTTGCTGTTAAGCCTCCTGCTGCTAATGTGTACTCCTGCTGTTTTCCTTGTTTGATAAACCTAATAAAAAGAAGTTTCAAAAAAAAAAAAGTGGCCATGTGAAGACTGTTGCCATCCTTGAAGGACTTCCGGGGATGGGTACAGATCAGAGGTACGCCCCGCGGAGGTGTGGAACGAGACTGACAGGGGGGCCCAGAGGGAATGAGAGGGCAAGGTAGCCGAAGAGGAGGCAGCAGGGGGAGGCGAGGAGGTCGTGGAGGGGGGAGAGGGGACAGCAGGAGAAGAAAGGAATTTGATGCATCGTGGGAGCCGTCTATCAAAGAGGTGAAGGTTGGCCTGAGGGCCTTGGACCAGGATGGTCCCATTCCAGTAAACATTAATGATGACATTAGAGGAATGGAAGGAGGCCAGGAGGGCATCCCATCGGGTGCCGCCATTAATGGGAGTAGAAGAGAAAGAGAGCACAGAGACCATATGTAGGGTCCATAGGTCTGGCGAGGGAACGACAAAGAGGATGTCAGTCAGAGTTTCCTTAGAGAAAACACTGGTATAGGTGTCAGCAATGGGGAGGCCTGGGTTGGAGACCAGGATGTCCTTTTTAAACTTCTTACTATAGTTTTAGTGAGAAGCAGTTAGAAAAGATAGGAGAGACAGACAGCACCATAGAGTAGGAAGGAAGAGGGGAGGGGGGAACACTAGGGAAGGACACCGCGCAGGGTGCAGACAGGCGAGACGGCAGGAAGCAAGCAGGTTGGAGCAATAGGACAAGACTACGACACTTAGAATTAAGAACTATTAAGACAGGAGAAGGGAAACACACCTAAGTTTGAGAATCCTGAATAGAGGAAGAAAGGCCTAGGTTTCACAATGCAATTTTAAATACTGATACTATGCAGATTATAAACTGCAGTGGGAAAAAATAAACACGTGGGGGGGGGGGGGTGAGCAGGGAGGCCTGAGGGAAGGTGACTGGTGTCCCCTGTGGGCACCTGCAGACACAACCAGGAGCTGCCTATAAGTGAGCCGTCCTTTGCTTAGGGGCCCTTAGCCATGGGGGGCTGCCGGGGAGGGGCTGCCCTGGGAAGGTCAGTAAGATCAATGGAGTGGCCAATCAAGGGTGGATGGGCGGGAGGAAGGGAGGGGAACCAAGGGAAATGGAGCAAGGGAGAAAAAAGGGAACACGAGGGTCAAGGGGGCACCAAACACAGTAAAAATAAGTCACAACAGGCCCCAAAAGAGACCAGCAATCGTGTGCACAGCAGTTCTGCCAGGTGGAAAGTGGTGATCGCTGTGTGCAGCGGGCCTCTGGAGCCCAGGAAATCACTGGTAGCCAGTCAGGGGTGGGGGCGGATTGGGAGGCAGGAGGAAAGAAGGGGAACGAAGGGGAACGGAGTAAGCGGGCAAAAAAGGAACACGAAGGCCAATCAATGGGTCTGATCAATGATTCACTGCTACTCCCCCACCTTTACCATTAAGACTGTCTACTCTGCACAAATTATATCCAGCTGGGACGGCCAAGGCAGAACCTGCGGCCTCATGCAACCAGCTTTCAGTTAGAGCACAGTTGTCTGTGTTATTTTCAATAATGTGGTCTTCCACATCTGTTGCATGCTTGACCATGGACCTTGTATTTAGAAGTACGATTTTCAATTTATTGGTTTTCAAAGTGTCTGCCCTCCCTCCCAGGTCCAATATTTCGTCATGCCTCTGTCTATTCAGAACTGCATCTTTGAGCATGCTGACATCTATGGCTCTGGTAACAGCTTGTTTTAACTCTAATCTGTCAGCACAGTTTGATCACTCATATAAATGATGGGATTATCCAGGCTCTCCAATATATGAAATTCTGGTAGTTCTGTCCCCTGAGTACGAAGCTTGGCAGTAGGTTATCTTCAACAGGGCCTGTCTGCCATAGCCATATGGGGGTCATTAACCTGTCCCGCTGACATTCTTCCTCTTAGTGACTCAATAGGAGTCAAAATGTTATCATTGCCCAGCATGGAATGCACTATACGAGATGCAGGAGTCGTCATAGAACGCTGGTCCATTATCTGTGGTTCTTTAAGTAGTGTATAATATAAAGACCTAAAAACACGTTCTAAAATAAATGTTCCACCCAAACTTAATCGCTCAACAATACCAAAATGTATTAAAAGGTTTAAAGCTGTGCACTGCGAGGAGAGGCACTCTATACGGCTCAGACCGGCTTACCCCTGTCGCTCCGTCGCTGACTGAGCAGTGAGTGAGCTCCAGGCATGGTCTTTTTTACCTCCATTTGTTTGTTTTTTTCCATAGAGAAGGTGACTTTGAGAGTGGGGCCCTCCATCCCGTCGAAGGTCATCTCAGATTTCCATCTCGCTCAGATCAATGTTCCTGTGATTTTTATTTTTTATTTTTATTTTTTCCTCCACTTCACTCTTCCAAGGCAGAGGAACGATTCCATCCAGAGTTCTACGTCTTTCTTACTAGAGAGGATTGGAAAGATGACCAGTTTTTCATTGGTTACTCTGGTGTTTGTGCTGGCAAGGCTAGTCACCAAGCAGAACCTTTTCAGTTTGCTAATTTTCTGCATCTCAGAATGCTACGATCTGGCTGCAAGAATGTGTCTGAGGGTGTTGCAGCTCATTCTACCATGAGAGTGGCTGCCACCTCTCCCCTGCAGAGGGGCATCCCGGTCTAGGACATTTGCCAGGCCACAACGTGGGCATCTTTGCTCACGTTTGCTAAGCATTATTGCTTGGATTCCCTTTCGGGTCAGGATGACTGTTTTTGTAGGGCTGTCCTCCACAGTTTCTGGTTTCTGTGGTGGTCTTGCTTCCTCCCTCTTCCAGGTCTACATACTGCTTTGGGAGTTTATCATAGATGAGGAACCCATGGGAGGAAAGAATCCATTAGAAGAACAAATTACTTGCCTCTTGGTAATGTTCATCTGATGGATATTCCTTATTGCCCACCCTACTTGCCCCTTTTTTGCGGGAAGCTAGTACACCATAGTCCCTCAGCTTCAGAGTGGTAGGGAAAAGGGTGGAACAGAGGTCATGAGGCATGGCACTGCTTTATATATCGGCCGCAATGTCATATCCGGCGCCGGACGCCTACACGATTCGGATGGAGCCCCTGTGGAGCCGCGTGTCGCCACCTGGCGGCGGAAAAATAGATGCGGAATCTGTGGTCGGAACATCTATCGGAAAGAACATTGCAGAGAGTTAAGTAATATGTTCTTTATAGACTTCCAGTTCCTGGCTTGGAATTGTAAGCCAATTAGCCATTAATTTGTATGTTAAAACCAATGAGAGGATAGTGAGTACTTTACACTGGGGCTAAGGTCCACAGATATTTTCTCTTAGCTGATAGCTGAGAAGAGGAGTTAGTTGAGAAAGCTGAAGAGCACCAGAAAAGGATAAGACCGTGAGACCATAAAGGAGTGTGCTGCAGGAGGGGGAGTGGAGCTTCTTGAGACCAGGAACCGAGAGAGAGCTGGGGGTGAAAAGTAATGCGAGTGAGAAGGACTTCGATCCCAGGAGAGGGGATGTGTAACAGAGAAGGGGGGTGGAGGGGCAGGTTGGCCCTGGAATATAGGAGTAAGTATTGGAGAGAAGTAAAGGCACAATAAGGGGAGGACCTTTGGATACTTGGCAAAGGGAGGACATCCTAAAATGTAGAGAAAGGCAGATAAGCTTTGTGGTACCCAGAGGAAAGGATAAGAACTGAGCTCCTGAAATCACTGAGCAGGTGACCTTCCTGTCTGGAACTTTCTGTATGCCTTTTTTTATTTGCCGTCCCTCATGTATAATCCTGCTTTCAAGGACTAGGTTTCCCAAGAATCTCTGTTACAGCCATCCTGAAACCATTTCCATGCAATAAGCATATGTTTTAGTTTTGCTTAATAAAACCCTTTAGTTTTATTATGATGTCAGAAGTTTTGTTTCCCCTTGGCCACGTGACAGGATGCAAACACATTTTTGAAAAAAGGTTATCGGTAGTTCTGAATAACATTGAATTGTAAGCAGAGCATAAAATCTCAACTGAAGAGGCACATTCAGAAGACATTGAGGCTAACTCCCTTTTATAAACCCTGTTGGGACATGGCACATAGTTAACATGTATTCGGTTACCCACGTGAGGAGTTTTGAAGGCGATATTCGGTTAATTACAAAGTCATTGAGCACATTATGCGGGATTTAAGGCCACAGTGGCACCTCTCTGCATGTTTTGGAATCTCGATTGGAAGTCCTTCATATGATTCTATTCTGTGATATCCATGGTGATTTGAGGAGGGAAATTCCAATCCTACATTTGAGACTATATTGCTTCATACCGTGTAGTGTAGCTTACCATTTCAAGTTGTCTTAAGATATAAATTGATCAGAGTATTCGGCAACTTTCTATGTTCAGTATTCATAACGAAGATTTCATGACCAGGAGCTAAACCAAGTTCCTGGGTGTTTGTTCCCCCAAGGACTTGGCAGGAACTGCTCTCTGGTGCTAAGAGTTAATACATAGCACAGTGCAAATCTAACTTCGACATGAGATTCCAACCTTAACTTTGTGTCTTATGTTTTCATGTAGGGCTCTGACATCACATACACAGACCAGCTGTGGAGGCATATAGTTTTATCCAAGAAGGCATTATTGTACATATTTACATCTGTACAGGAACCAGTTACTCTCAGTATGTTCAGTACCAGTTAAGGTAGTCACAGTGGACATCACAAATGCAGGAACCGGTACCGACAAGTAGAGACAGGGACAGAGACCCACTGGCCGTCCTTACACACCCAGCTCAGTCCCCCAACTGACATTCATGGAACACTCATTCACTGACCCAATCAACATTCTCCTGAGCTGCCTATCATGCATACATCAACAGCCCAACAGCATGCACTCCTGGCCAGTGACCATGCAAGACTTACATCACAACAGTCTGTGTGATCCATTTTGCATTAAATGTTTTCTAGCAGTGTCCTAATTCTTCCTTATATTCATTTCCGAACCCACAAAATGAATGTCCCATAGGTGTACTTGTAAAGCACCTGTTAGCCTGGAGCGATAAAAGCAACCCCTGGTAGTGTGAAGAACCAGAAGAAGGACTTGGGCTAAATATGGTAATGATTCACAAGTTTTATTTAAATAAAAACCGGAACGCCTAGCTAACCATATTGCTATGAGGGAAGTTCCCTATGTTAACAAAAGTAAAACTAAGGGTCCCCCTCAAGTCCAAATAAAATTCTATCTGAATACTGATTGGCTAACTGTCCCAACCACTTTAGAAAAATACCTGTCTCAAAAGAAAAGGGAGGCTTCTTCACTAGCCTCAGTATCGACTTCTGCCTGGCCCAATTGTAGTTGACTTGTTGTAAGTCCTAAAGTAACTGTAGATTGTCTTCACAATTCTTATACCAAATCCTTTTGGAAAATGAACAACTATTTTCTGTAATGCTGAGAGAGATAAGGCACTAGAAATTGAGGATCACCATGATAGATTTGTTCAATCTTGAGAGAAACTCTGCTGCCTGTGACTAGGTTCTTGTGAGATGGTGCCCTTCCATCTCGTGTCTTGGTTTAGACAGCACGGGTATTGTTGGGCAAGATTGTGTGCAATATCCTTTGGAAGACTACAGCAACTTTGACCTCCTGGTAATAGGTGTTAGGGAGAATTCTCAGAAATGTGCTAATTCCTTTTTACCGTAGAGACCCGCAGCAATGTTGCTGGATTTTGAGGACTTAACCTGTAGAGAGTGAGACCCTTTTTCCCACTCTCTCGTGTTTTAAATGTGATTTGAACACTTTTTCTTTTAGTATGAAGTCTGACAAACTCCATAGGCATCATCTTTTACATTGTGTCATCTTTAGTGCAGTGACAAAGGAAAATCTTTCAGAATTCCCAAAGGTTTAAATACCTTCTCTTGGATAAACTACTGTTTCCAAGAGCAGTGAATTGAAATTGGCTTTACTTATGTTTTGTAGTTTTGTAACTTTCCAGACCCAGCACACACTATCTTACAATAGGGTGCTGGAGGGGTTACTTAGTATCCCCTTTGTCTAGCTTCTCATGTAGCATTTTTATGTTACCCTTTCCTCACTGAATGGCTGGTGGCCATGGTTCACTTTTAACTACTGTGGTGTGCTTTTACCGCGGGCTGCATTCACAGCTGCAGTAAAGTACCCAAGGGTGCCATTTTTGTCAAAATGCCCCCAGTCTTCTTTTTTCGCCATTTCTTTGTAGAAAGGTTCTTCTTGAGCTTTACTCTGCGTGCCAAACGAGGTTTGGTCCCTTTGTTCGGTTTGTCTTTGGCGAGATTCACGAGTGAAGCCCGCCTTTGGCTCCTGGCTGTCTGGAGGGGTAAGTAAGTGAGGGAGGTGCCCGATCCCTGTGCTTAGTCTCCTAGGTGATTGGCCAGATGGCTTTCCGGCAAGGACAGCCACCCTGCTGTGCGATTAACAGCTGGGCTGGAATGAATGGGAGAAACCTGCATAAAAGGCGAGGCTTTTTGGCTTGGAAGGCAGTCTACCACTGGACGAAGGCATCCGAAGACTAACTTGGACGAGACGCCTGCTGCAACTCCTGGAACGTTGGTTTGCCCGGTGAAGCCCTGCTGCTGTGCTGAAGCTCCGAATTTGCTTCGACTAGAGAAGCCCTGCAAGGATGACTTCTCCCCTTGAGTTGGTGGGACCCATCAACCTCAAAGTAAGCCACCTGGACATCCTCTCAGAGCTGGTTGAAATTCCACTGCAGTTGCTGCTGGAACCGAATAGCCAGAGAGAGGAACACCAGATCATGTGCGTTTTTTAAGTTGGCCAAGAGCTCCAGGACGTTCCTCTGGATTCGCAGGTAGCAGGACTGACCAAGCCTGAGCCACCTCAACAGAGTGCTGAACTCCAGATGCAAGGAAAACCGATCTGGACAGCCAAGAGTCTACAATGTTGCTATTTGCTTAGATGCAAGGAACTGAAACTGCAAAGTGCCACTGAATAGAATTTGGTCCTTTTCTGTCACTGACCGTCCCGTTGCAGTGCAGGAGTCCTCCCAGACGTCCTCCCTTTTGTCCCTACGACTGAGGCCCAGGAACACAGGATCTCCAGAGCTGCACAGGAACGGAAGCCATCCAAAGCCCTTTTCTTCCAATCAAAGGTACTGTAAAGACTAAGAGAACGTACCTCTTGTTGTGTAACTTCACTTGTTCTCAGTTGAGACTTGTCTTGGTTGCTTACGTAGAGTTGCTGTCAGCTTCTTTACCTCACAGGCCTAATCAGCTTGTGACCCTGCTTTGATTTCTTTTTTTCTACAAAGACTTCTAAAAAATTGTGCAAGACTTTTACTTACCTGCAAGAAGTGCTTCAGCTCACCCAGACTTTTGCCCAATTGACTTTGGCCTAGCCTGGCTCACTGAATGACTCTTCTTCCCTCTGACATTGTTTGGCCTTCCTTCCAGGAAGGGGTTAACTTACTTTGCATTGGGGTTACCAAAAGTCCTTACCGGCTTCAGAATATTTGTTATATCTCTTTTTCTGTTCTAATAACCTTTTTCTTTGACATACTCTCAAGTCTGCTTCTAAATGCAAACCGTGGTATATTACTGTCTAGATTGTCCTAGTTACTAATGTCACTGAAGGTGTAGGAAGTGTCTGTGTGCCATCCCAAAAGGATACTTACTGATTTAGGAATATTAAGATTGTGTATTTTGGAGTGTATTTGTGTGCTACTTTTATATTGCCGCTTCTGAATAAGGCTTACTCAAACTTAATTTTAAATTTAATAATTGTTTACTCAAGAAACCTTGCGTGTAAAACTTTATTTGAATACTTGTCACTGTGAATCTCTGTGTAACTCCCCTACAGCTCACATTGCCCCCCCTTGAGATAAGCCTGGCTGCTTAACACGCTACCAATGTGCATAGTACAGATTTATACCAAAGGTTGGGTTCCTATTGCCAGGCGGTCACGGTTGTTGTAGTGCACCCAAAGGGTACTGCATACAATCTTGCCTAACTGGGAACCCAACATTTGGTATACGTCTGTACTACACAGGTTGGTAGTGTGGCTGAGCAGCCAGGCGTATCTCAAGAGGTGTCACTGTGAGCAGTAGGGTTGTGACAGTTATTCAAATAAACACTTACACTTAAGGTTTCTTGATTAAACAATTATTCATTTATTTAGCAGTCAGTTCTATAAGCCTCCTTCAGAAGGGAGCAATATATGTAACAATTATAATACACTTCAAAACACTCTGTTTCTCTAAATCAGATGATGCCCATTGGGGATGGGACACCAACACTTCCTACACCCTCAGATGACTTAAATAGCTAGGACATTGTGGATATTGATGTATCACTGTTACATTAGAGCAATACTGAGTTTGGGTGCAAAGGGTTAGACAGGGGAATAAAACAATGGTTAACAAATAATTCATAAACTGGTATGTACTTTTAAAATACTCCAAAGTAAATTAACACTTTCCTGGAGGAATGGCAAAAGCACAAGGTCAGAGATAAAAAAGTGTCTCAGGGAGACAGGACAGTCGATGTTAGTTGAACAAAGTCTAGGGGATCTGAAGATCTTCTTCGCAGGTGAGTACACGTCTTGCACAGTGTTTTTAGAAAGGTTTATAGAAATAAGATTAGCTTAAAGGGCCACAGGCTGGGAGGCGTGTGAGGTACAAAGCTGCTAGCAACTCTGCAAGGGGAAACCAAGCCTCGTCTCAACTGAAAACAAGTAAGGCTACACAACAAGAGGTAAGTCCTGTTAACTTTACAGTACCTTTGATTAGAAGAAATGGGTCCAGCTGGCTTCTGTTATTGTGTGGGTCTGCAGATCCTGTTGTTCCTGTGCCTCAGTCATGGGTACAAGAGGGAGGACTTCTGGGGAATCCTGCAACACAATGGGAAGGTCAGTGGCGGCAAGGTCAAACTTCAATTCAGCGGCACGTCGCGGTTTCAGCTCCTTGTGTCTTAGCAAATAGCACCACAGCACACTCTTGGATACCACTCTAGACCTTTCTCACATCTGGGGTCCAGCACTCTGTTGAGGTGGCTCAGGCTTGGCTAGTCCTGCTTCAAGGGAGTCCGGAGGATCTTTCTGAGGCTCAGGTCCGAACTTAAAAGCGATGCACTCGATCTGGTGTTCCTCTCCCTGGAACTTTGGTTCCAGCAGCAGCAGTGGAAGTACAGCCAGCTCCAAGAGGCTGTCCAGATGAGTTCACTTTGGGGTTGATTGGTCCCACCAACCAAAGGGCAGAAATCGTCCTTGCAGGGCTTCTCTAGTCAAAATGAATTTAGAGCTTCAGCACAGCAGCAGGGCTTCACTGGGCAAACCAACGGTCCAGGAGTTACAGCAGGCGTCTCTTCCAAGAAGTTCTTCGGATTCCTTCGTCCAGTGGTCGACTCTACCTTCTAAGCCAAAAAGCCTTGCCTTTTTATGCAGGTTTCTCCCATTCATTGTACCCTAGCTGTCAATCACACGGCTGTCCTCCAAGGACCACCCTCCAGCCAATCACCCTTGGTGCATTCCTGTAACCAAGGAGAGTAAGCACAGGGAGTTTCGGGCACCTCCCTCACTTCCTGCCCCTGCCAGACATACAGGAGCTGGAACCTGGCTTCTCTCGTGAATCCTGTTAGGCAGAAACCTGTGCAGTTCCCTTAGGGACCACTGCAAAAAGTTTAAGACTACAGGTGTTAGCAGTAAACCCAATTGGTAGCAGTCTGCACCACCCAGATTTACCTGGTAGCTGTGGCTGAGCAGTCAGACTTCCCTCAAGAAGAGTTAGGCAGTATATAGAGTATACACAATGGGGCTAAAAATACAGTAGCACAAGCAAACACTGACCAGAGCTTTGGTATAAAAGTATATTATTATTTAAAAACACACTTATAAAAATACACTGGCACTAATATGTCAAGCAAGTTCAAACACGGTCACTAGAAATATACACCTCCCTAATTAGTCTAGGTTAAGATACCACTTATTTAGCAAAAACAGAGGTGAGCGCGTAACCATAGATGGCACTCCAATAATTGTTAAAAAAGGAAGAGAAAAGGCAGAAATAGGAAAATCGCACAGTACCAACACTTTTAAGAACCCACAGCAAGTCAAGAAAGGCAGGGTCTACTGTAGAGCAAAAAGTTCATAGGCCAGGCCCACTCTTGGAGAGAGCAAGGCGGAATGTGCCCAAGATCACATAGTGGAAATGCACTTGAAGTCTTTGCAAGAAAGTCAAAAATAGGTTGGATCAAGTTAGAAAGGTAATGTTAACAGGTCCGAGGTCACCCCAGGATAGAGAGTCAAGGATTTACGGGACACCTTGGGCAGTCTGTTGAAAGGGAGACCAGGCCGGACACAGTACCTGAAATGGTGAGAGAGCTCCAGGGGGGGCAGTTGTTCCTGGCAGCGGGTGCAAGTCGGGGCTTCGTTCAGGGGAAGAGAAGATCTCGACGTGGAGGAAAGCTGAAGGTCGTAGCACTCCCAGGGAAGAAACCTGCAGCAGAGTTTCTCGGTTAAAAGGTACTACCCTTTTATTCGCGGTAGTGGTGAAGCGTGGCTATCCGGCCGCCGGGGTGCTTGGCACGGGCGATTCGACCACGAGATGATCCAGGAAGGCGAAAAAGGCGAACTGGTTGGTCCCACCAGCTCAAGGGGAAGAAGACTCTCCTGGAAGAAGATCTTCTCTGTCGTTGGGAAAGTGGTGAGTTTCGTACAGCAGGGCTCCACCGGTGGTGTCATCGTCGTAGATGGCTCAGCTTCTCCCCTCTTCGGATTCTTTAGGTCCTGTGGCGACTTCTGAAGTTCCAGTCCCCAAAGCCCTGCTTTTATGCAGAAAACCCCCATTCATCAGCCTCGCTGTCAATCAAACATGCTAAGTGGTGAGCCTGGCGGCTCACCACTGGGCCAATCACACAAGAGTGCGACTTGAGTTGCCAAGGCAACTCAGTCCAGGGTGCCTATTCCCCCCTCCCACACATCCCGTAGACCCAGACAGAGTGGCACCACTTTTGGAGGCTTCTGTGCAGAAGGCTGCCAAAAGTGGAACAAAGGGCTTGACACCATTTTAAAACCGAGTCCTGACAAAAAGACCCAACCGGGGAATAAATATTAAATAAATAACCCGGCGGTATCTTTAACATTGCACCAAAAAGTGGTGCGTTTAAAATCAATGGGAAAATCCCATAGGAAATATTCTGGTGGAATATTTCGCATGATATCCACTGCCACCAGCCAGAAACTCGACAAGGGGGGGGGGGGACTGGACAGCGCCCACTTGGAAACACAGACCCAGGGCAATCGAATTACCCCTACCAGTACTTCCACAATATGATGGTTTGTACTGGTTCTGTTCACAATTTAAGACTAGTAAAGCCAATGGTGACTTTACATGCCCTGGGAGACAGTAGTCAGTCCCAGGGTATGGAGTCTATGTTTGGGGGTCACTATGACACCCCTGTGTTACTGCACTGAGGGTGCTGTGTAACACACATACCAAAAACACATGAAGCACTATGGAGTAAAAGACGCCATAGCCCATAAAACACATTCCAAAGTCAAAGGATATCTCAAATCATGTCTAAGAGTGGGAGAAAAAGAGTCTCGCTCTTAGCAGGAGAAAAAATAAACCCCAGGGTATATCTCAAGAAGGGCCTTTCCAGTAAGAAATGGTGAAAAAGCAAGGCCTTACTGTA
Organism: Ambystoma mexicanum; assembly: GCF_040938575.1. Lineage (NCBI taxonomy): Eukaryota > Metazoa > Chordata > Amphibia > Caudata > Ambystomatidae > Ambystoma > Ambystoma mexicanum. Next base: position 737,744,205 of record NC_090939.1, on the reverse strand, counting down.
GCTGCAAACGCAGCCCGTGGTAAAAACACATAATGGTAGGAAAAAGTAAACCACTGCCACCAGTCATTAATTGTAGAAAGGTTAACATAATTGTTACATGAGAAACTAAACAAAGGGGATACTCGGAAACCCCTCGAGCACCCCATGGTAAGATGGCGTGTGCGGGGTCTGGAAAGTTACAAAATGTAAGTAAAGTCAATTTCACTTCACTGCTTTTGTAAACAGTAGCTTCACCAAGAGAAGGTATTTAAACCTTTGGGAAATCTAAGAGACTTCCCTGTGTCACTGCTCTGAAGGTGCTTTGTGCCACAATGTAAATATGATATCTAATGAGTTTGTCAGACTCCAAAGTCCAAAGAAACAGAGTCCAAATCACAGAAAAATACATGAGAATGTGGGAAAATGGTCTCACTCGCTCCAGGTTGGAAACTAAAAGTCCTAATGTCCAGCAAAAAGAGCTGGGGGTCTCTAAGGTAGAAGGGAATTAACACATTTCTGAGAATTCTCCGTAACAGGTACTGAAGCCGTGTCATAATTGCGCTGAGTTGGTTGTTTCTTTTCTTTTTTATCTTATGGTGTTCTCTGATCTTGAGATAATTTGAAACTGTACAGTTCTGTGTCTTTAAAGAAACCCAAAATAAGTTCAAATGCTCATGTTGTGATATATATTGGTGATTTTTATATATACCACAACACTGAGCACCTCTGGACACGTACGGTTCTATATAATTGGCAGTTCAACGAAGTAGGGGGAATGTTTTCCCTCCCCTGGCCTTTCTCAGGCTGGTTTTCACAGGTCCATAAAGTACGGGGAATGGCTGCCTTCCCATGGCCTTTCTCAGGCTTCCTTTCACAGTTCCACAAAGTAGAGGACATGTCCCACCCCCCCCACCCCCCCGTGGCCTTTCTGTGGCTTATTTGCACAGTTCCACAAAGTAGGGGGGATGTTTCCCTTCCCCCTGTCTTGTCTCAGGATTGTTTTCTCAGTTCAATAAAATAGTGGCAATGTCTCCCTTCCACCTCTGATGAGCTGCTCCAGTGACTCACTTGGTTGGGCAGGCCTGGTATTTGACCTTCTCCAGCATTGGATCTTTCATGGATTCACATGCTTAGAATATTCCCCGTCGTCAGACTGGGACCCCTCGGTACACATATATAGCCTTTTCCTATAGGAAAACTTCTGACACTTTTGTGTCCTATCTACGTCCTTTTAGGACCCCCCTACGCAGGCTCCGTAGGCCGTCCCAGTATAAGAGGCCCGCCCCCGCGGCTCCCCTTCAGATTTCAACCGTCTCCAACGTAGTGGGATCTCCTTGCGTTGTCTTACTATTTTGTACAAGGTTGTGTACCTGGAGTTGGAGTTCGAGGAAATGTTTCCTCCATGTCAGGAAAAGCGCTGTTCCGTCCGTGCGCGACGTGCGGCTTGAAAAAAGTTTACGAGGGGGACGGACATATGGATTGTATATACTGTCTCCACCCTCATCATTCGGCTGATAACTGCGACATATGCAAAGGGTTTTCTCAAAAGACCCTCAATGACTGAAATCGACGGCTGGTGGCATGGCTGAATGATGGAGCGGGGGCATACCCCCCTTCGGAGGCAGGCTCCACACAATCGGCGAAAACATCACACCGCGCTGCCTCGTCGGAACCACCGGCGAAGAAATCTCGACCGACGGAAAAAGTCATCTCGGAGTCATTCAGCTAGAGAATCCTCGTCTAAAAAATCGTCATCTTCATCAAAAAAGCATGACAAGGAAAGGCCGAAATCCTCCTTGGGCGATCACCATAGATCGACCACGAGTCGAGAGTCCAGTAAAGGCAGGCCAAGTGTGGAAAAGGCGGGACCGCCTAAACCACCTGCTAAGTCACCATCGTCGACGGCGGTCCAGTCATCGGCCTCCACCCTGCCACTGACGCATGTGGTATCCACCGTCCCAACGACAACGACTGTGACGGTGGCCTCGTCAACGGGGGTTCTACAGGAAGCCTAGAGGCCTGAAGTTTTTGATCCGATCCCTCCGGATACTTTGCTGCAAGAACAGGCTGTGTCGCTGTCCTCGGGGGAGGACGAGAGCGGGAGAATAGCTGGCCCGGCAGACCTCGGGCTACGAGTGGTTGACAAGTCATCGACGAGGGGTTCCGGTATTCCGGTATCTGCCCCTCTTCTCAATCCTCAATCTGTTTTGTCGTTGGAGATTCTGTCCACGCTTCAGTGTTTGGTACAGTCGTTGGACCAGAGAGTACCTCAGGTAAACCTGCCACAGTCACCCGTCGACGAGCCGGGCCTGTCCCGTCCACCGACGCACTTACGCACGCCAATCTCAGCACCACAGGCACCCCAAGAGGAAGGTGAGCTGCCAGATTCAGAGTCTGACAGGGGAGCCATGTTGGATATCTCATCATCCCCCTCCAGGGATCCAACCTGGGAGTCAGAGGTGGAGTTAGAAACCCCAAGAAGCCCAGCTCACCCGTCCCCTCCGGACGACATTGCATCATTCCATTCTATGATGGAGAAGGCGTGTAAGGAATTTGGTTTGTCCCAGGAAGAACAGAAAAAGGACTGTTTTTTTGTTGGACCACATGGTAAGAGAAGGTCTGTGTTCTCAATACCAATACTAGACCACGTGTGGAAGGAGGGGTTGCAGACAATGCGTCACCCCTTTTCGGAGCCGGCAGTGAAAGGACGCCTTGAGAAAAAGTTTAAGGCTCCAGAGTCTACCCCCAAGTGTTTATCCTCCCAACCAATGCCAGAATCGGTGGCGTCGGCGGCAGCGGCGAGGAAGGCGAAGCCCCAGCACAAGTGCACGACTCCGCCTGAAAACAAAGCAAGGCGCCAGGATGCCTTTGGCAAAAAAGTGCTATCCGTGGGAGCAACCACAGTAAAGGCTGCAAACTCTCTGGCTATTGTAGCCAGATACGACAGAGAAATTTGGCACAGGCTAGCGCCGTTGCTGGATCATCTTCCGTAAGAGCATAGGAAGGCAGCGATGTTACTTGTCCGAGAGGGTGAGGAAGCCTCCAATCACGCAATAAACATTGCGGTTGACCTCGCTGAGTCAGGCTTCAAGCAAGTCAATAATGGGGTCATATTACGACAGTCATGGCTTAAGTGTACCTACTCAGAACAGAGGTACAATACAAAGTATTAGATATGCCCTTTGAGGGAGACCTTCTATTCAGACAGAAGGTAGACGAGGCCCTAAAGGGAATGAAAGAGGACTCGGACACGGCACGTACATTGGATGCCCTCCAGAGTGGACGAAGCTACAAGTCTTTTCGTCCCTTTAGAGGGGCTTCAGGTAATTCCAGATTCTCTGCGTCTGGAGACAGATCCTTTGGTAGGTCGGCTTACCCCTCCCAGGGATACAGGCGTGCTTCCCAAACTGCAAACCGACGCAGGAACTTCCAGGCGTCCAGGAAGAGACCATCCTATCCGTCGTCGTCGAGAGACAAGCAAAATAAAGATCAGCAATGACGGACAACACACCGTTCTGGGGGGAAGAGTATCAGCATATGTCGACGAATGGGAACGAATAACGACGGATCAATGGGTGGTGGACACTATAAGGAACGGGCACTCTACAATTCAAGCACAGCCCTCCGCACATTCCACCTGCGATCACCGCTCATTCCCATCTGAGGATACTGCAACAAGAGGTAACACTCATGTTGGCAAAGGGCGTGATGGAATTAGTTCCAACTTCACAGAAAGGTCAAGGAGTCTACTCAAGATACTTCGTCGTAAAAAAGCTGAACGGAAAATGGCGTCCCATTTTAGACTTACGCGATCTCAACAAGTCTTTAAAGAGCCTGAAATTCAAAATTCTCACGCTGCAAGAAGTGATCTGCGCCGTTCAAGAAGGGGATTTTCTAGCGTTCCTGGATTTACAGGACGTGTACTTCCATATTCCAATGTGTCGGAAACGCAGGAAATTCCTGAGATTTGTAATAGGGCGGACTCACTACCAGTTCACGGTTCTTCCCTTTGGGCTCAAGACCTCCCCCAGAACGTTCACGAAATGCCTGGCCCCAGTAGCGGCCTGGCTAAGGAAGCAAAGCCACCACATATACCCATACCTCGACGACTGGCTGGTAAGGGGATCCTCCCCAGCGTCGACCAACACAAGTTTGCAAGCCACCATGCAGCTTCTACAACAGCTAGGATTTGCCATAAACTTCGAAAAATCCTCTCTGCGGCCATCGAGAAGGTTGGTGTTCCTGGGGGCACAGTTTGAGACCCAGTTGGGGCTAGTGAAGCCTTCTCTCAACAGAACCTCAAAACTCAGTCAGCTGGCGAGCCGACTACGACAAACCACCAGGCTCTCAGTGAGGAAATGCGTTTCGGTCCTAGGAGCCATGGCATCCTGCATCCATCTGGTGGCAAACTGTCGCCTATTAATGAGGCCAGTCCAGGAATTCCTCGCGGACCGATGGACACAGGCCCAAGGATCGTGGTCAGACAAGATAACCATCGACGACAAGCTGCTTCGGACCCTTCAGTGGTGGCAGAGTTTCCACAATCTGAACAACGGTGTACCCCTACAGGAACCGGAGTTTCAGCGAACCATAGTCACGGATGCGTCCCTAACCGGATGGGGAGCTCACATGGGTACTCTTCAAACGCAAGATCGCTGGTCTCCAACGGAGTCACTCCTACACATAAACGTGTTAGAGCTCAGAGCAGTTCGATGGGCCTTGAAGGCATTCCTACCACACATCAAGGGATCGCGAGTACGAGTACTGACCGACAATACGTCGGCCATGTTTTATTTGAGAAAACAAGGAGGGACGCGATCAAGAACTTTTTCCATAGAGGCCCAGAAAACATGGCATTGGGCATTAAAGCACGAGATTTCACCATCTCCCGGGAGTGAGGAATTCGCAAGCAGATTCCCTCAGCAGAAGGATGGCCCAGATACACGGATGGGAAATGGACACAGTTCAGCTGATGAAAGTGTTCGAGAAATGGGTCACCCCACTCTGGACGCTTTCGCAACCAAGGACAACAAGAAATGCGAGCAATTCGCAAGCAGATGGCCTCAGGAGGGTTCCATGGGGGAGGCATTCTCCTTCCCATGGACGGACATGTTCCTTTATGCTTTTCCTCTGTTCCCCCTCATACGGAGGACAGTACAGTGGATACGCAGATACAGTTGCCGGGTAATTCTAGTGGCACCGTACTGGCCTTGGCAACCGTGGTTCTCCGACCTGCTTCACCTGTCGCTGGAACATCCAATAGCGTTTCCGAGAGTCCCGAACCTACTATCCCGGGACAAAGGCACGGTGTGGCATTACGACCCGGACAGTCTCAACCTTGCAGCCTGGCTCCTGACTTTTCGGAGTTCGGTGCTTTAGACGTTTCAGAGGATTGTCAACAAATTGTGCAAGCGGCTCGAGCCCCTTCTACCAACAAATCTTACACCTATAAGTGGCGGAGGTTCTGTGAATGGTGTCAAGGACAACAAGGCCTACAACCGTTGACGGTGACGCCGGAACGAGTGCTAACTTACCTGCTTCTCTCGGCTGAGAGGGGTTTATCCTTCACATCGATAAAGGTGCACCTGGCGGCCATCTCGAGGTTCACGAGGAAGAGACAGTCATCTCCTCTATTCAGCGACAGACTTGTGAAACACTTCATGAGGGGTTTATTTCGAAACTTTTCCCCCGGTAAAACGTTTCCCTCCAACTTGGAGTCTCAACACAGTGGTTGGCAGGCTTAATGAAACCGCCCTTTGAGCCTATGGCCACGTCGGACATGAAATTCATATCGTGGAAGTTGGCATTCTTAATTGCTATCACATCAGCTAGGAGAATCTCGTAACTGCAAGCGCTGGTCGTAGACCCGCCATACTTAAGATTCTTTAAGGACAAGGTGGTCCTGGCAACTAATCCTACGTTCGTCCCAAAAGTTCAGACAGTGTATCACAAACACTCGTCCATTGTTCTCCCTACTTTCTTCGCGACCCCATCATCGGCAGCAGAAAAAGCTCTTCATACCTTGGACGTTAAGAGGGCCCTGAAATTTTACCTACATCGTACACAGGAACTCGGGTCTACTCGACAACTGTTCATCGCATATGGTCGGTCGACGAGGGGAAAAGCAATCTCTAAACAAGGATTGGCTTGATGGGTCTCATCGACGATTGCGTTTTGCCACTCCAAGGCCGGAAGGCCGCTGCAAGGGCATCCTAGAGCCCATTCTACAAGATCAACGTCCTCCTAAGCAGCATTATGGGCAGGAATTCCGCTAACGGACATATGCCAGGCTGCGGGCGCATGTGAATCCATGAAAGATACCAATGCTGGAGAAATGGAGTTACAGGTAAGAAACTATTCCCTTACCAGGTACTGCGATGAAGAAGAGGGCTTGTTGGAAGACCTTGTCCTCATGCACAATTGGGTGCTTGACCCCTGTGTATGTGTCGGAGGTTCTTGCGTAGACTATGAATACCTCTGTCCCCAAGCACCATTCAGAGAGGCAATAACTCGCTGACCGGTTATTGAGGCCACAGGTGGCTGGAACGATGCACCGGGTCCCTAGGTAGCTGAAAAGGAAACGGGGATTAAAGACCACAATCTGTGTGCAAATGACCAAGGTATAACAAGAGACAAGGAAATTGACACCTACTGGTTCATAAGTTGGAGAATGGCTCTAAAGTGGAGGGCAATGAGCAAGATGCTTAGATGTGTCCCCCAACTGAGGTGGTGCAAGTGAGTTTACAGAGCCAGCATTGGAAAACACCTGTATGTCAAAAAGGTGCTTAGATTCGAAGCAGGCAGAAACCCAGAGCCTTTTCTTAGCAAGGCTTCACATGGAATAAAGTTTGTAGTCCAGGAGCACAGAATGTGCTAAATAGTTCAGTTCAAATCCAAAAATGCCAGAAACCAGAACGTTAATACAGGAGAAGTCAGTAGAGCATGTGCCGAGGTTGTGATGCTAGAAATGCATCGGAGGGACAGGGCCTCCGTATCCTTGTCCTTTACTGCTTTTCATCGTGTGTTCTGTTGTGTTTTCCGCACAGGAGTTCATGTGGGACTCCTGGCGGTGCAGCTCTCTTTCTTTTGGTTTGGTGAACGGACCCGTGGGATACCCTTATGGCACCCATGGGTGGTGGGTACAACCCTGTGCCCCTAGTGTATGTTCTTGGGCACCTGTGGGTGGCCCACAAAGCAGGGTTTGGGCTGGTGGCAGCTCCATGCTGAATGTGACAGGTGCGCGGCGTATCCTCTATTTTGGGATACCCTGGCCCTGCCATTGGGATCAGTTGATTCCTGATGGAAAACAAGATGGCCCCGGTGGCCTCTTGCTTTCTAATGCCCATTACCTTATTTTCCCAAAGTCCTGGGAAGCCCTGACTCTGTCCCTTCCCCCTGACTGGCTGTTGGATGGAAGTGCCATATATGGTGTTGTTGTGAAGGCCCAGTCAGACTAACTGGAGCCTTCCCGGTGATGTATGTTGTGGGTACCTCCTGTGGGTGGGACCTGAGTGAATAGAGTGTGTGACGAATACGCATTCGGTGTTATGGGTGTCTAGTATCTGGTGGTTGACACAATGACTGAGACAACCCTGCCCGAAACTGGTATGAATGCAGCTTGGAGTGTTGAATGGCTCGGTACTTGTCCCAATACACATAACTTGTTGTGAGTGTCTGGAGAGCAGTGAATGGCCTGAATACATTGTGTGCCTGATTGGCTGCTTGCCTGCATGAATGCCCGTAGTCATGATTGGATGCTTGAGTGTGACCCAGCGGAATGAATGGGAGATCAACAGTATATCTGGGGACCTCTCACTGCTAGGAATCGTGTTCAGAAGCTGAACTCCACTTCGACGAGTAACTGGATTAACTGACGCTTGACCTTGAAGCCCTGCTGGACGAGAAGAATTGCTGTTGCTCTACTTCACAATCTGAAAGCTGCTGTGCCCCCAAGGACTGGCCCAGAGAGGACCTGGTAAGGCGCCCTCTTCCCGAGCTACGAGGGACCATCGTGCCCAGCTGATCTTTGCCAACGCTCCCTGGTAGACAGACCTTCGACAGACTGCCGACCCGATACAGGGACTGCTGCGGAACTCCCAAGGAGAAGCACCCGGACTGTTGTCCGCCACTGTCGACGACCGCCGTCGCCGACCAGAGCCGCCGTGCTCCCGTTTGCCTAAGAACTTCAACTGATCATCGGACGCTCTCGTCTGCATCGGCATCTGCTTGTCTCCCGCTGGAGTAGGCCCGACCGTCGGCGCGCCGAGGAGCATCCACCGGTGGGTTTCCCGCCACCTACAGACTGCAGAGACGCCGACGACTCGACACCCTTGTTGGGCCACAGTTCTTCATCATCTCTTTGCGGTCCCGAACTATTGTCACCGAGGTGCCCCGCACGCCTCCTCCTTGCAGGATGCCAATGCTCTGTCATCGATGAGCACCGCTAGGAGCAAAGCTACCACTTCCCTGCCATAGTTCACCCTGTTCACCGTCGGACGTTCGACGACCCGTGACTCCTGCCTTAAAGGGAGGGCACTCAAGAAGGGCCGTCGATTCCCCTACACCGAACGCCAAGTTCCCCGACACCTCGATGATCCGTGGCTCCCACCTGAAAGGGAGACACTCAAGAAGGATCGGTCGGCGCATCGTCGGAGAACTCTACTCCACCAGGTACATTGGGGGGGGGGGGGTAAAACCTTAACAGGAAGAAGTAAGACTATTGAACATTTGGACTGGGCTTGTGCTATATATCTTAATTTAAAAGTTGCCCAGGTGGGGGGGGGGGTCTCCACACAGAACTGTGCCTAGTGGTAGGGGTCAGTATTCTGCCTATTGGTTCAACCATCTTGCGTTCCTGCCTATCTCTATTGCTGGTTTACTCGTTATTGATCTGTGTGACATTTTAACCGTACAGTTGATGCACTTTAATGAGATTTGATAACATTAGTGGTACCACTCTAGACGTGTATATATTTATCATTATTGACTTCCAAGTACAAAGTGCGTTATTGTGATCGTGTACATACCTTTGAATATTATATAAAGACTGTGTTTTCAGTAATACAGTGTGTGGACATTCCTTTGTGGGGGATCGGGGACTACACTGTACTTAATAACCAGCCCGCATCACCTCCTGAGAAGCTAGGCCTTGATTGCTCGTCCATTGCTACTGAATAGAGAATCTTGGCTGGGGTCCGCTGTGCCTCTCCTACCATATAGAGAGCAGAAGTACAGACACCCCCTACCAGACTTTACAGAGGACTGCAGCAGTTTGAGTGATCCAAACGTGAGAAAACAGGTCGTAAAGCCGAGGGATTGAGAGAAAGAGTATCCGTTACACAAGCTGAGGTCAGAATCCAAACAAACGTGTGGTTCGTAGTAGTTCAACGACGCTGTGAAACTGGATTCGGAAACAGCTGAGAAGCGTTAGACTGCGTATCAGGCGTATTATTACCAGGGATATATGGGCACATGATCAAGTCACGTGTTTGCGCAACTGTGCATGCAATGCGTGGTTAGCTGATGCTGACGCGATCACGTGACCGTATTCGATGCAGGCAATCGCGTATCCGTGCATATGGGAAGCGATGCAGTTTCCAAGGTAATCGCCAATTGACACTTGACTGGAGTCACCATGAGTGCTCCGGACGTCGGAGAGTAGATCTTAACGGTACATGACACAAGGACCATGTAACCTAGCTTCCACGTTGTTGCTGCTTCAATGGGTGGTAAAGGGAGGTGGGTTTATGTATACCCTGCATTGTTTGTACCCTGGCTGACCTATGTGTACCCTGTGATGTTCGTGACCTGACTGACCTATGATGTATGGGTCGCGTGACAGTATGCTTGACTGATTCTCCAGAATATCCCTGGCACACTCCCCTGCCAGGAACACTGTCTCTCCTCCAGAGGGTCCAGGAACCTGTTCGAATTTCTTATTCTTGGGCCCTATACCCCTTCACATTGGTTTCTCTTTCTCTGGCTTCTCGGGTCTCAGACCCCTCTATCCGTGCTTCTCTTTCTTGGGTCCCAGACCCCTTTACATTGGTTTCTCGAGTTCCCTTTAGGTCCCCAGGCTGCCCCCATACCTTCTGTATGGCCTCCTGGTCTCTCACCTTGGCCTTGGGCCTCCTCGCCTCTTGCAACAGTTCTCTGCTTTGTTTCTTGTTCACACATTGCCGTACGTGATTCCCCAGCACTTCCTGGGGGCCCTGGTGCATGTACCTGCTGGACAATCTACTTCAGCTCTTTTCTTTGTCGAGGCCTCAGCCTATTCCAGTCTTTGCTCCTTTTCCAAACAGATAGGGATGCCATGTCTGCTTCTGTCACATCCTGGTCAGTAGCTGTGGCTCAGCTCTTCAGTCTGCGTGGTGGTTGCCTTGCTCGCGATGCCTCTGGGGAGGCACTGACTCTCTTCCTGGGTCTGTCTTCCTTTTCTATTTTACTTGGACCAATGAGTAACCGGTAACCACTAGAATGCTCATTGTGGTTCTTAGGAGTATTCTTCATACCTCTGCCCCTCCTCTTCGTCCCAGTATTTCTCTGAGCCTTCTCTATTAGGTATTCCTGCCTCTCCTTCGTCCCTGTACTCATACTTTTTAGCGGAACCTTTGGGCTCCTAAATGCCTGTTCCCGACAGACAGGCCGCCGGCTCTATTAGGGGGAGTTCACACCCCAGCGACAAGAGCACAAACACACCGCAAATACCACAACACACAACCCCTAAGGGGGCCTCGACTGAGTCGTCGAAGCACACAACGCCAATGGGGCAGCTGAAAACTTTGGCGCCTCCCGAACCTTGTGGTTCTGCGCCACCCACGTAACAGTCTTCGCTGCATGTGACTGGGCATTCCTCTGGAACGGGCGCTCACCCAAAGAAAATACGGTCGCCGACACACCGTCCAAGGGCGCACAAGCACTTAAGTCTTCGGTGGAGTCCTCGACCATGACGGCACCATCGGGCACGTCGAGACCTTCCATTCAGCTGCTGAAAATCCGCGAAATGCTTGCAGTTATTATTTCGGCAGCTACAGAACACAAGGGCATCCCCTCTCGTCGAGAGGAGTATTCTGAAGCCCCCAAGCGCCTCTCGAAGGCCTGGTTAGGAAAGTCTCCCCCTTCTGGGCCATCTTTTCCATCTCCAGACCCTTCTGCATCTTACGTATGGACTGGGGAGGGATTTGAAAACTATATGGACAAAATTGTCCAATTTATTGACTTTTCAGACAAATGCATCACTCCCAAAAGACCTAGGGAAGAGTTCTCTTGCACCATTCCACATAAATTGCAGAAATGTCCCATCTCTGCACAAGGTCACCAACCAGGAAGATATCTTGGATGTCTCGCAGCAGGAGGATACCTATGAGGACATTAATCTATTTGCTGAAGACCCAGACTGGGATCAAGATCAGTCAGGGGATCAGGGACCATGGCTATCACCTACACATACCCCTGACCCCAACATCATTTGTCTAGATCCCCCCTTCTCTGCCTCCACAGAGGGAGTAGTCACGTGTAGATGACCAAATGTTATTCAACACTATTTTAAAAAGAGCGTCCAATCATTTTCAGATCGCAACACATGAGGCAGCCCCAGACTCTGACTTTGTTGATTGAGGACATCCTGAAGGAGAAGCCTCAGACTAGTCAAGCCATCCCCTTACTCAATTCTATAAAGAAGCACACAGCTCCTTCCTTGTTGTCACCGTCCCTCACACGGTGACAACACAATGAAAAAACTTTGTTAAAGGGATGTTATGGTTACAAGTAAAACCGAAAACCCCCTGAAATTCGTAAGCTAAGCAACCATAACTCGCGCCACCACCATGCACTGCTAAGAATAACACCCATGACATCAAAGATGACATCACAAATATGATTGATAACACTATAGTGCAACTTAACCATAACGTCTACGACCATCTGACTTCATTGTGGAGCTTCCGGACAGTGCCACATGACCATATGTTGGCGGTGGCATTACGTGTCCGAGAACCCGTCTGCACTTCACGATAAGATCTGTGCTTCGCGGACAGTTCGGAACTGCCTTTTTTACTGATCTAGGAACTTTCAACTTCAAAATTTCCCTTGCACAGCTCCAACACCTATTCCTACTCATCCATTAACAATCTAGTACACAGTACATATTTTTAGCAAAACTGCCATTTATCTTAAAATGGAATCGGCCAATGCCATCCCTCCTCCCCAAGAGACACCACCACAGCTGTAATCGAGGAGCATGAGAAACACTGCCCCCTACCTTAGAAATAACACACGCGCAACATTTTCCCTTGTCCACCTGCCCCTCCATATTAGTGTTTGGTGCCTCTTCCCTCATTTCCCTCCCCACCTTTCGTTCTAAGCTCTCCTGCCAAAAAAAAGAAAATGCATCCAAAAACAATAAAAGAAATGTTCTAGGAACCACCTTTAACAGTTTAAAAAATAGAACTAAAAAATAACTTATAGACTCCATCTACTTTATATTTCTCAGTAAAGTACATAGACTCACTAAGATTTTCAACTTTTCCATTTGCATTTTGTGTTATGCTAATGGCAATATTGTGGCGTTTATCCTCCATTCCAGGGATGGAACGGTGGATACCGGCCTGGCAGCCCAAGTTATTGGTGCAAGCGAAGCAAGGGTGGATAACGAGGTCTCTGGACCATTATCCCCCCCATTCCAGCCCGTGTAATGGGGGATGAAGGCCATTAGCACCCTAGGTTCCCGAAGCGGGAACCCAGATTGTCCGGATCATGACTTTATTCCAAGACATCAGTCACTAAAGGTATATCACTATTTTTTGTTGACACTTGTCAAAAAATAAAACACAGGCACATTTGCAAAACCATGCTTTCAGGTCCTTCTCAATGCTTCTTACAAAAGTTTGCTGAAAATCCACCATTGTTTTATTTTTTCAAAAGTGTCAAATTATGCACATATAATCGTCATATAACCTAGCCCCCACTTGACAAAATCCATTCAGACTTTATGAAAACATTTATTTCTTGATCTATAATCTTTTTTGCAAACCTTTGTGTAGATTTGTCAAATGGCACCAGATTTATAAGCCTTTACAATATTTTGGGACCCCTCCTCTAATTCTGCTCCCTCTTGACAAAATTCCACCAAACTTCACAAAAACATTATATCAGTTTGCCAAATTAAGTGTTTATTCGTCAAATGGAACCTCATTTATAGCCCTTTACATTATTTTGGGACCCCCCCTCTAATTTTACCTCCTCTTGACAGAATCCCACCAAATTTTGCAAACTCATTCCGGATCAGGTCAGAAATATATTTGCAAAATTACATGCAGTTCCATTAAGTGGCGCCAAAGTTGTAAGCCATCCAAGAACTGCTTTTCACCAAACCAGTAATGCAGAGGTGTGTGCAAACTTTCACAGGACTGTTCGCGAACATCCAAACTGTTCGCAGACTTTCGCAGTGTAAAACGTTTTTTTTGCTTCTTGCAGCCATATTCCATCCCATCCTCATCACCCCACTCCTCCCCAGAGATTATTTGATAAGTTTGACAAGTGCAATGTTGTGTTTTTTAATGTTTTTACTGTGATGTTCGCAGACACCGGCCGATGTCCGCGAATCCAAGATGGCGGGCGTTTCCAAAAATGCAACGGACCTCACGCTTCACGCCAACCAATCAACTAACACGTTGTGTGTCCGCCGACATGACACAAGTCTATTAGCCAATCGTTGTCCTGTCCGCAGTGCGAACAGGGAAGTGTGTCTGCAGAGCGGACATAGATATCACTAATTTTTTTACCTTACATTTTGGTCGTTTAAAAAATAACTACTGGGCGGATTTACACCAAATTAACAAAAGCACGCTTTTGGGACCAATCCGCCGTTCCTGCCCTAAATTTGGTGAGAATCCATCCAGCGGTTAGGGCTGTAGGCGATAGCACATTTTTTTTCCCATTATGTCTATGGGAAAAAAAGAAATTTTGGGACCCTCCCTATAACTTTGCAAAACAATTAAGAGTGGGCCATATACTTTTAAGTTTGAGGATTCGTCCAGGGGGAGGGAAGTTATAAGCCGCCCAAAAAGTGCTCTTCCTATGGGTTTAGCAACTTAACCATAACTACATGGCCGCTATATATATCCTCTGTAAAGGAATCCCTGCCTCTTGGGCCTGTTTACTAGGATCACAAACAATACAACTCTCCTGGCAAGCTACAACGATGTCCAGTGGGCCAGGTTACCAACAACATATTAAAAAATATTCTAGACTATGCTGAGACTGCTGGCCGTACTGTAGCCCAGGGGACTTTACTTAAGAGACATGCCTGATTGAAGACCTCCTGCTTTAAACCAGAAACTCAGGCCTCCCTTATCAACAAACCAGTCGAGGGCTCCAACCTTTTTGGGAAAGTGGTTGATGACGCCCTGGAGACTGCCAAGAAGGAGCACGAAACGCTGAAATCACTCAGCCAGTTCACAGCCAAGCCTTCCCATCAATGTGGAGGCTCGAACTCCCGCCGTTCCTTTCGTGGACAATCTTTCTCCCGGTTCCCCCATGGACAATATGGCTAAGGAAGTACTCCCCTGGTCCTCCGGCCAAGGCTCTTCCGGTAACAGCCAGTATCAACAGAGAGGTCCTTATAGAGGCAAGGGTAGAGGCAGGAACTCTACTTCTAGAGGCTCCCTGGCCTCCACCTCAAAGTGACTCGCTGATTCCGGTCCCCTCCCACGCCTCCTGTTCGGGGATCACTTATCATTCATTCACACCTAGGAGGGGATCATATCAGACCAGTGGGTGTTAAAGACCATTACCCACGGCTATTGTATTGTGTTTCACCGGCCACCTCGATACCACCCACCGAAAGCAGACACCTGTCGCCACAACTGCCCATCCTGATGGAAGGTTCAAGTCCTTCTGGAAAAGGGTGCCGTAGAAGTCGTCCCCATTCACCAGGTAAATGAGGGTATTTATTCAGTGTGCTTCCTTGTTCCTCAAAGGATCTCATGCACCCTGTGTCAGACTTGCGCCCAGTGAAAAAGTATGTAAACCTCAAATATTCAAAATGACACACTGCACGGGGATTACATGGCCACATTGGGTATGAAAGATGCATACTTTCATATTTCAATGTTGCCAGTGCACAGACAGTACCTCGGGTTCATGATAGAAGACACCCACTATCAGTTCAAGGTTCTCCCCTTCGGCATTTCCTCAGCTCCACGTTCACAAAGGTACTGGCGGTATCCTGCGCAGGCAGTCCATCCCAGTCTATCCTTACCTCGACGACTGACTCATAACAGGAGATTCGTATGGAACATTCCAAACAAATACCCAGAAGACGGTACATCTCCTCTTCAACCTAGGTTTCTCGATCAACGAGAAAAAGTCCAGTTTAATCCCGAGCCAAGTCAAACAGTTTCTGGGGGCTCTAATTCGGACCAAAGACTTCCTTGTCTTTCCCTCCAACAAGAGGGTCCAAAACATGATTTTACAGATCCCTCACTATGTAGCCATTCACAAGGTGACCATACGCAAAGCCATGTGACTGTTGGGGATGATGGCCTCCTGCGTCTACCTAGTTCCACACGCTCGCCTGCGCCTCATGCAAGAGTGGCTCTCGAGCAAATGGTATCAGGCCAGTCTCTGCAGTGGTGGTCAAGGGAAAACATTCTGCAGGGGAAAAGCTTCACCACCCCTGCAGTAGAGACCACTCTTACCACAGACACATCTCTGACGGGGTGGGTGGCTCACCTCCATCAGACTGCGCACAGCGTCTGGTCCCCATCGGTAGCATCCAATCACATACACTTGTTGGAACTGCTAGCAGTGTTCAAGGCCGTGAAGGCCTTCCAAACACACCTCCAGGGGAAGATAGTTCTAGTCCTCATGGACAGTGCTACAGCCATATATTACTTAAACAAACAAGGGGGCACTCACTCTCTAGGGATGTCCAAACTGTCCCAGAACATATGGAAGTGAGCTCTCAAACACAAGTTGTTCCTGTCACATGTTCCAGGGGAACGCAATCTTCTGGCGGGCGTACTCGGCAGAGACTTCCCTCTACCCGTAGAGCACGAGTGGCGACTACAGGAGGACATTGTACTCAACGTCTTTGCAGACTGGGGCTTCCCAGAGGTCAACTTGTTCGCCACTCTGGAGAACGCCCAATACCCTGACTCTGAATTTAGCAGCCTGGCTCATGAGGTCACAGAGTAGTTTGGGCACCTCCAAATCCCTCAAAGATGTATGGACATAATCTGAGAAGCACGGAAACCTAACACCAGGCATTGTTACTCCAGCAAATTTGTCATCTGGTGTAATGGCACAGACATCACTCCTATTGAATGCACACCTAAACATATTGTCCTGTACCTAACCCACCTGTTAGATTCAGGTATGACTTTCAATTCTCTAAAGGTCCACTTAGCTGCGTTTTCAGCATACGTGTCCCAAAGCAAGGTTTCGTGGTGGAACATTGTTGTAATTCAAGCATTTATGGAAGGGATAAAGATGTTTCATCTCCCCTATTTCCAACTCCGCTCCTGGGTGGGACCTGAATGTTGTTCTTACCAGACTAATGAGGCCTCCATTTGAACCAATGCACAAGGCTAGCCTTAAAGTACTCCCCTACAAGACCGCCTTCCTGGTGGCGATCACCTCTATAATGAACTGTAGGCCCTTTAAGTTTAGGACCCATTTGTCACGATTCACAAAGAAAAGGTGGTTTTGCGCAGACACCCACGCTTTGGGTGTGTGCGCAAAGTTCCATGTATACCAATCCATAGAACTACCCATCTTTTTCCAGAACCCCACTAACGTGGCAGAAAGAAGCCTCCACACACACTGGATGTGAGGAGAGCGGTTATCTACCATCTAGAAAAGACAAAGCAACCTCGCGCTGGGTTGGGTAAGCACATATTGTTCCTCACACTCATTGATGTATTTTAGTTCTCGCAACAAATTGTTCATGGTAGGGGGCTTTGAGCTTTTCAATAGTTGGAATATGCATTTCTTAGCAATAATACAGGATACATTAAACAGTCTTCTGACTTTTTCCGAGCATTTACCAATGTCCCCGAACAGATATTTTTGGGGAGACAAATGCGGAGAAATCTGTGTGACCTCAGCCAGCATGGCGGCCACCTGTCCCCAAAACCGTGCCACTTCCGGGCATTTCCAATACATGTGATAGGATCCCGCTTGCGGAATCCCACATTTGGGACAATTGCCTGAATTCTCTGGTGTGAATTTAGCAACCTTTGCAGGCGTGTACTGTAACCAATGAGAACATTGAATTGTATCTGGCGTAATCCCGCATTGAGGGATACCTTTTTCGAGAGTGCGCAATATCTGCCCCATTTGTCATCAGGTATTTGCATTTCCATATCTGTTTCCCATTTCTCTTTCACCCGGTTGGCCGTGGGGGTGTGGATCTGTATTACCTTATACAATTTGGAGATACCCAGCCCGTCCTGTGTTGTAACCAGTTGTGTGCAAGGGTGGGAGATGGGTTTGTCAGGGAATGACGGCCAGCATGCTTGATATGCAGATCATTCTATAGTACTGTAATATACAGAGTGGGCCTCCTCCCACACCTCTTGTGAATACATCAAGGGTTGCGAACTTCCCCTCTATATACATATCTCCCACTTTCATCTCTCTGTCAGGGTCCCAGGCCTCCTGTATACTAGTATCAAATGTAGGGGCATTGTTTGGATAATTCCATAGGGGAGTCTCGGGGTTATATGGCATTTCTATATTCAGTCTTTTAAATATAGCCCCCCAGGCCCTAACGGTGCAGCTCACAGGGTCAAATTCACATGCATCTCTGTGTCTCGTATCATAAATGACTGATTTGATATCTGCGGGTGCAGTGGTGTACTCCTCTATCCAGGTGTGTGGTGAATTATCTTCCTCATCATACCAGTACCTTGCGAACTGAGCCTGCGCCACTATGCAGTAGAACTCAAAATCTGGCGCCGCTATCCCCCCTGTTTCATATGGTTCTGTCATATTTTCCCAGCTGATTCTGGCCACCCCCCGTTCCAGAGAAACAACACCGCCATGGACCGAAGTCTGGAGAAGAATTCCTTTCCCGGCCATATGGGGATATTTACAAACGGGAATAGCAGTTTCAGGAGTACTATCATCTTAAGGATTGCGATTCTGCCGTGCAATGAAATTGGAAGGTGTCTCCATACCTGTAGTTTGGTATTGATTGTTTGCAGTGCCAGTTCATGATTGTCTGTATAGAGGGTTTGCTTATCCCCTGAAACCAACACCCCCAAGTATCTAATGTTTCGTTCCGCCCACTTGAGGCCGCATGTCAAGCGGGGCTTTCCGTGGAAGGGGTGAGTGGAAATATTTCTGACTTGGAGTTGTTTATCGTGTAGCCGGAATACTGTGCAAGTTCGTTAATGTCTGCCATGATGGGGTCAATGTTTTTTCACGGTTCGCGGACATAAAGTAGTGTATCGTCCGCGTACAGTAATATTATTTGGGTGGCTCCTTTCAGTGTTATACCCCTGTTCTGTCTCAACCCAACTGCAGCTGCCATGGGTTCTATTGTTAAAGCGAAAAGAATGGGGGAGAAGGGACACCCCTGTCTGGTTCCTCTGCCCAGCGCGAACAGCCCAGACATGGTTCTATTTGTACATACTTTCGCCCCAGGGGTGGTATATAGCAGTTTGACATACTTTATAAAGTGGGGGCCCACTCAAAATGCCTCAAGCACCAAGAAGAGGTATTCCCAGCAGACTGAGTCAAACGCCTTTTCGGCGTCAAGAGACACTGCCACAGCTTGCTTGTTTGGGTTAATTTGTGCCATTATGCCGAATAGCCTGGACAGGTTTAGGGCAGTGGACCTTCGGGGAATAAATGTCATGATCCCTGCTTCCAAGGGGTCAGGACTTGCCTCACATCCTTGGAAGCAGGCCCATAACCTTGATCCTGGGTACCAGCCAGTCCCTATCGGGACCTTTTGGACCTTGTCCTGGCGCCAGTGGCACCAGGCTCATAAAGATGACCGGTCCCGGCGCTGGAAGCGCCGGGCTCATAAAGCTTAAGAGTGCTTGGGTGGACCTACCTGCAGCAGACCATGCTGCTTACTTACCAGCTCGATGGTCTTCTGATCCTTCTCTGCCTGGAACTACTTTTCCTGTCTCGGTGGGGCAGGAGCCACTCCCTGGAATCAGAACACAGGAACTCTTTTCTTACCTGGGCGAGGCTGTGGAAGAAGACTCCTAAGCACTACAGAAGGCTATTTAAACCACACCCGATTGATGAAACGTGCTTCGCGTTAT
Organism: Ambystoma mexicanum; assembly: GCF_040938575.1. Classification (NCBI taxonomy): domain Eukaryota; kingdom Metazoa; phylum Chordata; class Amphibia; order Caudata; family Ambystomatidae; genus Ambystoma; species Ambystoma mexicanum. Next base: position 737,724,943 of record NC_090939.1, on the reverse strand, counting down.
TCTGCATCTGCAGCAGGACGCTCACCGTGTCAGCTCCAGTCTTCCTGAGATTCTTCAGCTCCAGTTCCTGTGAAAACGAATTCCTTACCTGCTAGAGATCCGATCCTCAGCTGCACCTGCCAAGACAAAACAACAGGTTAGCAGAATTCAATTCGAGAGCAGCGCTCTTACTTACCAAATACGGCGGCATCTTCCAAAGCCTTCCGCCGCTTTCTTCGGCTCCCCATCGACATCTGCAAAGAAAAGGACTTGATTAAGCATTGCATTCTTGAATTGCTTACCTGCGCTCCGCACGTTCTGAACTTCAAGAAGCCCTGCATGCCGGCATCTGCAAAGCAAAGGGAGACATTTTAAGGCGCATTCTAAACCAACCATAAACTTTCTACTTACGTGCTCGCACGTTCGCCGGCATCCATCTAGCAACGCTCTCTGCATCCACGATCTGCAAGGACAAAAGAGACATTAAGGTGTGCTTTTGAAACAAACAGCAGTCATTTTACTTACGTGCACCGCGCTTCATCTTCTTCGTACATACGCGCTTGCACGATCCTGGGCACTTATTAATCAGCGTCCATTGCACCTAAACTTGCAGGACAAAGAGAGACATTAGAAAGGGTGACAGCAACCGGTCATCTTTCCTACTCACCTGCTCGCCGCATCATTCCTCTACAATTTCAATCTTGACACCCTGAGACTGAGCAAGGGACTTCATTAAGGGTGCTCCAATAACTATCAAGAAACCGCTCGTGCGGTAAACGGCGGTATCTTCCAGCATCAACCTCTGCAATCAAGAGGATTGTCAGTGAACCAGTGAAGTAACTGGTACTAGCGCCCCTGCAAAGACGCAGGATGGAGAGCCCGGCCTTAATATATCTAAGGTGAGCAAGCCACGCCCTTGGTTCGAATAAGAGGACTGAGGAAGGAGAATTTCAGTCAATCCAGTTCCTAAATCCTTGTTCTTCCATCTGCAGACACCTCACTCTACACGTCCGGTACATCGTGAGAAGGGGACCAGCCCTAGGAGAAGGCCGAGATCTACGAGTCACACTAGAAGACACGGCGACAGCTCAGTCCAGCCCAGCGCCTCTGTGGAAATCAGGTGAGCGTTACAATAAACCCACTTTGGTCTGCATGTACCAGTGTGGGCGTAAAGGGTAGCATGCGGTTCGCTAGCACCTTCGCAAATATCTTAGTATCCACATTTATCAGGGATAAGGGTCTACACGATGCCATATCTTGTGGCGGGAGTCTCGGTTTAGGCAATACCGTAATTATAGCCTCTCGCATTGTGGGGGGCAGTATTAGCTTACCCAGGGCCTCCTCCCATAGTTCCAACATCACCGGGACCAGCTCCTCCCGAAACTCTTTATAAAATTCAGCGCTCCGTCCATCTGAGCCCGGCGCTTTGCCAGATGTGAGCTCCTTTATTGCCTCGGTAAGCTCTTTTGCTGTAACGGGCTGTTCTAGTATCAATTTGCTCTCCTCTGGGAGCTTGGGGAGGTCTAGTGCCGCGAGGTAGTGTCTAATCTCAGCAGGGGATTTCCTATCTCTGTTCGTATAGAGATTCTTGTAATATCTAATGAATTTGTCATTGATTCCTTGTTCGTTCGTGATTATTTCATTCTGCGCCGTTTGGATCGCGGCAATCGGGATTGCTTGTTTCTCTTGTTTGACCAAGTTGTTCAACATTTTCGCTGCCTTATTACCCTCACCATATCTGCGCGCCCGGGCCGGGGCTGCCATGTATTGTATTTCCCGCTTTGCTAACATGTCAAAATCTCTAAGGAGTTTATGTATTTTGGCCAGTATGTCCCCGCTATGTGTGTGGCCATAAGTTTCTTCCAGTTCGTTCAATTCCCTTTCCACCCCCTCCATTTCCGTGCATATGCCCCTCAGTAGACCAGTGGTTTTGGACATCAAGACCCCTCTCGCCCAGACTTTAAATGATTTCCATACTGTTGATATCTGGGCTACTGACCTTACATTGTCTGTAAAGAAGTTAGCGATTTCTTCATGCAGGGTTTCGACAACATTTGGGTCACTAAGTATACATCTATGCATCCTCCATCTTCGCGCCGGTCTAGGGGCCTCTTTCAGTATAATCTCCAGAATAACCGGGGAGTGGTCCGATAACGTCCGGGGCAGGATATCACAATTTTGCAGCGCTGGTGCCATGTCTGAGGACACGAACCAGTAATCTATACGTGACTCACTGTCATGCACAGAGGAGTAGAATGTATATCGTTTGCTGGTTGGATGAAGTACTCTCCAGGCATCAACCAGGAACAATTGCGAGAGGATCTGTTTCAAGGTCAATGCTACTCTGGGAGGTGGCCTGTTCCCTTTGGAAGATCTATCCAGGGCCTGGTCTATCGCAACATTGAAGTCTCCCCCCATATAACAGTGGTCGCATCATGATTAGCAAGGATCTCAAGCATTTGCAGGTAAAAATCAGGATCGTCCAAGTTGGGGCCATAGGTATTCACCAGGGTTATTTGTTTCCCCGCGATTTCCCCCCAGACCAGCACATATCTTCCCATTGGGTCCGCTAAGTGGCCCTTTGCAAGAAAGCCCAATGAATGGTGAATGAGGGTGCACACGCCTCTGGACTGTGAGGAATAATTGGTATAGTATCGCAGTTTCCCCCATTTAGCTAGTAAGTTCTCATTAACCAATTTCTGTGCGTGCATTTCTTGCACCATCAATATGTGTGGCCCACGCCTGGTGACATAGTTGCCTACCTTACTGGCTTTCATTGAATTGTTTAGGCCTCGGACATTCCATGACATTAATCTTATTTTTAACCCATCTCCCATTTTCCATGCGAACATATCGTAGATTACTGCATCGACCATGATCATGCAATTTATTAACATCTGAGTGGCGTTGGCGCCTGCAAGACCATGTTTCAGTTAACATACAACTTTCAAACACACTTGCTGTTTCCCCAGACTTAAACTCGTCTAGTTGGTTGCAATTGTTCAAAACATCCCGCCCCTCCCTCCACCCACATTATCTGCCCCAACTTGACGATAAACCCTGACAACAGTTAGGAACATTCCTGAGGGTACTACGTTGCATCACAAGGCTACCCGACCGGCTCACGGCCCGCTTCTCAGTACTTGGAGCCCTCATGGGGGCCAAGCAGTTCAAGGAATGATACTTGCATGTGTTGTGTTCCGTAGCTGGGTTGCAGTCTGCATCCGCAGGGGGGTGTCCCTTGTTCTGGTCCGGTCCGCGACCTTTAGGAGGCAACGGAATGGTGGCTTCCACATAGGCCTGGGCTGCAGCCGGCATCTCGAAGAAGTGTGCCCTCCCTCCGTATTGGATCGGTAACTTGGCTGGGAATATTAATGCATATGGGACTTGTCTTGCTCTTAGAAGTTTTTTTAACTGGCTCATATGACCTACGACTCGCCTGGACTCCAGTGGCAAAATCAGGGTAAATGTGTATACGGTTTTCCTCGTAGTGTAGTGTCCCATGCTCCCGTGCCAGTCTAAGGATCGTGTCTCTGTCCCTATAATTTAGCATTTTTGCAATTATCGTGCGTGGCGGCGCTCCAGGTCTTGGCACCGGGGCCAGTGTGCAGTGTGCACGTTCAACTAAGAAATGGCTGGAGAGGGAGTTTGCTCCAAAAAGGGTCTGGAGGAGCGCCTCAACTCGCGTTTCCATTTTGTCTTTGCCGAATGACTCCGGAACCCCAACTATGCATACGTTGTTTCTTCTTGAGCGTGATTCCAAATCCTCGCGTTTGTTCTGCAGCCTATTCAAGTTCTCCCTGAGCTGGGCAATATCTTGGTCATGTCGTGCGACTGTGTCTTCCATTGTTCCAAGTCTATTCTCTGCCTCTGTTAATCTCAGGTCTTGTTTATCAACTCTGGTTTTCAGAGTCCCTATGGTCGTCACAATGTCGTCCAGTTTCACATTCAGGGACAGAAAGCCACTTTGGACTATGTTGGTCAAGTATTCAACCCTGTCTCCATTCTCCGCACTCGTCACAGGATTAATTGTCAGTGACGGTTCCGTCTCGCTGCCCCCCGCCTGGCCGCTAGTATGAGTCCATTGGCCCTTTCTTCTTAGCTCATACTCCATCGGCCATCTTGTCTTGCTTCCTCGTGGTCCCCATGCCCCTGTGGTCAACAGTCCACTGACCTGTGGTTTCGGGTGTTCTGGTAGCCCCGGTACTTCGACGTCCACACGTGTATCTTCAAACGCAGCCAAATCGCAGCCAAGGCTCAATGACTCACACACCGGGGTCGCTGGAGGGGTTAGTCAGGGAGATATCTGCCTCACCCTGTCCCCTAAATGTGTCCGCCCCAGAGGCCAGCCCTCAGCGTAGAGCTCGTAGGGACCTCTGCAACCTGCTACCTTGTTGCACTCCCGCAGGGGGCTAGGCCGTACAGCTCCAACAGTCAAGCGGGGGCCCCCAGGGGGCTGTGCGGGGCGTCCACCTGAGGGGCCGGCCTTGCCTGAGTTGTGTGTTGGGAGAGCAGGGTCTGTCTCGCCTCTAGCCGCAGGTTTCCAGTCGGGTAATCGTGACGTTCAACCGTTTCTCCGTGGCTGGGTCTAGTGGAGGTATGAGAGGGAGAGGGGAGCCGGATCGCTCCGCCGCAGCTCCGATCGTTTTTCGCGGGCTTCGCTCTCTATGGCCCTTTGGCTAGAGTGTCAGCGGTTCCCAGTAGTATTCTTCTGGTTCCCGGGGTCGGCGCGCGCCACAGCTCTGCCCCGCTGAAACCGCCGAGCCGTGTATCTCCGCAACCAAGGCCCCGCTCGTTCCAGGATTTTCAGTGCAGATGCTGTTACCCTTGCCACCCATTCCGGTGTGCTCAGCGCCCCGTTGCGGGCTCCGAAACAGGATAAATTTTAGTCAACGGATGATTCTCGGGCCGGAGCGTTCTGATCAGGCAGCCATTTTGAAACGTGCGCAACAGGGCCCTCCCCCCCACACAGTGTTACATTCTTGCCAAGAGACATATACCCTTCCCGCCTAGAGCACACTCTAATCTGGGCACAGGGGCTTCCATTGCAAATGTTCCTCTTGAGTCCATTTGCAAAGCAGCAACCTGGAGTTCTGTACACACCTTACTCTTGCGTCCCGTCCCCTTTCCTCCATACTGTATGGGCGTCCCTTCCAAGGGAAGGGAGACGGAACTTTTTCACCAGAAAAAACCTTCTTCCCCTTTAAATTTAGAGGCAGGTGGGGGTGCGGCCCAGGGAGCATGCGCTGTCCTGATTCCACCCTCCGGCGCCACACCCCAGTCCCCTTTTCCGCGTCAACAGGAATGGGCCGAATTCACCAGCGCTCCTGGGTTTGGCTTCAGCCATGTAATTCCGTGTGCGGATACTTCTTTTCTTTGTTTTGTTTTTTTTGTCTTATCTATCATTCAGGTACTCGGTCCTCAGGCGTCGCGCTCCTCTCCGGTGCAGATCGACTTCTGCAGGGTTCCGCAGGTGTCCATCCTGCAACAGGCTCTTCCCAACTTCAGACCCCCACGCCCTCTGCCTACGTTGCCTTGGCCCAGACCACGGTCGGCAATCATGTTCGGCGGGTGACTCGCTGTCCTCGAAGGCGCTGACTCAACCTTGCCAGGTGGAGTGAGCTCTTCCAGAGGTCACCTCCAGAGGATCTCAAGAACTACGTCAAGCATCGAACCAGGCCCAAGGTAAGGCTGATATTTTACAACGCACCCTGCAAGGGAGACTCCTTCCCAGGGACTCTCCTGTGCGGGAGGGACCGGCCAGGTCCTTCTACCAGCACGTGCCCTAAGGCTGCTACAGCTACAGGCCTTCGGATCGAGGGATCCTCAGATCCTCCCGGGTGCAGTGTTGAGGGACCGGAAGGTTCTTGTACAGGTTCTGCGCCCTTTTACCGGCACAATGGCCGAGGGGCTACGACCTAACACCGACAATGCATCCGAGGGGCTATGCCCTAATACCGGCAGTACGTCCGAGGGGGCGCCTAAATGCAGCTCTACCAACCCCTGGGCCGAGGCCTGAGGAGCAGGGTAGGCCTGGTGATCCACACGCAAGAATCATGGGCAAGGCCAGGCACAGCGGGCTGAGCAACACGTCACAGGCACGTGGCAAGCAGCTTGACAAAATGGCTGCCGCGCCAGAAAAGGGCACCCGTCCGATGTCATTCCACGAATTCGGCGAATGAACGTGAAGGTGGGACTGGCCTCAACCAGGTACGTGGCCTACAGTCTACCCTCCATTTGCGCAGGGCAACTTTCCTTTGCGTCCATATGGACAGGGTACGCAGCGGCTCCAGTGGCCCCCCGCTACCCTGTCGGTACCCCCCCTACAACCTCGTTGGCCAATGAGGAGGTGCTCTTCGAGATGTTTTTCGGCCTCATAAGGTGTCCTCAGATGGGGGTTATCATCAAAGACGCATTCAGGGAAGTCCTCCCTGCTATGCTAACGGCACCACAATGCCTCCATCGGGCTCCCAGACCCCTCTGCAGCCGCCTCCTCAGTCTCCACAGCCATCCCCGCAACCCCCACCGCCTCCTCAGCCTCCGGCTGCAGTCCCTGTTCCCCAGCCTCCGGCACCATCTACTCCTCCTCCACAAGATCCTCCAGATCTGCAGGATACAGACGAGGAGGAGGATCAGGACACGCCATCGGCAGCTAGGGCCTTAAATGAACGTCTTGCTGGCCTGACATAGTACCTGGGCCTCCCCCAACCCGAGGTCGAACAGCCGGCAGAGGGTGTTCTGGCTGAAGTGCTCACGAGATGCTCCTCTGACAACACATGGATTCCACTGCAAACCAATGTAGTCTCCCAGGCCAAGAAGGGTTGGCTCAAGCCCCACTCGGTCCAGCCTGTCAACCGACGCCTGGACGCCAAGTACAGGCAGATGGAGGGGGATACACTCTTGCTCTCGACCCATCCTCAGCTACACTCCTCGGTGATCGCTGCGGCATCACTATACTCCAAGCCTCAGTCGTTTGCAGCCGCCTCCTCTGTGGCGCTGCTAGGCAAGCAGGTGAAGCTCTTGGAGGCGTACGGCTAGAAGATCTACTCCAACGCCTCCTTGCACCTGCGTCAAGCCAACGCAGATGCCCTGCTGGCTGCCGCCAACCAACGGTTATGGCAGGAAATTGCGGACTTCCTCCCGGAACACTCCACCCAGTGCCGATCACGCTTCAAAGCGTCACTAGCAGAAGCAAAGTTTGTGGTGCATGACCTCATGGAATCCACAGTGGCTCATATCGATACCTCAGGCCGTGCCATCTGTATTGCCACAGACATGAGGAGAACAGCCTGGCTCCGGGCAACGAAATTCAAACCGGATGTCCAGGAGCGTATTCTAGATCTACCGTTCGAGGGGGCGGGGGGACCTCTTCCACTCCTCTACGGACGAAGAGCTGGACAAGAAGATGAACCACTCACAAACATCGAAGTCTTTATCCATTCTTGCAAAGACCACGCCCAAGTCGTACACCCAATCTCAGCAGCGCTTGGAAAAGGGTCGTACATATGGAGAGTTCCGTGGCTTCCAGGAACGCAGATCCAGGCAGCCGGACCGCTTGCCGTCTCAGAACCGATGCAAACAACAAATAATGTGGGGGGGGGGAGAAAGGGCTTTTTCCAGTCCCCCTCCTCAGCGTCAGCCTTGAAGGGAAAGAAGGCAAGACATACCCCTTCAGGTCCATGTGTCTCCGGTGGGGGGGGGGGAGGCTTGCTCTCCATCACCACAGACTCAGCTACCCTAGACGATCTCTCGGTCCACGGCACCTGGATTCGACAGGGGCAGGAATACCACATCAGTTGGTTGGAGTTGAACGCCATCTGGCTAGCGCTCAGAGCATTCCTACCACTTATCAGAGGAAAGGTTGTCCTCATCCAGACGGACAACTCGACCAGCATGTACTACGTCAACAAGCAGGATGGCACCAGATCCCCCTCCTCTGTGCAGGCTGGCGATCGGCATGTGGGAATGGGCCCTGAAAAACATTTACCTCTCGGCAGTCCACCTCGCGGTGTAATCAAACCTGGAGGCGGACAGGCTTGCAGGCTTGGAGCGGACAATTACGAGTGGCAGCTAAACGGCCTCGTTATTCAGGAGATCTTCAACAGGTGGGGTCATCCCCAAGTGGATCTCTCTGCCACCTGGCACAACAAGAAGTGTCCCCATTTCGCATCCTGGCAGGGTTAGGGCCCAGGCTCTCTGGGTGACGTATTTCACCTCCAGTGGATCAGCATGAAGGTCTACGCCTTTCTGCCTACTCCCCTGATCCACAGGGTAATTTGCAAGATCAAGGAGTCTCACCGACTCCTCATCATAGCTCCATGGTGGCCGGCCAGCCCATGGTTTTCGGAACTACTCAGCCTCTCGGAGGTGCCCCCGATACACCTTACGATGGGCCCAGCACATCCTCTGGCACAGCAGGGGGCCAGAGCCATCCACGCCGCACCAGGGAAACTAGCCCTCACAGCGTGGTACCTGAGCAGGTAACGCTTCAGCACCTTAGCCTCTCACAGCCAATCTGCAAATCATACAGGGCTCCAGGAGCAAAGCCACTAGGGCCCAGTACAAAAGGAAATGGACCAGATTCTGCCACTGGGCAGACTCCAATGGAATTGACCCCTTGGCCTTCAATTTGGACGGCGTGCTCTCCTTTTCGGCGCACCTCGCTCATTCGGGCGTAGAGGTGGACACCTGCCGTACCTAACTTGCAGCCATTGGGGCTTACAGGAACTCAGAGGAAGGCATTTTTCCCCTCCTCCAACCTGATCGTGAAGAAACATCGGACTGGTCTCGCTAGGCTCTACCCCCCCCATCGAGACCGCACCCTGTGTGGGACCCTAACATAGTTTTGCGCCCCCTGGCGCATAAACCATTCGAGCCAATGGTGTCCGTGCACATTAGGCTGGTCACCAGACAAGACGGCCTTACTAGTCGGCCTTAACTCGGCTCACAGAGTCAGCGAGATCAAGGCGCTGGTCGCCTCTGAACCATATACCACCTTTCACAAGTACGATAGTCATGTGGACGCACCCGGCATTTCTGCCCAAGTTTCCATCTGCATTTCACTTGAACGAAGAAATGATCCTTCCTACGTTCTTTCCCGATCCCAAAGAACGAAGCACAGAGAGTGCTGCACTGCCTGGATGTCAGGTGTACCCAAAAATTCTACTTGGACAGGACCAGGGGCTTCCACAAGTCGGATGCTCTGTCACTTTCGGAGGCTCGAGACAAGGATATCAGCCCTCTAAGGCCCCTATATCCCGCTGGATGGTTTCTGCCATCAAAGAAGCATACGAGGGCCAGCACAAGCCGCTCCCGGCCAACATGCTTGCCCACGCAGTCAGGGCCAAGGCAACGGCCAGGGTGACCACTTGGGCCTCTCCCACAGCTTTCTGCAAACATTACTGTTTGGACGCTGGCTCTAGATCTGATGAGGCTTTCGTACAGGCGGTTCTCAGGAACCTATTTACTTAAGGAGGGTCTCCTCTCCACCCTGGGGCTTCAATCAGTTGTAATCGCCCATAAAGTATGGAGGAAAGGGTACAGGACGTAAATAAGTTACTCACCGTAGTGACTAACGTACTCTTAGTCCATAGTCTCCTTTCCTCCATGCGTCCCACCAACCTCCCCGCTAATAATACTGGTGTCATTAGGCAATGTTAAATCTATTGTCGACGCGTCAATTGGGACGGAGGTGTGGCGCCGGAGGGCGGAGTCAGGGCAGCGCATGTTCCCCGGGCCCTAACCCCCCCGCGCCTCTAAATTGAAAGGGGAATAAGGTTTTTTCTGATGAAACAGGTTCCGTCTCCTGTCCCTTGGAAGGGACGCCCATACGGTATGGAGGAAAGGGGACTATGGACTAAGAGTACGCTAGTAGACCCCATCCCGCAACCAAAAGGGCGAGGAGTGTGAGAAAAGTTGAAGCATAGGTATGAAGAGAGGCAGGAATGGATGTTATCAGAAGTCATCCGGGTCTCAGTGAGACAAAGAAAATGAAGATTGAAGCGGAAGAAAAGATCAAGAATGGAGTGGGATTTGTTACATGCTGAACTATTATTAAGAAAGGCGACATTAATGGCTAGGAGAGGTTAGATAAATTACGGCTAAGCAGAGCAGGGAAGAGGCGAGAGGATTGGCGTAGGCATGCTAGTCGGAGGAATAAACTGGGAGAAGGACAGAAAAAGCGAGAAGCAGTAGAACCAGATGGGATGCATGATGGGTGCTAACAGGGGCAAATGGGACTAGAAAGCTGCCCGTACACGGGTCGCCCTTGCGTCTGCACGCCCAGGGCAGAGATGCCCTAGAGTCACAGATTTTATGAGTGAAACGGTATGTCAAGTGATCCTTCACATGACCATGACAGATGGTGTACAGCATCGGTGGGGTGTCTCTGGGGAGGATTCAGCCCCGGAGGACAGGCGCTGTGCCACAGGTGTTAGTCTTCAAGTGAGACATTGCAGTCACTCCTACCAACCAGGCAGGCAGACCAAGGCCAGGTAGGCAGATCTAGCACAAACTTTTATGTATGTACTATTTGCCTTTGAACCCATGCACTGAGCAGACCTGAAGATTATAACCTGGAAGGTGACATCCGTAGTGGCGAAAAAGATCAACCAGTAAGGTTGGGGAGATGCAAGCATTTTCTGTTGCAAGTCCACTTACACAATTACATTAAGAAATGTTGTTGCTTTGAGTAATCTACAATGAAACATGGCCAGTAAGAGCCTTGTTTGCAGCAAATGTCTGCTAGCATAACGCTGGAACTGAAAGGGAAAAATTAATATCTAGGAATGGATGACAAAATGGATTTATATGCATCTCTGAAGACAATTGCATGCCGCCACAATGGTAAATTGGCAAAATTCAGAAAAATATAGAACTCTTACTCAGAGCTGTACCATGATGGAGATATTTGATTGGAAAACTGTATATGTGATCTTCCAGTGTAATTGATATGTGAGGGTGGGTGCGAGCAATATGCTTTGATTGGATACGTTGGATAGATGTCTGAAAAATGTGGCTATAATTCTTTTGGACAACCTTTTTGTCACAGATGGCTGAAGGAAACTCAGTCTCAGAAATGCTTCCAGGGATTTTATTTGACGTTTCAAGGCCATAGGAGTGTCCCCCTCTCGTCTAGAAAACTCCAATCCTCCTTAGCCCAGATGTCCCTATTCCCTATGTTAGTATATACCAAATATTGCCCACTACTGTCAAAGTTCTGAGTTTCACTAGAAGTGAAGGCCTAATGAAGTGCCTTATGTCTAACCTCCCTCAGGGATTTCCTAGACAGACCCTACACTATCCTGTAGTTGGTTATCTAAAAACGATGGTTGATGCTTTCCAGACACTCTGCCTGATTCCGTCTTCTTCCTATCATGCCCACATTCTCCTCTCCCTCTGATATTCTGATGTTCCCCTCTTACTACTCTCCACCCTATGACTCTGCCCACCTTACATCTTCCTCCTCTGGCCCTCTGATCTCCATCACTCCTTCTGAGCCTTGGCTACACACTTTGTTGTTACTTGCTCCTCCACACTATTACTCCCTCCTCCTGGTGTGTGTTGGAGCTCTGAAGCGGTGCCGTTTTCGGTGTGCTTCTGCTGTTGGACTGCATTTTCTGGCCCCGGCACTGCGAGCAAAGGCGTGAAGCTCTTGCCGGGAACTGCATTTCCCAATCTGCTTCCTGGATGAGGCGGAGTTACAGACCCCCATGTGAGTGGTCAAGTGAGCAACCCAACCCGTCATCCCTGCGCCAGAGTCACCCTTGCGGCGATAAGCCCGTCAGGGAAAAGGGCGCTGACTGTTGTGCGGCTGTTTGGCGCTGTTCAAACGGGAGACTGCGGAGGTGTGCTCTCTTTGATCCCGTCACCGACATAAAAGGTAAATTTTGGGTATTAGTGCCCTCTTGTTCCATCAAAACACAGCCTTGTTGCACAACCAAAATGTCTCTAACTCCGCAAATTCGCAAAACCAATGTGTCTTCACCTGCGGTGGCCTCCATCACACCAATGGAGGTTGTCGCAACCAGGTCTAAAAGTAACTTGAAAAAAATTACATCATCCACATCAATAACTCTGACTCCGCGTGCAAAAACACGCCTAAAAACGCAACTTGCAAGCAAAGATATTAGGCAGTTTTGCCCAGTATTAAAAAATTCTACTCTACAAAGTACAATGTCCTCTCCCCAACAAGACGTCCTCAATGTAGAAGGTATATCTAAACAAGCTAATGAGGCACAAATGGAAATCCCTATAAGCCCCTCTATGAGGTGCAATGAAGAGCAAATTGAACCAACCCTAAATATACCAAATGCAACACTGGACTCAATTCAAATGGAATCCTTGAAGCAGACTGTTATGTCGAATACTGTATAGTCGGAAGTTTTAGAAAACATGCCAATTTCTGATAATACCATGCTTCAATCCACAAATTAAATCGAACAAAAGAAAGATCCAAAACTCCAAGATGATGAAGTTAAACAAATGACGCCTAGAAGTGTGCATACATCTCTCACCAGGTCACCGACGGACTATCACCAACGATGCTCAATGGACTCTACCATTTCGGATGCTGCATCCTACATACGTCCAACGCCAAGACACCATGAATCATCACGTGAAAAAGAAAAGGCTCCTGTTAATGCCGGGCTTTTGGAAGTTACTCTTATGGCAGTAAACACAACAATCAAGATTGACCATATAACTTTGTGGATCCAAACTCAAGCGATACAAATGGAGAAATGTGGTCAAGTTGAAGAACCATATAATGATTTATCCAAAAGTATTGAAATTGTGACTGTTCCCACTACATATTCTGCCATTCTTCCAACATTTGAACACGTCATTTGTCCAATTGAAGCGGATCCGCAAGTAAGCACACAACAAAATACATCATGGATAAGTGTTGAGAACTCGCCTAAAAAAGTGAAGCAACCAGCAAATGGAGCTCAATATGATCTATTTAACAAACAATCACGGAATAAAGGCCGTGCAAGACATTTTATCACCAAATCGTTCCAATCAATGAAACAAAATAACAAAATAACTAATCTAATACTCCGCGCACAAACAGTGGACCTGACAGATCCTACAAAGTCTAGTGTTGGCCAATCTATTGATGATGACATTTCAGGTCAAAAGGTCCCTGTTACACTTACATCGTCAAACTGTCATATATCACAAATAAATGAGTCTCCATTAAGTCAATTGGTTTCTTCTTTGGAAACAGTAATCCCAAATGAGCCTGCATTAACAATGAATCCAGTGACTCAGGAAAACTATCCAAAGGCTCAATCAATTGCTATAACGGAAAAAATAATGCAAGGAATTTTGCCAACAACGGAGATACCACAAATTGAACAACTCAAAGTTGCAGTAGATGCATACATTCTCCAGGGTACATCTGAGATAAAGGGCTTGGCCGAAAAAAACATTTCACAGATCACTGTGGCGAAATGCTCTGTCGACACGGTACAGCATAGTAAAGCGTTTGCTGAAACTCAGTGTGTAAAAGACAGAGAAAACAGAAGACAGTCTACATGTAATGTCTGGAGCATTCCAGAGGTGGCAAACAAAACCCATAGTGATGAGACAAGGCACGATCAGAATGGCACAATTAAATCAGTAATCGAATCTTATCTGGATACTCGTTTAGGATCGTTCCTCCCGCCAAGATGCTTATTAGCGGAACCGAATAAAGTAACGTTTGCTGACGAACAAAGATTTGCCAGTGAGTTTGACCTTTGTCAAAAGACTAAACAAGTGACCAATGAATCGAACAATAAACAATTTTCCAAAACTCAAGAACCTATAACAAAACAACAAAAACAGGACCTAAAAAGGAAACAAAATTTTGCAAACCATCATACATTAATTTTAAAATGTCGTGCGGCTCCTTACACTCAATATGATCTGTCTCGCACAAGTGTACTCAACATCTTTAGTGATGTGCCAGAACTAGGAGACCTCACCTCATTTGATATTAGCCAAGTGGAATTTATTTGTGATACTAATTTGGGGATTGTGCGTTTATGGATGAAATCCGGGTTAGTTATGAATTACCTATGGCAGGCACGAATGAAACTCTTTGCAATGGGTTTTCTCCTTGCTCAAGATCCGGAAAGAAACAATAGCGAAACAACCCCGGAGGAACAAGTAATGGCCACTCCAATTACAAGTGTTTGCCAGTGCTTGAAATGCAATGCTGATGATTCTGTATTTCCTAATGCCCGTCTCTCTGTCATAGCCACCACCGACTCAAGAACAATATGAGCAAAAAGTTGACTCCGCTACACTTGTAAGTTGGAATACAAGGGGTTACGCCCATCTTTTAACTAACCCTAACTCCCTCTTGAATGACGCAGACATCATAGTCCTTCAAGAGACATGGCTAAGTGATGTACCACTATGGGATAACCATGTCATCGTAATTAACCCTGCAATTATAGCTCCAAAAGGTCGCCCGATGGCAGGGCTTCTTGTAGCCGTTAAGATGGGAATTAATATACAGTTACAAGCATGGGAAAACCCCAATAAGTTCATACAGTTGGTAAAAATCTCGATGGAGTCTAAACGGCTCGCATTAATAAACATCTATAGAAACCCAGCCGCGATTACGGATCTATGTTTTTACAAAGACTTATCCAATATGTTTGATATATTTGCACAATCCAAAGAAATAACTGATGTTATTCTAGCGGGGGATCTTAATATTGATGTTTTCAAATGTGAACGGGGGAAAAGAACACAGGATTACAAAAAGTGGAGTTCTCTCATGAAGCTATTTAACATGAGAATGGCTAATGGATCATTACCGGGAGATATTCCGCAACATGACACGTGGCAAAGAGGAACATCGACAAGCATTATAGATTACATATACCTATCAGCGGGGCTTTTTATGTCATCTATTGAATTTAAGATAATCAAGCAATCAAGCAGTGATCATCATATGCTATCTCTATCATGGCCAAGAGGCACACAGGAAAAAAGCATTACATCTCAATGGATGCCGCAAAAATTGGAAATCAATAATGCAAAATCACGATTTAAGTGGACACCGACTAAACTGATAAGCCTAAATGCAAATCTAATATTACAAAATGACTCACGGAATACTCATACATATGTCGAAGCACTTGCCACCTACAAAACTTTTTTTATCCCTTTGGGCCGTTCTCACCCTCATACATATGATCAGTTACTATCTCAAAAAGAGAAAAGGAATACCGTAAAGAGCTGAGATTAGCTAGACATCATACCTGGCCTGAAAATGAAGAATTAGGTAAAACTTTAAAAAATCGTTATAGATCCTGGATACGGGCTCATAAAGGACAGTTATTTCAACAGGATGGAGAGACCTTTCTGAAAGCTGCAATAAGTAAGAATTCTGCACAAATATGGCAATTACTCAATCAAAAACTAAACCCAAATATTCAGCAATCACAATTAAATGGAGTAATTGAAAGTGAATGGGTAGCACATTTTTCACAATTGTACACAGATAAAGCCTTCCAGTATGATCCTAAGAGTTATTCAGCAGTGACCTGGAACATTGAATGTTCAGAAGAAATAATTGAGACGCTCATAACCAAATCTTCATCCTCGCGAGCAGCAGGCCCAGATGGCATAACTAATTGTATGCTAAAACAACACCCGCAACTTTGGACCAAGATACTGAAAAACATATTCCAGCATATATTAAAGATACGGAGGATTCCAGACTCATGGCGTAAGTCTATCATTGTGCCAATCTTTAAAAAAGGAGACCGTAGCATACCAGCTAATTACCGCCCGATAGCGCTATTGGATTCCCCAGGCAAAATATTTAATAGATTAGTCTTAACGGCCTTCAATACTTGGACACTAGAAAATAAAATCAGAGATCGTAATCAAACGGGCTTTGTTCGCGGATTGGGGACGTCTGTAAACCTAATGATTCTAAATGCACTAAAAGCTCAAGCACAACAAACAAAAACAGCATTATTTTTTGCATTTATTGACCTAAATGCTGCGTTTGATTCAGTTTCTCGCGTAAAACTTCTTCAAAAATTATTGAAAGCACAGTGCCCACAAGATCTAATCGATATCATAGCCGCTCTTCATTCAGGCACGTCCATTCAAATTCGGTTGTCCTCTACTGGCCTGCTTTCTCAAGCAATCAACACGTCAAGAGGCTTGAAACAAGGGTGCATCTTGGCCTCATCACTATAACTTTTTCATTCATGATCAAGAAATATTTTACAACTTACTTACTGACTCACCAAAAATGAATGGTCTTACAATACAAGCATTATGGTATGCCGATGACCTTGTGCTAATTTCTAAGACACCAATAGGCCTCCAAAAGTTAATAACTGCACTCTCAATCTACTTTGAATATAATTAGCTATCAATGAACGTAAAAAAATCCCAGATTGTAGCTGACACTCCTGCGAGATCACAAAGAACTAAGTTCGTATGGAGGGTCAAAAATATTACCCTCGATATTGTCTCAAGCTATAAGTATCTGGGCACTCAATTTGAAGCCAATTCAGTGACTAGTGACCATCATCGTCCACTACAAAGTAAATTGAATATAGCAATTTCCCAGTCTAAATTGATTCTTTATAAATATGGTAAATTTTCGATCAAGCCTGCCCTATATTATTGGCAACAAAAAGTAACTCCTACAATTTTATATGGGATGGAGGCACGAGCTCTAACTGACGTGAAAGATCTAGATAGAATGGAAGCAAAATTTTGGAGAAACATCTTACACCTTCCACAAGCAACCCCAGTATCATGCATAAGGTATGAAGTCGGTCTTACATCGCTCAAGGCAAGATATCATTGGCAGCTGTGTGCGTTTTTTAGGAAATGCTTATTGAACATTGAAAGTAAATCAATTATAGCTGTACTTGCGGCTTATTTATTCAACTCAAATCATTGATTTATAGTTAAATGGGCCACCTATGTCTATCAAATAATGGCTGTAGCTGAAGTAGACGTAGAAACTCTAACACAGAACCCTAACCGAGCAAAAAAAAAAATCTTCTATCAGGACTGGTTGGCGAATCGTACTCTTTGTCTTCAATACAAAATTTTTAGTAGTTGTGTTTCCAGATAAAAAAATGGGAACTGTTGAAACTTACCTGTTAAAATCACCATCTCCTCAACTTCGCACAGCAATCTTGAGAATGCGTTTTGGCTTGTGGTTGACCCGAGACTTACTGGCTCAACGGAAACAAATAGACAAGTCAGATAACTTTTGAAGGTTCTGCCAAAAGACATCACAAAAAGAAACTTTAGAACACATAGTAGTGGACTGCCCTGCGCTGTGCCCATTAAGGAACAATGCTTACAAGAAACACATGACTGTGGTTGCTAATGTACAGCAGAATATGAGATGGGCCTATCTGCTAAACTCAACGAATATGAGTCTATTTATTGCTTCTGTTGAGTTTTTGAACAATCTTAGCTTGTATACACCATGCGACACTTGACTCTTTTACAAAATCTGTCCTAGTTACAATTACATGTCAGATGCACTAATATGCTTAAGTTCATGAGGCTTAAGGTAATATTATAATATATTGTAAAAATTATGATGGTATTAATGTATTTCATGTATTTTACTTATTTTTTCATATTTTACTTATATTTTGAAGTATTCTTGTAAAAAATCTCTTGATTAAAAACAAGAAATAAATAAAAAAAAATAATTACTCCCTCCTCCACACTACTACTGCTCCATCCCACCTTCTACTTGAACACCTTCTTTTTAATCACACGGGCATCTCTCATCCACTCCCTACAATTGCTCTCCTAAGTGCACACTCCACTTGTTCATGCACACTCACAATGCAGTATTACTTGCAGAGACTTGGCAATACTCCCCTTTTCCAAAATAGTCTCCACACTCCACCATTGTTCCTCCTGCTGGTTTCTTGGTCTGCCGCCTTCTCCTCCTCTGACCTCACCCGAGCAACACTTCATGTTTCCCGAGGTCTCTTTTAACCACCGCCATATCCTCTGGTTGGTCTATCCCTGGACAAGGTGGCCCCGTCTTCCCCCACCAGCGAGGTGTTAAAAATAAGAAATCTTTCATATAGTGCATTAATCCTACCCATTTTTGTCAACGTGGGGCTGCCATGGAACAATAATGGTGGTTTGTTTGTTACAGTTTCCCAGCTGGGTTGGGAGCGGGCTGGTCTGGCTGCACCCAAGCTAAGTTGTGTTGCTGTTTGGTGGGGGGGGTTTCTTTCATGACCCTGGTGGTCTAGTGGGCCTGTATCCGTCTCCTTCCCTAGCGGGCCGAGGCTGGTGTGTGGTGTGCAGCTTTGAAAACATGCACGTAGGAGCTCCAGATCTTCTACCAGGTGCTTTCCCTTCCCACTGTGCTGTCTGCATGCAGCTCACGTAGCCCTTCTGACGGGTGAACAAAGCCTCCAACTCACTTCCTGTTAGTTTTCGCTCTGCGTCGGAGTGTTGAGAATTCTTTGCAGGGGCTGTTGATGATTCTCTGCCTTGTGGGTAGATTTCTCCTATGTTTCTCTAGAAAAGAAAGGGAAGACTTGGCCATCACCTGTATCCAAAGGCATGGGGTGATGCAAATGGGAACGGCACATATACAAGTTGGCACTTGGGGCAGGGGACAGGAATGAAGGCCCGTCCAACTGCCACTGTCCTCGTGAGGGGTAGAACTGGCTATGTATTCCTCCCTGGTAGGGCTCCCACCACTGGCTAGGAGGGATTGCCATCCCCTCTTGACAAGGTTAAGGTGCTGACCTTATCAAATGTAATGGATGCTATTTAAAAAATAAATGGAAAGCAGGGGTCAAGGCACCTCTCAACCTTACAAAGTGAAACTGTTTTTGTTCATTTGTTGGTTAGTTTGACACTTGAATTCTTTTCTTTTAAAGTACACATGAACAAAGTTATGTAAATAAAATGGAAAAGTGATGTTCCACAATCGCTGGCAGCGGCATGTAGAGCAACCTATGCAATTGTCTGTGGGTTTTAGAACTCTAAAAAGGCTCCTTACTTTGTATCCCAAGACCACAAACTACTGTAGGATCACCAGACAACTTGTGGCTTTCCGTCCCTCTAGTAAGAGTCTGGTTGTTTTGAAAACGGGGATTTGGAATGGATTGTGTCCTCCAACGTATTCCACATCTTTGATATGTAATGTCCACAGCTGTACACTTGGAAACCTTTTTCATCCGAGGGAGTCCTGCGTCGATGATGTCGGGTCGATGTCCCTCGAAGGCCTCCGTCGAGGGCGACGTCACCCCGGATGTTATAAATAGGACGCACAGTGCATCTAGCCTCAGTTCTGGTTTTTCCGCGAACGTGTTGCTTCGTGAAACTAGGTGCGCCTCCTGTGTTATCATCGTTGAGATGTTTTTTTCTTCGACCTCTCCGACTCCGCGGTCTGGCTTCAAAACTTCCCGAGACTGCAAGTCGAAAATGTCAATCACCGACCCGCATCACATTTGTTTGTTGTGCCTGGGCGAGTCACACGACACCGACGACTGTGCGAAATGACAGTTGCTGACTGCCAAGGCCTTGCATGAGCGGAAGTAGAAGCACAAGGTAGGTAGGGGCTCTAAGCCTGTTAAGTCCCGAAAATCCAAATCGTCCAAGGGGGTTTCCACCACCGACTTGAGGCGCGACTCTCTGCATCAGGAGGAGTCCCGGGGATCTTGGTCCCAGAGTGGTTCCCGCCATTCTTCTTCCTCGTCCCGGCACTCTAGGAAGCACCGTCACTGGTCGCCTTCCCCGTCCTCCTCGGAGAATGGTGCTTCGAGAAAGATTGCATGCCTGATGAATCCTCCTCTCCGGAGGAATGGGGTGCATTTAAATAGCAAATGTTAGCGATGTTTCATTCACAGGGCACAGGACCGGTCGCGCCTTCTACCAAAGCTGGCCAGGATCAGTCTCGTACTGTGGCTCGCACGCCTTCAGGCTCGGGTCCGTGACTCGCACGCCTTCAGGCTCGGGTCTGTGACTCGCATCGGGAGCCTTCGAGGTCTGACGGACAAGGATTCAAAAAGTCGCAAGAGATGTGCTTCTAGGTCTCGGTCCTCGTCCCCAGCGAAACTGCAGCAACCTACTGAGGGCTCGAGGCCGGCGTCGACGCTTTGCCGTCGTATCAGCCCACGGCGCCGTCTGCACCTGTGTCAACGCCGAAGCCTTCGCGCTCACGACGTTGAGGTTGTCGATGCTCTCGGCGTCGAAGCCTTCGGTGCTATCGGCACCTTTGGGGATTTTTTTCCTGAAATTTGCCTTTTGGAGTACCCCGATGTGGTGGAACCTCCTAGGAAGGCTACAGCGAAGTCTGTGAGGGCAGTTTTGGACTCTAGGCCCTGTTCTGTCACCAGGCCCGGTTTCAACTCCCTCTGGCTGACATATATGAAGAGGAAGAAAGGTCTGAATTTGAGGACCCTGGTGAACTTGGAGACAGTCAGTTGGAGGAGTTGAAGCAGACCCTCCATGATGCCAGTGGGTTGTACACTTCTCCGGTAGTGGAATTTGGTAGGCCTGAGCATACCCTGGGGCTCATGCAGAGTCTTCATACCGGAGGCTCATGGCTAGTATCTCGGAGTATCTGGGCTGGTCCAGTCCTCCTGAAGACTTTGTGCAAGGTGATCTAACGGACCTCTTAGATCAAGGTCCGTCCACTGACCCAGTTTTACCATTTCATCTCACCTTTCAGAAAAGGGTGGCAGCTGCTTGGCAGTCCCCGGAATCTCTTCCGGCTTTTAATAAATCTTTGACAAAGAAAT
The DNA here is from genome assembly GCF_040938575.1 of Ambystoma mexicanum. Lineage (NCBI taxonomy): Eukaryota > Metazoa > Chordata > Amphibia > Caudata > Ambystomatidae > Ambystoma > Ambystoma mexicanum. The sequence continues at coordinate 737,704,196 of NC_090939.1, read as the reverse complement.
ACCGCCCTTCCATTAGCGACCCCAGCTATTTATCTACTCACCCCACTCCCGAGAGTTTGGTGGTTCAGGCGGCATACCCTACCATCCCTCCAGATAGGGACAACAAGCACTTTGATGGTTGGGCCTGGAAGGTATTTTCTGCCTGGAGCATGGCCTTGAAATCGGCCAACTCCACTTGTGCCTTGGCAAGGTTTTCACACACTCTGTGGAACTGTTTCTTTAGCGGCTGAGCATATTCCCGTGGGGAAGAAAAGGATGGGTTCCTTGCTCTTGTGCAAGATGGCAAGGATGCCATGTGCGAATCCCTTCAGTCGGGCTTGGATACAGCCAACAGTGTTAGCCGGTCCATGGCTGCAAGCAACATTATACGCAGGTTTGCATGTTGGCAGAAGTCAGGTTTTGCTCCGGATGTGCAAGGCCGTCTTCTCAGCATGCCCTTTGATGGCACACATTTGTTTGGCAGCAAGGCTGACAAGAGCCTTGAGAGGTTGAAGACCTCGAAAGCTGCAGCTGAATCTTTAAGCGCAGCTGTGCATCAACCTCCGCCTTTTCGTCCTAGGGGACAGCAATGGAGGGGAGGTTCTTTTCGTTACTACTCTTCCTCTTGTAGAACGATAGAATGAGAGGGGCTGCCAATCAAAGGGGCCTGCGAAAAAGTACCTGTGGTGGTCTGGGAAATCGTGGTGCAAAAGCCGCTCAGGCAGCTGCCTCTTTGCCTTCAGGCACCTCCGCAGCCGCTGCCTAACAGTCATGAGGCCATGTCCCATGGTTTGCCAGTTGGGGGCAGACTGTCTCAGCATCTCAAAGAATGGAGAGCCATTACTTCAGATGCGTGGTTTCTGGATACCATAGCCCATGGCTACTGCCTTCCCTTCCTTCAGCGGCCTCATGACAATCCACCGGGGAAACTGAGACGTCCGGATCTGCTCCTTGCGCAGGAAATCCTAACCCTGCTGGAGAAAGGCACTATAGAACTGGTGCCTGTAGCGGAGAGGAACAAGGGATGGTATTCCCCTTATTTTTTGATCCCAAAGAAAGACGGGGGATTGAGACCCATCATGGACTTGCGTTGGTTGAACAAACTTCTCAGGAAGGTCAAGTTCAAGATGTTACTCTATCTCAAGCCCTCCAGACCCTTCAACTTCAGGATTAGTTGGTGTCTCTGGACCTACAGGATGCTTACTTTATGTGCTGATTCAGAAAGTATCTGAGGTTAGCGGCTGGTGACTCGTACTTTCAGTTTCGGGTCCTGCCATTCGGATTGACCTCCGCCCGAGGGTCTTCACCAAGCTAATGGTGGTGGTGGCAGCGTACCTCAGGCAAGGCGGGATTCACGTCTACCCCTACATTGATGACTGGCTGATCCGGGCGCGCTCTCCCGAGCAAGCGTTGGATCACCTCGGTCTCACCTGTCGCACCCTCCACACGCTGGGCTTCTCCCTGAATTTCAAGAAGTCGCATCTGACACCTTCCCAGCAGCTCCAGTACATCGGGGTTGTGTTAGACACGTCCTTGGAGAAGTGTCTAACACTTGTCCACCATCTGCACAGAATGTGCAGATGGTGGACAAGTTTCAACAGGCCCAAATTCTTAAGGTTGCTCGGCCTCATGGCATCCTGCATTTTTCTGGTGCCAGAGGCCAGGCTGTGAATGAGGTCCCTGCAATGGGCCCTCAAGATGCAGTGGTCACAGTTCTCCGGCAAGATGTCGGATCACGTGCAGATTCCACTCTCGGTCTCCCAGGATCTTCTGTGGTGGGCCAACAAAGGGAACCTGATGAGAGCGGAACCGTTTTGGCAACCTTGGCCAAGGTGACTAGTGATGGACGCTTCTCTCACAGGATGGGGTGCTCATGCCAACGACTTGACCGCCAGCAGTTGTTGGTCTCCGTCGGAGTCCAGACTCCACATCAGTCTGTTAGAGCTGAGGGCCATCAGGCTGGCCCTCAAGGCTTTTCTGCCATCTGTACGGGGGAAGAGTGTCCTAATCATGATGGACTACACTGTGGCCATGCATTACCTCAACAAAATAGGGGGGGTAGGGTCACTCCCGTTTTGCAGAGAGGCAATGCAGCTCTGGTTCTGGAACATCCAGCAGGAGATTTCGATCTCGGCAGTTCATCTTGCCGGAGATGAAAATGTAGCGGACGCTCTAAGCAGGCAGAACACGATCTCTCACAAGTGGGAGTTGACACAGGAAGTCCTTCGGGAGATCTTCGCCCTTCGGGGAACCCCACAAGCGGATCTATTCACTACCAGTGTCAACCGGAAGTGCAAGAGATTCTGCTCAAGGGAATTTCCTCCAAGAGGAGCTTTAGGAGACGCGTTTGGGGTGGATTGGTCATTCCCACTGCTGTACGCGTTTCCTCCAGTCTCTGTCATTCCTCACGTGTCGCGGAGGTTACGGAGGTTCAGTTCCCACATGATCCTCATTGCTCTGGATTGGGCCAGGAGAGCGTGGTACCCGGACCTTCTAGAAATGTCCATCTGTTCTCCGCCGTCTTTCCTGCCGAGAGGATCTGCTGTTCCGCGAGGGAGGGAGGGGGGGGGTGGGGGGGGCGGCTACGCGGGGCAGAGTCCCGGTTCTCCATCCAGAGGTCAAGAGACTCAACCTTCACGCTTGGTATCTGAAAGGTTGAGGTATAAGGATTGGGACCTCCCGGATGACGTGATGGAGGTGTTGCTTTCGGCCAGGCGGCCTGCAACAAAATCCCTTTGCCGTTGGCGTAAGTTTTGCATCTGGTGCAGAGGTCACAATGTTGATCCTTTTCAGTGTTCCATTTCTATGGTTTTGTCTTTCTTACTTTCTTTGGCCCACAGGGGCCTTCAAGTGGGTACCCTTAAGGGTTACCTGGCGACGCCGTCTATCTTTAAGCGATCGTCTGAAGAATGTTCTTACTTTAAGATTAATTTGATTTCTCAGTTTCTTAAAGGACTGACTAATGTATTCCCGCCATCCCCTTTCCAGGTGACGGTTTGGGACTTGAATCTGGTTTTGAAATTTCTCATGGGTGCTCCGTTTGAACCTTTGCACTCCTGTCCTTTGAGATTACTGTCCTTCAAGACTGTTCTTGGTTGCGGTTACTTCCTCTCGCAGTGTGGGTGAATTGCAGACACTTTCATCTAAGCCACCCTTTACTGTGTTTCGTCCCTCCTTTCTACCTAAGGTAGTATCTGAATATCATTTGAGTCAAAAGGTGGTTCTTCCATCGTTCTACCCTCCTCCTTGTTCTGGTAAGGAAGAGGAGTGACTCCATCGGTTGGATCCTAGCAGAGCTCTGAGATTTTACATTTCTAGGAGGTCCAGGGTCAGAGTGGACGATCAACTCTTTGTAGGATATGCTGGACACCGTTTGGGCCAGGCAGTTACGAAACAGACCTTTTCCAGGTGGATTATCCTCACCATTACGGAATGTTATCAATTGGCGGGTAAGGACCCTGCTGAAGGTTTTGCGAGCTCATTCCACTTGGGGCGTGGCTATTCCCACTGCCCTCCAGCAAGGTGTTCCTATTAGGAATATTTGTGATGCCGCTACATGGGCTTCAATCCACACCTTTTGTTAAACTTTTTTCCCTGGATACAATCCATGGTCGGATATGGCCTTCGGGAAGGCGGTTCTTTATTCCGCAATCTAATTGGTTACTCTAAATTCTTTTCCCTCCTCCATTTACTGGTACTGCTTTGGGAGCCTGTCAAAGATGTGGAATATGTTGGAAGAATATCCAGTCGAAAGAACGTTACCAGTTGGTAATTAACTTGTTCTTCTCATTTAGTGTGTGGTTCACAGAAGTCTACTGGGACTGCCCACAGTAACATTCTTTTTTTGCTCTGGACTGGCCAATACTCTTCATTAGCACACAATAGAGCACAAACATCCACAATTCATGGACAGCAGCTACACTTGTTTCATATACAGGAAAGCGGATGGAGCGAACCCAGCAAACTATCCCTTTTCAGCATATAGGGAAAAGTTCAGAAGAGGCTACTCTATGGCTGAACCCTTTTTCTCCTTCGCACACCCAATATATTTATATGCAGCATTCAAGGAGAAGCTTGCTTTGCATACTTAATCTTGCCTTCATATTGACTGGACCAAAGCTGTGGGACAAGTTGAATAATACAGGCATCCAACTGGACAGCTTGTACTGGGAAGAACATGTGTTTTAACACATTTGTCAAGACAACTATGATTGGGGAGACACAGGATTAACGGATAGGCAATTTTGTGTGGCAGGAATGTATTCAGGCCCCTCCACTTCCTACCCTTTACCTTGATGATGGAGCACTGCAGGGTACACAATTAAGTGCATGGTGCGAGAACACAAACTAAACTTACAAACAGGAACACAATGTACCTTTAGGAACCAGGGTTTTCCAACTTTTAGACCAGTGAGTAAAATGCCTTCTATAGTCAAACTTCCACCTGGCAGGCTGACCACTCATTTGCTCGTGGGACAAGCACATAGAACCTTTAAAGCTCTGTTAGTATCCGACTCAATTCAGGAAAGCTTACGGGCAGCTAATTAATGCCCCTCTCTAAAAAAACACTTGATGCAGTGGACAGACCAAAATGAGATAATATATTTGAATGCTTATCAGAATTAATGTACCACACTCACATGAGTGTAGTTTTGATAGCTTCTATCTAAGAAATGGAGGAGATGGATGCAATCGCATACAGTATGCGAACAGGCATGTCCTGCGGACTGGACCAGCAAAAAAAAGTCTTCCATTTACTGGTCTTATGCCTATATCACAGATAGAAGGAATACTTCTCTCAATACTTTCAAGTCTGATGGATTAACCAAGAACTTGAGGCCAAAGTCCTGGTTCAGGGTCTTCATTCAGTACAAGAAAAAGAATGTCAGAGAATTGAGTCAGGATGAGTCCACATGCAGGGGTTTGGGAGTAGACTCAAATGAATGAAAACACTTTTCTTAAAGCCTTGTCGGTTGGTCCTTCCTTTCTGCCCTGAGGAGTTTCTCAGAGTGCTTGGGGTATGAAGTGCTCCCCACTTCTTTCTTGGCATTGACCCTGGTGTGGAATAGGGTCAATTCATTTTCTTGCCAGACAATGCACTGCCACCATACTCCTAAACAACATTGTTTGATCATGGCTGGCGCCCCTTTCTAGTCTTCTCTTTGCATCTTTCCTCCTCCTGCCCTCTCTCCTCTGTGTAATCTTTGTATCTGTCACCACCTCCTTCTCCTCCTTTCTCCCTTCTTCCCATTGTTTGACTTTCTTGCTGCTCTGTCACATAGTTCGTTCTATCTCCTCTTCTTCTCTCCTTGCTACCTACTTCAGTGTATAGCTTTCCTTTCTCTGGCCCTCATAATCTCTTGGGCTCCTCCGTTCCCCCAACCCGCTGCTTGACGTCCTCCACCTTATTACTAGCCCCCTTGTCTTTTGTTATCTTCTTCGGTCCTCTTCTTCACACCGTATTTTGTTTGCTCTTGTTCGCCATCACTCTGCCCTGATCAATTTTTCAGTTCTTTCCTTTCGTCCACTCTTAACCACTCTGTTTTTGTGCTAGTTTCTCCTACCTCCGTGATTCTTTCTTCCACACTTTCCTTCTCTACACGTTTCTCCTACTCCTCTGATATTTCTTCTTTCACCTTTATTCCCTTTTCTTCCAACACCACTCTCTTCTCTACATCCTGTTCTTGCCTCCTCCACCGGTGTTCTCTTCACTTTGCTTTCCCGTGCTCCCTCTTCCACCCTTTCCTTCACTACAAGGTTATCCTACTCGTCTGATCTTTCTTCTTTCCCCTTTATTCCTTTTTCCTTTACCTCCACCCTCTTCTCCGCCTTCTCTTTTTACCTCTTTTGTCGGTCATCCCTTTTTTCCTCTTTCTCCCTCCTCCACTCTCCTCTAAGCACCTCCTTTTCCCTTCCACTTTCTTTTCCTCTGTCTCTACCTATCTATCTCATCTCTCCTCTTTTCTTTACCATCACTGTTCTAGCCCCTGTCCTCACTTACTCTTACCCCTACATTACTAGGCAAGCATGGTCCCCTTTTATACCGGTAGGAACCTCGACTGTTTTTTGTCAAGGACATAAGTGTGTTTAGCTGTGTGCGAGTTACAGGTAATCTATCAGTTTGTCCAGCAGTTTCCTTAATTTGAAGACCAGCGCCTGAGATCACTTGGGTGTTCACCAGTCCAGTGGCTTTGTGGGTCGATATATGAGAAAGCTGGGTACTGTCTTTTTTGCATTCTAAGAGGGGAACTGATCCTTTGGGGTCCCAAGACTCTTGTTTTTTGCTGACGCTTGATAGCTCAAAGATTAATTGTTCATATGCACTTTCCCAGTGTGTTCATCAAGCAGTAGTCTTTACATAAACCAGCTCTCGCTTCTAAACAGTACCCAGATGCTGTCGAGACTATGAACTGCAGGCCCCTTGGTTGCTCTGCTGTGATTTGGCTGATAACATAGTCTCTCTACTTGATACTTGTCTGCCACCTTGCCAGGATGCTCAGATGATAGTCTACCTTTAGCTTGTCATTGGAACACATAAGATGGACTGGGGTGCCTGGAGGAGCCTATATTTCCCTCCTCACCACTAGTGATTTCATTAGAGGTGGAAGTGGTCATCAGCCCCAGCCCCATCCACTTGTATCAGGAATGGGTCTTTGTCACAATACCCATGCTTCCCGAAAGTGGGATATGGAAAGTCAGCCAGCACTTTCAAACCTCATGGCAGGGACTGGCATAAGGGTGGAGGTTGCAACTGATTAGTCTCACACAGGAATTCAAATACAAATGTAAAAATGAAAATCTTTTGTTACGGATATTATTTCACTGTTTAAAACCTTCTATGTCAAGGAGAATTAAATCAAATTGAGAAAGGAATAATTGAATGTTCTGTTTAGAGTTTGAGGGCAATTGAGAACAAATGAACTATTTTCTGAATGTTTCTTAACTGAATAATTGGTAAATATTTGTCTCAGATACAGTATAAAAGTAACTAAAATTGAAATAATCAAACTTTGGTGAGTTAAGAGCATGAAATGCCCCCATACACTTAACTCTATATCGGCGACATAAGAGTATGCCTGTCATTGCCACTCTTAGCAAGTCTTGCTTGAGTAAGATAGCCATGAGTCTATGTAAATCCGCTTCTGACACTCAAGTAATGAATGCAATTATTGAGAATAGTTAACCTTTTTGAGGCAATATGTACATTTTCTATTGTATGCATAAAATTGACTTTATTTACTTTCCACACCCACAGAAAAAAAATAGTGTAATGCAGTCATCTTCCCCACCATCTTTTGTCAGTACAGCTGAAGAAGATACAAGTAAAATGCATGCATTTAAAGAAGGAGTTGGAATTGGCAGCCCTGCAATGTCTGTAATATCCACAGGTAAGACGTTTTTTAATTGTAACAATGAACAGTGTTCTGCTCATGGCATTGGTGATTTATTTTGAGGTATAATGCTTTGAGACTATGTGAAAGAGAAGTTTAACGATGTGGATGCTTACCCACTTGCCAATCCCCTCACCCATTCATTCCAAGACTGCTGTGCCTAAACAACGTTTTGCCTGTGGTGAGTGGGACCTGGGGGGCCCACAGCTCATAATCCACTCCTACCCACTCAGATACACCGATTTGGGGATTTGTGTATGAATAAGTCCTAACGGAAAAATGTTTTTCAAAGACAAATACTTTCACTTCTGCCACATTTGTACTCTACTTATTTGTTTGATAGTCTTCTACAAATGTACATCTTAAATGATCTGTTTACCCGTGAGCATTTCTCCTCTCTGAGAAATCAAGTGCTAGTTCTTGTTCAAATGCACTACCTTGAACATCACCCATTATCCCTTCTTCTCAAATCCCAGGATCTGGTGCATGCACCCTCTCCCCCTCTATCATGGCTGGCATGCTTGTTAGGCAAGATTGTGTGCAGTACCCTTTGGGAGACTACAGCAACCTTGACCTCTTGGCAATAGGAACCCAGCCTTTGATATAAGTCTGTACTACACAGGTTGGTAGTGTGGCTGAGCAGCCAGGCTTTTCTCAAGAGGGCTCAATGTGAGCAGTAGGGTTTTTACACAGAGATTCACAGTGACAAATATTCAAACAAACTCTTACACTCAAGGTTTCTTGATTAAACATCTATTAATTTATTTAAGCCTTCTTCAGAAGGGAGCAATTTATCAGCAACACACACATACACTTCAGAATACACTCTTAGTTTCTCTAAATCAGCAAGTACCCATTTGGGATGGCACACAGATGTTTCCCATATAATCAAGCAGCAATCTCGCCACCAGCTACCCACCTTTCCCACACAGAGGATGTAGGTTAACTACTCACCAGATGATAATGACTCTCACCTAATTGTGGGTCTTACAACAGGCTCGGTTTCAAAACCTATTTTAATGAGTATGTAATAATGCATGTGAACAATATTAAAAATCAGTCTAATAACAAACATATCAACACTTATGATAACAGGCGTTATAGAACAAAAAAGACCATTTTAGGATACTATTGTGGCCAAACCCTAATATGGCAAACAAGATGTAGCTTATGTACCAGGGTTATGTGATGTTAGTAACACGAGTGATTGATGGCAGCCATGTATACATTTCTACACAACATGGAACATCTACACTTAATCGTGTTTCTGGGAGCAGCTGAGCACTTGGGTAAACTAATTCTTGATAGTGTTCTACCGACACCAGTCTTCAGGATGCAGGTAACTAGTGAAACCAGGGCTGACTAGGCTAAATGCACGGGGCCCTGTGCATAGCCGTTATGACCTGGGGACAAAAAGAGAAATGCACTTTTAAAACTCTAAAAAGCCAGCAGTTGGAAGGAGGGGGGGGTCGTTGTTGTGTCATTAAAGTGCATCATAGTGTAGGTTGTATTAGCATCTTAATCATTAGCAGAATAGTTTTCTTTCCACATAGTTTTTACCCCTGTACATATTAGTACCCACCCTTCTCGTATTAGCTGTGCCCCCCCCATTTTCATATCATGGGCAACACACAGGATGATGTAGTACCAGGCCATGAAGAATAACATTACAGACACCAAGACAGCAGAATACTTCAAAGCACACTCGACATTACTGTACATATTGGCTCTATTGGTAATCCTATCGCTAACTAACATTAAGCCGTTATCTGTGAGCGTGCTCCTTTCGGCCATTGTGTTACCTGGAGGTGCGATGTAAAATGGTTAAGTGACGAGCATACATTAATTCTTTACATTACATGGTTCATTACTGTTTGTGATATTTTCCTTTTTATTTTCTTGTTGCTATAAATCTTTCAACATACTTTTCTGCTCATCCTACATTTTGCTTATACTGAGCTACTGACATTTCTTTATGTACTCAATTTATTAACTTGTATTTAATTTGATGGAGAGTGCAGGAAAAGATATTATAAGGAATGTTGTCGAGAGGACATAAGAGCGAGAGATAGAAAGAAAGAGAGAAAGCGAGAGAGAGAGAGTCATGCAAACACATTCATATTCATTGTCTAATTTCACTCTTTGCAATTACTTTTCCACTTCGTCGACGATTTCTGTGTTGCTTATTTGCTCACACTGAGGGAGTGCACTATCGTGTGCTCTCCTCACATCAGAGAGGTGCACCCAGTATTTCAGTCCCTTGATTTTTACAGCTGTGGGTGTGCAATAAATGACCTCATAAGGTCCATGAAACCTCGGCGAGTTCCACTGCCGAACGAAACTCCTTACATATACATTGCCGCCTGGCATTAATGGGCCCCCTGGACTGTCTGTGGCCGGCATTGCAGTATCTGTCGGGGTATTCTCAGTGAAGGGTGGTGTAACTTGTCGCGCTATGCTACGTACTGCGCGCGTCAACTGGGTGAGGTATTCCTTAATTTCTTCCCCCAGCACTGTGGCAGCCCGGTGCGCATCTGATGCTTTTCTTATTGTGAGAGTGGCGTTTGTATACACCTGCCCATCACAATTTCATGGAGGCTTAAATGGTGGTCTTTGCTTGGCTGCGTTCCGAGTTGGAGCAGTGCTAGGGACAGGCAATATACCCAGTTTTTCTTGTGTGTTGCGCAACTTTGACAATTTACTTTTGAGCAGGCCGCTGATCTTTTCCACCACCCCATTAGCAATTGGATGATAAATAGAACACAGTTTGTGCTTAACCCCTAGGAACGATGTTACTTCTTTGAAGAGGTCATTCACAAAATGTGTGCGGTTGTCTGATCTTATTACATCGCAAATTCCCCACCGTAAGAACGCCTCTCGTACCAAAAACTTTGCAGCACACTTCTCATCCGGGTGGGGACATGGTCCTACCTCCACCCACCTTGAGAAGAGGAATACCACCACAATCAAATACCTTGCCCCGTTACATCTGTACCATATGTTCCCATAATCAATGTGGAGCTCTCTGAAAGGCCCCACAGGACGCGGTAGAGTTCCTTGCAAAGTTCTTGGGGTCATCCCTGAACTGTATTATTGGCATGTGGTGCATTCTATGGTGAATTTTGACAGATGTTCCTGCAGGTTGGGAACAAACCAGTGCTTTTGTATGTCTGCCGCGATATGTTTCGCTACGTGGGCCGGGAAATGCAGCTGTTGGAACGCTACCTCCAATAGTTCCACTGGCATCACTGCCTTCCCAGTCACTTCCTGTCTCCAGATCGGATCTGTTGGTGATTGCTTGCACCCTCATTTGGCCCACAATTCTTGCTCCTCTATTGGTGCTCTTCTCTGTAATTCTATTTGTGTTATTGGTGTACTGCTATAGCCTTCTTCTACTGTTTGTGCGGTGGGTGTTTTCACAATGCATTCAATTGTGGGAGGTACATTGAAATGCGAGGTGTCTCTCGCTGCTGCGTCTGCTGCCGCGTTTCCCAATGAGATTGCATCTGTGTTAGTATGGGGTTGGCATTTCACCACCGCCACTACTGATGGTTCCGCTAGTGCTTCTATCAGTTCATTTAGTAATGCAGCATGTTGTACTGGCGACCCATCTGCCCTTCGAAACCCTCTTCGTCGCCATTGTGATAATCCTTAATGTACTGTTATTGTGGCATATGCTGAATCCAAATGTATGGTCACTGCACATCCTTTTGCTGTATGCCGCGCTTCAATTAATGCCACCAGTTCAGCCAGTAATGAGAAGGGAGGCGTTTTTGGACAATCATTTCATAGTTGTCTTCTTCCTTTCTTACCACTGCCATCCCCACTTGTTTTTCCCCTGTTTAAGTATCTATGGATGCTGACCCATCTATGAAGTATATTTACCCTTCCTGTAATGCGTTCTCACTTGCTTTAGGGATATCATCTTCCTCTCCCTCGTATGTGGCACAGTCGTGCTCCTGTATGTCTTCTACAGTACATTGTTCTGTAATGAACGTGGCTGGATTTACTGTTTTACATCTGACCACATGCACATTTGGGCTGGATATTATTATTTCGTAAGGTGTTGCCCTCTGTGTTAATGTTGATTTGGATCTTTCTAAAATCGCAAAGAGTGAATGCTCTGCGTACAGCATCACTGAGAAGCCCATTACAATTGTGGCGCTTTTTTCAATGGCGAAGGCCGCCGAAGCGCGAGCTTGTTTGCATGCGAAGTGGCCTTGCATTACCGCGTCCAGCGTTCCGCTGTAGTAGACCAATGGCTTGTGGCCTAGTGACGTTTTCTGTGTCAATACTGCAGTCATCAGTGTGCCATTGCAGTGTGAAAATAGGTAAAATTCCCTGTCATAATCTGGGTTCGCAAGAACCGGTGCGTGTGCAATCAGGTCTTGTAACTTGAAATACTGCTTCATCATGGCATGTGTCCGTTTTAATGGGGCATTTATTCTTTTGGGACTCTTTTAGTGCTTGCAGGAGTGGGCGGGTGTATGCCGCATAATCAAGTATCCATGCGCGGCAGCAATTATAGATGCCGAGAAACCTTTGCATGTCTCTTACTGTTTTTGGTATTAACATGTGGCGTATGGCAGCTACTCTGTCAGGAAGTATTCTTTTGCCATCTTTAGATATTAGTTGCCCTAGGTACAGAGCCTCGGATAGTCAGTATTGCAACTTTCCTTTATCTACCTTATATCCTTTTGTAGCTAGCAAATTCAACAGTGTTACAGAATCTTCTCTACACTGTTCTTCGCTTTTGCTGCAGATGAGCAAATCATCTATATACTGGATTAGCATGCTCTCAACATCAATGTTTCTAAGATCTTCATGTACGATCCTATTGAAAATTCTGGGGCTTTCACAATATCCCTGCGGTAACCTGCAATGTTCGTATCTGCCCCCCCCCCAGCGTGAACGCTGTGATGTACTGAGAGCTTGGGTTGAGTCGGATTGAAAAGAAAGCGTTTTTCAGGTCTACTACCGTAAAACATGTGGCCTCTTTGGGTATGCTGCACATTATTGATGCCGTGTTAGGCACTAATGGGAACTCTTTCCTGGATGACGTCATTGAGTGGGCGGAGATCTTGTATCATTCTCCACGCCCCTCCTTTTGCTTTTTTGATCGGCAATATCGCCGTATTACATGGAGTTGGATAAAACTATTATTCCTTGTTTTAGTAGAGCACTTATTGTTTCTCTGATCCCTTCTTCCGCTTCTTTTGATATTGGGTACTGCTTAACTCTTGGGGGTATGGCACCTGGCTTCAATTTTATCTTAATGGGTGTTACTTCATGCAATAACCCTACATCATGGGGGCCTGTTGTCCAAATCTCAGGCAGTACTCTTTCCATGTCTTCCTCAAATCTTGTGGGTGGCACATTAACACTGGCCATGAGTGGGTTGTGTATCTCCCTGTATTGGATCATGATGTCGTATGGTATACTTATTTCCATTATTATTATTTCCCCATCACTCTCATTGTCAGTGAAAAGCTCTTCATTAGTTAAATCGCGCAACATTATGTTTTGGTCTATACATAGTACTGTTCTCCATTCGCATCCATGTGTGTCCAGTCCTATCACCGCGATATGTTTGCTTGAGACCTGAACCCCCTCTAGATCAATAGACAAAATGGTTCCTGGCACAACGTCTGTATTTACAATTGGATGAAAGGTGAAAGTCTGAGGGCACCCTCCATTCCTTTCGTTATTTCTGGCACAACTCGAGCTAACACTCTGATGCCGTAAATGAACATGTGCATGTCAATGGGCACCCCTCTTACTGCAACTTCGTTTGTCTTCGAACTGATCATCAACATTGCTCGTACAGGGCATACTCCTGGGGTTAAACACACTATTCCCCGCTCTGTAAAAGAGATAGTCATATTTAACTTACTCAACAAATCTTTTCCCAGCAAATTGATTGGCGCGTCTTTGTGATACAGTAAGGGTGCACGCACTGTTTTTCCCCCCACTGTTATGTCAAGATCTTTTGTGTAAGGAACTTTTAAAATAGCCCCAGAGAACCTCTGCGTTTCCAAATTTCTTCCCGAGAGCGGAAACCGCCCTTCCATGAGACATGATTTTTCCGCTCATGAGTCTACCATAAAGATAAATTGCTTGTTTCCTATCTCTGCTCCCACTAGTGGTTCCTCTTTTGCACATAGCGTAGTGGATAGGACTGGACACGCAAGTGCTCTCTGTGGGCTGCCCTAATCTGCATAAGTCTCAGTTCCTGGCACAGAGAAAACATTACCTCCTACCACTGCTGCGCTGCGAAAAGGTGCAGGTGCACCATTAGCTGAGCAAAATGTTATTGTTCGCGTTCCCTATTGTATTTTGTCTGGCCATAGGCTGTTGCGCTCCCCTCTGTTGTGGCTGCTGTTGCTGGGGTGGCTGTTTTAGCTGCATTTGGGGCTCATTATAATATTGATCATTTTGCCCACCCCCTCCATAGGTAACCCGTAGGGCCTACCTGGGTGTGGATGTCCGTATTGCTGTTCATTTCCCATAGGGGCTGTCCTTGAAAGTAACCCACGGGTCGCATTCTACAATTTCTTGAATAGTGCCCCCATCTTCCACGGTTCCAACATGACCCTTTTGGTCCTGCTCTCATCCCAGGCCCACCAAATCCTCTGTTTCCCATTCCTCTGAATCCACCTCTTGGTCCCCTGTACCAAACTCGTCCTTTTGTTTGTCTCCCTTGCCATTGGGGCCCTCTGTACTGCTCCTCTCCGTCCCACTGTTCTTGTCCTCCTGCAGCCCATGTTGAGGCCATTCTGGCTGGTACGTTTCCCGCTCAGTCATCCCCTTTACTGCTTCTATCAGTTGATGTGGTTGCGTTCAGCGCTGCGACCTTCACTAATTTATTCTGTACTAATTTCACTTTGTCTGCCAACCTTTTCTGTGCTATCTCCTTTTCTCTTTCTTTGATCCTCCTACAATGGTGTACAATTATGCTTTGAATCTCAGGCCAGCCCTTGCTACTATCCCAGCTATTTTATGCAAGGCCTTCTGTACCTCCTTCGGAAGCCCCGTTTTAATTATGAAATAGAACAGGGCGGTGGATTGATCCCACGCCATACCCGTTTCACTTCTCCACAGGTCTTGCACCCGGAGGATGAATTGCGTAGGCTCCTCTGCCTCTCCAATCGTGCACTGCATCACCAAGTGTAAATCCAGAATGTCTGGAAACGTTTGCCGCAATGCATCCCATACCTGTGCTCTAACGTTATTGAATGGGGATCCATCATGGCGGTCACAACTCATGGTCACTCCCGGGAACCTCGCCTTCACCCACACTGCGTCTGCTTGGTCACCAACAGCAGACACCAACAAACTTTTCACATCCCCTGTTGCTAGTGGGACTCCTGCTGTGTTCTTTTCAAATGCGTGTATCCATTTCTCCACCCCACCCGAGAAGGGGGGGGGGGAGAATTTTCAACAGGTTGTTCTTATCCATTTGGGCCCACGGAATGTAGTGCGGCCTTCCTGCCCCTTTGTGTATCAGCGGCATTTGTAATTTGTGCTTTCTTCCTGTTTTACTTACCGTCCCCTTCTTTGTCTTACTCACCAGCATGTTTCCTACTCATTGTCTTAATCTCCCTTGCCATCTTGGTGGTGCCTTTTCATCTAGTTCGATGTGGAATGGCAGCGGGGATCCAACTGCCACTACCCCTTCTTCGTATTCATCCAAGTCGCTCCATACCTCATCTACTTCTTCTTCCTGCTCCCTTTCTTCTTGTCCTTCCCCACGCTGGCTGTCTGGGGTTGTTGGTTGTATTATTCTCACAGGCTTAACGTTTAAATGGAACAGAAACTCCCAATTGCCACTCCTGCTCTTGCCCTCTTGGTATTGGTGCTGTCTGTGATGGTCCTGGTGTCGCTGGCGCCGATTCTCCTGCAATACTTGGTGGGGGCATGAGGTCTGCCGCTGCCAATGGTGGAACTTCCCCTCCCCCTGGCAACATCTGGGCCCTATCGCATAATGCTCTTAATCGTGTTATTTCTATCTGCGCATGTGCAAGCTGTCTATAACATGTAACTGCGCGCTTTTACTCAATTTTTCCCTTACTTTAGTTTGTTACCTCATGCTCTAGTTTTCTCATGCACTCCCCACCTCTTATTGCCTTACCAAGAACTCTGTTTACACAGAAAAAGAATATTCTAAATTACTACGCCGAGTCTACTACTTATACAAGACTCCTACTATTTTCTCTTTATCTTCACTTATTTATCTGCACTGGACGAGACAATGCTATGCGGCACTGCCTTCTACTTCGTTCGGGCTAGGCTTTCTCACTCTTCTCTTACTTCTTTATCTCCATAAAACCTAATGGCCATCGAAAAACCTCAGTATCATTCACACCGACCCTAACTTCCTTTTTGCCCACCCCGTTACCTGTTCACCTTCTTCCTTAACCTTCCCTTACCTCTTGGGAACTTTCACAACCGGTACTTGTCAGGGAGAATTCTCTCTTTAGGCTGAATTTCCTAACCTAGTGAGTCCCCGAGCAGCTTTGCTGGATTTCTGGAGTTTGTTTTTTCCTCCTGCCAAGAGTGAGACTCTTTTTCGCCCACTCTTGGACATGATTTATGGTGTTCCTTTGACTGGTAATGTGTTTTATGGGCTATGGGGTCCTTTACTCCATAGGGTCTCATGTGTTTTTACTATGTGTGTTACACAGTACCCTCCGTGCAGTAACACAGGGGTGTCATAGTGACACCCCACCATGGACTCCATACCCTGGGACTGACTACTATCTCCCAGGGCATGTAAAGTCACCATTGGCTTTACTAGTCCCAAATTATTAACAGAAACCAGTACAAACCATCATATTGTGGACATACTGGTCGGGGCAATTCGATTGCCCCGGGGTCTGTTAGTCGAGGGGGCACGTCTCCGTCCCCCCTGATCGAGTTTTGGCTGGTGGCAGTGGAAACTACTTTTTATATTCGACCGCGAATATTTCCCTATGGGATTTTCCCATTGTTTGAGGCTACCAACTTTAATTATTTAATTCTCATAGCCTCGAACATACCGCCGGTTTATTTAATTAATATTAATTCGCCGGTTGGTATTTTTTGCCAGGACTCGATTCTAAAATGGCGTTTGTGTGCTCTTCTGTGACTCAACCCAAGTCAAGCCCTTTGTTCCACTTTTGGCGGGCTTTTCCACAGAAGCCTCCAAGTGGTGCCACTCTGTCTGGGTACTACAGGGGGTGTCAGAGGGGGTTTAGGCACCCTGGAATGAGTTACGTTGGTGTGATTGGCCCAAGTGGTGAGCCGACCGGCTCACCACTTAGCCTGTTTGATTGACAGCTAGGCTGAGTGAATGGGGGTATGTTGCATAAAAGCAGGGCTTTGGGGACTGGAACTTCAGAAGTCGCCACAGGACCTGAGAATCCGACGAGGGAGAAGCTGAACCGACCTACCACGACGACACCACCGGTGGAGCCCTGTGGAACCGACTCATCACTTCCCGACGACAGAGAAGATCTCCCGGCTGGAGAGGCTTCTTCCCCTGACTGGTGGGCACAACCAGTTTCACCTTCTTTCTTCGCACCCCAGACAGGTTTGTGGTCGAACTGCCCGTGCCAAGCACCCCGGCGGCCGGATAGCCACTCACCACTGAACCGCGAATCAGCGGACCGCTCCTTGTACCTGAGAAACTCCGCGGCTGGTTTCTTCCCTGGCAGTGCAACGGACTCCTGTCTTCCTCCATGACGAGATCCTCTCTTCCCCCGGACGAAGCACCGACTTGCATCCGCTGCCAGGAACAACTGCCCCCGCTGGAGTGTTCTCACCACTTTAAGTTACTGTGTCCGCCAGGCCTCCCTTTCTAAAGATTGCTACAAGGTAATAATAACCCCTTCACCTTCTGGACTGGGCTGGCCGCCTTGACCCTCTAACTGGTCCCTTTCTTTGGTCCAACTCCTTTTTGAACCGTTACAAGACTTTTGTGCACTGCAACCGTGTGACCTTGGACACATTTTGTTTTGATCCTCTTAATGCGGATCTGGCCTACTGACTTTGAATTCACGGTGTTACTTTGCCTTCTTCTCTTGTGTGTTCGTGAAAAAGTGTTGGGATCTGTTTCAATGTATTCCCTGCTTTTCTCTCCCTTTTTAAAACAAGTTATTAGAGTGCCATCTACGTTAAGCACTCACCGCTGTCTAAAAATAAGTGGGGCTTTACTTAAGACTTGTGAATACTCTGTATACTGCCTAACTCTTCTTGAGGGAAGTCTGACTGCTCAGCCACAGCTACCAAGTGAATCTGTGTGGTACAGACTGCTACCAAGTGGGTTTACTGCCAAACACCTGTAGTCTTAAATCTTTTGCACTGGTCCCAGAGGGAACTGCACAGGTTTCTGTCTAACAGTACTCACGTGTTCAGTCGGGTGGTCCAAGAGTCACTGTTAACGGTCTCTCCACAATCTGGTCCGCACCCCAACCAAGCCGTGGCCTGCCTCGGCGAGCAGCTTTTACAGTTGGGTATTCGTTAACCGGGAACCCTTGGCCCCTTCTCGTTGTGCGCATAGGCTGGTCGACCGCAGAGGCGATGGTTTTGCTGGTGGGCGTCCCGGATCTCGCTGCACGGCATGGGCCTCGAGGCACCTGTCCCAAATCACGTTGTGTGGTGTCACCAAATGTAAGAGCCCTCCCCGTCTTAAACATGCAATAAGAATAAATGAGACACACCCCAGACGGGGAATGAGGCTAAGAGAACAGGCTGCGAGAGTGCAAAATGTTTTATATAGAATTGGCATCCAAAGAACTCTTGTGCGTGAGAGCGCTCTGGCAAACGTTTCAATTACATCACATTATAAAGAGAAAAATCGTCACAGATGACGCAATCAACGTAGGGTACTAAGTTAGTGCAGGATATGGTAGACATTATAGCACTATATATTTGTAGAGGCACGGTTTCGTCTGGATTGGTTGCTCCTTTGGCGAGAGGGTGAACATTGCGTGGTCCGGCTGTCGGCGTCCAGGAGGATTGAAGGTCAGGTTGCTGTGAAGCAGAGTGGCCACTAACTAAGCTGACATAATACATCTTTTTGAAGCATGCACTAAATAATGATCAGTGCAACTCTTTTGAACAAGTCATTGTAAACCTATAAACTTCATTCATGTATTTACATAATTAATAACTGAGGCTTATACGGGGCATCAGGTTAAGGGTTTTGACCATCATGATAACATTGATTGAAGCGAGGGTCTGGACTCATAAAGAATCTAAGGCAGGTTGGCATTTGTTAGTAGTGAGAGACTGCGACAAAGGTCTAATGTTAGTTGGGGGCCCGCTGGGTGGGCATCATGGCGAGGTTGTATATCTGGTACATCAAGAGAATGCCTTTCAGGGACACAGGGTTACACTGGCAGTAATTTTCCAATAGCGGGGCTGAGGTGGGAATGGACAGATTTGTGGAGATGGGCGAGTTACAGAGCCTGGCTCAAGCCGGTTCACACGCGAGGCAGTGTTCTCAGAAGAAGAGTGAGATGTTACATTTGTTCTTTGTTGCAATTACCTCCGGCTTGAGCGTGGGAATGGGGCTGCAGAGTTTTCCAGACACAGTGAGAGAAAAGGTGGGGGCCATGAGTGCGGCGTGTGCGGTGCTGCAACAGGGAGAGAAGCCTTTTCGTATTATAGCAGTGAGGCCTAGTTACCAAGATGGAGTCAAGGGGGCACAAAATCGATGCCCTGTGTTGTGCACAACAGCCCCATCTACGCATGTGCCAACTGATGCTGGCATCACGTAAGGGCAACAGGGGCACTCCCCACCATTGGAGGCACATGGTCCAAGTTTGTGCTAAAGGAAGGGAGGGACGTGGGCCTACTGGCCCCTCACTCCCACACAGACGCAAACTACCCTTACCAACATGCCCATTGAGCCCAATTTGCTCTTTGGCAAGGCTGATGAGGACGCCTTAAAGACGGCCAAAAAAGAATATGGTACTCTCACGTCTTTGGGCCAATTTATCAATAGACCTACTGGCCAAAGGGGAAACAGAAATTTTCGTCGCTCACGTGGCCAAAATTCACACAGTGGTTCCACTTATACCCAGAGCCAAGGTAATACCTGGGGAAACAATCTGGGTCCGTCCTCGCAGAATTACCCAAGAGGAGCACGCAGATCCCATGGACGCGGTAGAGGCAACTCCTGAGGTGGCATGCCACCTCAAAAGCAGTGATTATCCACTCCAGGTGCCCCCATGCCTCTCCAGTAGGAGGGCGCATATCCACCTTCACCCATGCATGTGAGGCATTCACCACAGATGGGTGCTGTCCACTGTAACGGGAGGATATTGCATAGAGCTCCTCGAGCAACCCCGGAAACACCCCCCCCCCATGTCAAAGACCCATTCCAAGGAACACCAGCATATCCTCTTCGAGGAAGTCGCCACGCTTCTACTAAAGAATGCCATCGACGTCGTCCCGGTCAATCAGATAAACCAGGGTATTTATTCAACTTAATTCCTTGTGCCAAAGAAAGATCTAACAATACGCCCAGTATTAGATTTGCGCCCTGCAAACAAATGTCAAGCCACACAAGTTTGGCATGACTACGCTACAAGAGGTAATCTCTCTACTAAAAAAGGGGGATTACGTGGCAACATTGGATATGAAAGATGCCCATTTTCATATCAATGTTAACAGCGCACAGAAGATTCTTGCGTTTCAGGGTGGCAAACCAGCACTACCAATCCAAAGTGCTACCCTTTGGAATAGCATCTGTTCCAAGGATATTCACGAAGGTACTGGTGGTGGTGGCAGCACCCCTGCGCAGGGAGGCAATCCCAGTGTACCCTACCTGGATGACTGGCTGTTTACAAGGGAATCCCCCCTAATTTGCAGGCAAGACATTCAGAGAAATATCAACCTACTCTTTTACATCAACGAGAAAAAAATAAAGCCTTGTTCGAAGCACAACCAAACAGTTCCTAGGAGCTAGACACACAAGAGGGGTTGGTCTTTCCATCACAGGAAAGAGTCCAAAATATGTTACTGCAAATACCAGACTATCATGCCGGTCGCCAGATAAGGGTGCGCAAAGCGATGCGTTTGCTAGGCATGATGACATCTTGCATTTAGCTGGTTCCCCACGGGCAACTGCGACCCATGCAGGAGTGGTTGGCGAAACTGTGGTCTCAGTCGAGTGGTCAGTGGGACGATCTAATGGTCGTTTCGCCAACACTAGTACAAAATCTTCACTGGTGGACAAGAGAACATCTGCAGAAGAGGAAACCCTTCTCTGATCCAGAAGTACAAGCGATTACCACGACGGACGCCTCACCCGCTGGTTGGTGGGGCCAACTACCTTCACCACACAGCTCAGGGTCTGTGGTCTCACGCGGCAGCACA
This sequence comes from Ambystoma mexicanum, assembly GCF_040938575.1. Taxonomy (NCBI): domain Eukaryota; kingdom Metazoa; phylum Chordata; class Amphibia; order Caudata; family Ambystomatidae; genus Ambystoma; species Ambystoma mexicanum. The sequence goes on along the minus strand of NC_090939.1, from coordinate 737,683,461 downwards.
GAACCACATAGTTCTGCTAGAACTACTGGCAGTATTCAAAGCCCTTCAGGCGTTCAAACCTCACCTAGCCAACCAATCTGTGCAGATGCTAACAGATAGCACTACAGACAGTGACCGAATATAAGGTCAGACTTCAGCCGGGCACAGGAGACACAGATTCATCTGTCTCCTCACTCTACATTCTCACAGTGTGTTCTTTATCCCCAATGACATGGGATACTTTGATTTCCAAGATGTTGGTCATATGTAAAAATGTTTAACTCACATCTATTGTCACTAAGTACAGTTTCTTTTTGACACAGTGAAACTTGCAACTATGTATGTTATTACATGAATGGATATCATGGACTGTTATGAAAAACAACTTATTATTCCTGCACCAAAAAAAACCCTTTTTAAAAAAAAAAAAACTAATACTAGCAAGCTAAATGAAAACTTAAAATTCATTGTGTATATATCGTTTGAGTCATATGTGTAGCACCAGCAAGCATGTTGCGTTTCTTAATGGTTGCCCAGAATGATATGTGTTCCCATTTAAGGTCTAAATAACCAGTGTACACTGAATTATTCCCATACACCTTTCAGATTCATAGAGGGGAGGACAACCCCCATGTTATAACAGACAGCACTACAGCAATGTTTTACATCAAAAATCGGGGGGGGGGGGGGGGGCGCACATTCTCCAAATCTGTTCAGGCTTGCGCAACCGATTTGGACATGGGCACTCAAACGGAAAATATTCCTATCGTCAAAGCATGTTCCAGGAGAACTCCACTCTCTCGAAGACTTATTTAGCAGATATCCCCTACCAGAAGAAAATGAGTGGCAACTACATGCAGGGGTAATAGAACACCTCTTCTCTCAATGGGGTTTCACCACAATAGACTTTGCTACAAGCAAAAACAGACAATGCCCAGACTTCGCGTCCAGGTTCCCCCAGCCAGGCTCCAAGGGGAAAGCCCTATGGATGAACTGGTCAGGGAAATTTGCTGATGCTCCCTCCCACCTCCCCCCACCCCCCTCTAATGAGGAAGCTGGTGAACAAGATCCACAAGGAACAAATGACACTCATCCTAGTTGCTCCTATGTGGACAAGACAACCCTGGTATCCACATCTGCGCACACTGGTGATGTGTGATCCCATCAAACTCCCATGCCAGCACAATCTGCTCACTCAGCACGGGGAGGGGGGGACTAACAGTGCAGCCTCAACCTCACTCAATGAACTTTGCAGCATGGCTCCTGAGGTCATAGAGTTTGGACATCTTATCTGCCACAAAGATGCATGGATATCTTAAAAGAATCAAGAAAGCCTAACACCTAGGCACTGTTATTTTGACAAGTGGAGGAGATTTGTAATTCGGTGCCAGTCTAAACAAATTAACCCCATAGAATGTATTCCTTCCAACATTCTAACTTAAATGCTCCACTTGCTAGATGCAGGGTATTCAACTCCTTAAAGGTCCACCTGGCGTCTTTGTCAGCCTGTACCACTTCCCACAATAAAGTCTCATGGTGGAAGGTACCGGTCATCAAAACATTCATGGAGGGAGTACAGAGACTCCACCGTCCAATTTTGAACCCGCTGCCAGGATGGAATCTCAATGTTGTACTCGCTAAGCTCATGGGACCCCATTTTGAGCTGATGCACAAGTCTAGTCTCAAACACCTGACTTATAAAACTGCGTTCTTAGTGGCCATCACTTCCATAAGAAGAGTTAGTGAAATGCAAGCATTGTCAGTGCAAGATCCCTTCTTTGGTGTACACAAAGTCAAGCTGGTTTTACATAGTCACCCTAGGTTCTCCCCTAAATTAATCTGCTAGATGTAAACCAGTCTATTGAGCTACAAGCTTTCTTCCAGGAACCCACCAGCTCAGCTGAGGTAAAACTCCACACACTAGATGTGAGGAGAGCAGTCATCTACTATGTAGACAAGACCAGACTGCTAAGAAAAACAGATCAACTGTTTGTCTCCATGGCGCCAAGCAGAGAAGGGGACCGCATTTCAAAGAATGCCATCTCTAGGCGGATAGTCAGATGTATACAATTGTGCTATTCCCTATCAGACAAGACACTGCCTTTTATGCCCAGGGCGCTCTCCACAAGGAGCACTGGAGCAACTGTCTTGCATTGCAAATGTCCCTCTAGACAGTATTTGCAAAGCAGCTACATGGAGCTCAATACACACTTTCACTCAGCACCACTGCATTGCCGCTCATTCCAACACAGATACACAAGTGGGACAAGCGGTTCTAAGACATTTATTCGCCCATGAACCTTCTCACATCCCACCACCTTCTTCTAACACTGCTCGCTAATATATGCACAGCATGTGATCTAAGCAGATTCCACAAGCCTCAGAAGGGGCACATTACTCATCGTAATCGTATTTCCGATAGCTTGTAGCTGCTTAGATTCACATGCGCCACGTTTCCTCCCCTCGGAGAGAAGGCGCATGGATGCTTGAGATTGTCTAATAGGTATCTGCTTGGATACAACTGTACTCGCGCTACACCTCATGTCAGAAAAATAACATTCGAAGGGATTTTGTCCTTCGACGTATTCCTCATCTTAGATATCTCCTTCCAGCTCTGCTGGCCTCGGAAAATTTTTTCTCTCTAGAGGGCGCTGCGCGTCGACGTCCTTCGAGTCGATGTCCCTCGACAGCCGCCGTATCGACGCTGACGTCATCCTGGCTATAAAGGCCGCGCGCAGCGCCCGTTGTTCAGTTTTTCAGCGCGTACTCAGTGCCTCGGAATACCGTTGCTCAGTTTTGTCAGTTAAACCTATTTACCTCGAGTTATTCAATACCGTTCTCGATGGCTTCTTCGTCAGAACCGACAACTCCTCGATACGGCAAATGCCGAGATTGTGGGAAAAAGATGTCGCTGACTGACCCTCACAGAGTTTGTCTGTGCTGTTTGGGAGCTGAACACCATTGTTCGGAGTGCGAGGACTGTATGCCCATGACAGCTAAGGCCCTGAAGGAGCGTAGGGGGAAGCTGGAGAAAGGTAAGACTTTTAAAGCTTCTTCTTCGTCGACGAAGTCGAGACGTTCGTCTCCTCGTCACCATTCGCGCTCCAGATCTCGGAGTGGGTCTCGTCACTCCTCGAGATCGAAACACTCAAAGAGGAGACGTCGAAGATCCCCTTCTCCGTCTTCCTCTTCCTCTGTTTCGCCAGAGAGAATCCCGTGCCCCACGAAACATAGTTCCCGGGCTGAATGGGAGGAATTCCGCAAAAATATGATGAGCGTCTTCGAGAAAGCGGCCTCGACCCCCTCGAAGACTGCCGAGAGCGATGCTCTGGTCGAAAGACCCAAAGGTCAAAAACGCTGCGAGTCGCAGTACCCGGCGAAGGAAACCTCTCGAGCGCGTCACGAACCCTGGAGCAGGACTATGACCTCCAAACCTTCCTCGAAGGTGCCGTCGACGAAAGTTCCGTCGAGGTAGATGTCTTCGACGCCGTTGTCGAAGGTACCTTCGACACACGAGTCTGTCGACTCGACAGCAGCGTCGACACTGGTGTCGACGCCAAGAAAAGTCACGGTTACGACACACCCAGTGTCTATCCCCAGGTCCTCGACGTCGACGTTTTCGAGGCCGATTATGACCAGTTCGGCACCCTCAGCCTTGGAAATGGGGTTTACACCCTTTATGAGTTCAGAACAATTGAGAACTATGTCCTCAATATTGGAAGAGGGTGAATTGTCTGAACAGGAAGACATATTTGAGCTGCAGGGACCTGTAACCCCAATTGGAGAGGAATTTTCCTCTGAAGAACGCAGGTTAAAGGATCTTCATGATTCCTTACATGAGGCAAGTGGGTTAGACACCTCCCTTGAAGTGGAGTTTGCTAGGCCAGACCCGGGGGAACATGCTGAAACCCCCTATAGAGCCTTAATGGCCAGGATCACAGAGTTTATGGGGTGGTCTGCACCTTCACAATCTTTCCAACAAGATGACCTCACGGATATTCTTGACAAAGGCCCACAGGAGGATCCTGTGGTGCCTTTTCATAAAGCTCTTCAGAGGAAGATCATGACAAACTGGGAAACCCCAGATGTCGTACCAGCAGTAAATAAAAAACTGTCTACAAAGTACAGGGTATCCTCTACAGACCCAGAGTTTTTGTCTAAACAACACCCATCCCCAGAAAGTCTGGTGGTACAGGCAGCCTCCTCTACCGATGTCAAGACAGCTTATCCTACCGTCCCACAGGACAGGGGCGATAAAAAATATGATGCTATGGCAAAGAAAGTCTTTTCAGCATGTAGCATGGTGTTAAAATCTGTTACTGCTACTTGCACCCTTGCTAGGTTCAGCCATACACTTTGGGAGTGTGCTTCTACAGCGGCTGACTGCATCCCGGAGGGAGGATGCTTTCCTGAATATTATACAGGACGGTAAAGACGCTATGTGCGAATCCCTCCAGACGGGCATTGATTCGGCTGACAGTATCAGCAGAGCAATGGCGGCAAGTACATCAACCAGGAGATTTGCTTTTTTGAGAGAGTCTGGTTTTGCCCCAGATGTGCAAGCCAGTCTCTTGAACATGCCATTCGATGGCTCTTCTTTGTTCGGGAAAAAGGCGGATGACAGTTTAGAGAAACTTCAAAAGCAGCAGCAAAATCCCTAGGAGCTGCAATCCGTCAGACTCCTTTTCGTCCCACAGGAACCTCTGCGAGGGGCAAGTCCTTTCGCTTCTACTCCGCATTCGGAAGAGGTAGAGGACCACCGGCTCAAAGGGGACAAAGAAGAACTACCCGAGGTGGACGGGGTAGATATTCAAAAGCCGCAGCAACAGCAGGTGCCTCTTTACCATCTTCATCAGCCGCCCCAAAACCACTCTGAGGACTTCCCTCACAGGACACCTGTAGGAGACAGGTTGACTCAACATCTGGCGGTATGGCAGGCTATCACGTCAGATGCTTGGGCATTGGAAACAGTTGCCCAAGGTTACTGCCTGCCTTTCCTACGTATACCTCAGAGTCATCCACCGGGGATCAGCTCTCAGAAAGATCCGCTCCTCTTGCAGGAAATTTTGGACCTGCTAGAGAAAGGTGCCATAGAACCGGTACCTGTAGCGGAGAGGAACAAGGGCTGGTACTCCCCTTACTTTCTCATTCTGAAGAAAGACGGAGGACTGAGACCCATCTTGGACTTGCGAGAATTGAACAAATTCCTCAGGAAAGACAAATTCAAGATGGTCACTCTTTCTCAGATCCTCCAGGCCCTTCAGTTCCAGGACTGGTTGGTATCTCTGGACCTTCATGACGCTTATTTCCATGTGCCTATCCCTCTCAAACACAGGAAATACCTGAGGTTCGCAATTGGCAACTCTCACTATCAATTTCGAGTGCTGCCATTTGGGCTGACCTCCGCCCCGAGGGTCTTCACCAAGTTAATGTCGGTAGTGGCGGCAAGTCTAAGGAGGGAAGGGATTCACGTCTACCCCTACCTGGACAATTGGTTGATCAGGGCTGTTTCTTCGGAACAAGCTCAGATCCAGCTAAATCACGTGTGCCACTTCCTTCACAGACTGGGCTTCTCCCTCAATTTAAAGAAGTCACAAATTATACCATCGCAGAGACTCCAGTTCATAGGAGCGATCCTGGACACTTCCCTGGGAAAAGCCTCGCCACCAGAGGTGAGGGCTCAAGATATTCTACAGATGGTTACCAAGTTCCAACATGCCCAACGTCTCCCAGCCTTCGACTTTTTGAGGTTGCTAGGCCTCATGGCATCCTGCATTTTCCTAGTGCCAGAGGCTCGCCTGAGAATGAGATCCCTCCAGTGGGCACTGAGATCTCAGTGGTCGCAATTCTCAGGGAGAATGACAGACCTCCTTCAGGTTCCGGACAAGGTGGCTCGAGACCTTCAGTGGTGGGCCTGCCAGGAAAACATCTTGAAGGGAGAACTGTTTTGGCAACCATGGCCGGAGATAACAGTAGTCATAGATGCCTCACTCACGGGGTGGGGAGGGCCACGCCAACGACTTGACCATCAGCGGTCGTTGGTCTCCATCGGAGTCCAGACTACATATAAACCTGTTAGAGCTGAGAGCCATCAGACTTGCGCTGAAGGCGTTCCTGCCAGCTGTACAAGGGAAAAAAGTCCTGATAATGACGGACAACACGGTGGCCATGCATTACCTCAACAAAAGAGGAGGCGTAGGATCACTACCCCTGTGCAGAGAGGCGATGCAGCTCTGGTTTTGGGCAATCCAAGAAGGAATCTCTCTATCGGCAGTTCACCTAGCCAGAGAGAAGAACTTGACAGCGGACGCTCTGAGCAGGCAGAGCACAGTCTCCCACGAGTGGGAGCTAGCTCAGGAAGTCCTTCAAGAGATCTTCGCCCTTTGGGGAACCCCTCAGGTAGATCTGTTCGCCACCAGCCTCAACAGGAAATGCGACCTGTCCTGCTCAAGGGAATTTCCCCCGAGAGTAGCTCTGGGAGACGCGTTCATAGTGGACTGGGAGTTTCCGCTTCTGTACGCGTTCCCACCGGTCCCTGTCATTCCTCAAATGATCAGGAGGTTGAGAAGATTCCGGAGAACCATGATCCTAATTGCCCCGGATTGGGCCAGGAGAACGTGGTACCCGGACCTTCTAGACTTGTCCACCTGCCCTCCAATTCGACTTCCACTCAGAGAGAACCTACTCTCACAGAAGGGAGGTCAGGTTCTCCATCCAGACATCAAAACCCTCAACCTTCACGCTTGGCTTTTGAAAGGCTGAGGTACAAGGATTGGGACCTCCCTGATGATGTTATGGAGGTGTTGCTTTCGGCAAGGAGGCCAGCAACAAAGTCTTTATACCGCTGCCGTTGGAACAGATTTTGCAGCTGGTGTAGAGAACAGAATATCGACCCTTTTTCATGTGGTACACCAATGGTTTTGTCCTTCCTACTATATTTGGCAAATTCAGGCCTTCAAGTTGGCACCATTAAGGGCTATCTCGCAGCGCTATCCATCTTTAAGCGCACTGCGGAAGAACCATCCTATTTCAAGTTACCCTTGGTAATACAATTTCTTAAGGGGTTAACCAATGTTTATCCCCCAAGACCATTCCAAGTTCCCATATGGGATTTAAACTTAGTCCTAACTTTCCTGATGGGCACACCTTTCGAACCACTCCATTCTTGTTCGTTAAGATTCCTTACCCTTAAAACTGTTTTATTAATAGCACTTGCATCTGCTAGAAGGGTGAGCGAATTACAAACTTTCTTGTAAACCCCCTCACACTATCTTTCACAAAGACAAAGTTGTCCTGCAAGTGAAGCCTAATTTCCTCCCAAAGGTGATTTCTGAATTCCATATCACTCAGAAGATTAGCCTACCATCTTTCTATCCTCCTTCTCACCCGGGGAAAGAGGAAGAGAGGTTACACAGGCGGTACCCTAGAAGGGCTTTAAGTTTTTACATCAGTAGACTAGCCAGGGTAAGACAGGCAGACCAGCTGTTTGTAGGTTACACAGGTCACAAGCTGGGGTTACCAATAAATAAGCATTGACCATTTCCAGATGGATCATCATAGCCATTCTGGAATGTTATAAATTGGCAGGAAAAGAGCCCCCTCAAAACCTTAGGGCTCATTCGACCAGAGGTATTGCAGCTTCATCGGCCCTCAAAAGAGGTGTGCCGGTTAAAGACATCTGTGCGGCCGCTACATGGTAGTCTGTCCATACCTTTACACGATTTTACAATTTGGATTCCTCCTCCAGTCAAGAGACTAGGTTTGGAAGGGCTGTACTGCATTCTATTCATCAATAGAAGACAGCATGAAGTCAGTACTCCCTCCTCCAATAATAGAATACTGCTATGGGAGCATATATAAGATGAGGAATACGTCGGAGGACACAATCCCTTCGAAGAACAAGTTACTTCTTACCTTGTAACGTTCTTTCGACGGGATGTTCCTCCGACGTATTCCTCATCGACCCTCCCATCCATCCCCGCAGTTCTACTTCCCTTGTTGTTGCAGTTTACGCTCCTTCAGGGTGATTAGTTTAGTCCAGAAAGCATATTTGTGGGCTACAAAATGGAACTGAGCAACGGGCGCTTCGCGCGCCCTTTATAGCCAGGATGATGTCGGCGTCGATACGGCGGCTGTCGAGGGACATCGACTCGAAGGACGTCGACGCGCAACGCCCTCTAGAGAGAAAACATTTTCCGAGGCCAGCAGAGCTGGAAGGAGATATGAGGAATACGTCGGAGGAACATCCCGTCGAAAGACCGTTACAAGGTAAGAAGTAACTTGTTCATCTGAGGGACCTCAACGCGTTGGGGATCATGGATACAGTGGACGCCACACTAGGAATAGTATTACTGGCATGCCCTGTCGACATCCCTTTTCGAGTTTCAAAAACAACTGTAATACTCTGCAGGTTCCATTAGATGTTGGCCTATGCACAGCACGTGAATCTAAGCAGATACAAGCATCAGAAATACGATTACGGTGAGTATTTTTTATATATATACACACACACATATCTCTTTTACCCTGTACCCAGGATCCCTCATGCTTCGAGGTCCCCCGATTATTTGTTTTGGCTATCATGGATAGTTGTTGCAGAATCCGTAGTGAAAGCTACTTTTGGATTTAATTCCATCCAAATCTGAATTGCTCATTATCGATTGCACTTAATCGGCGGCTGACCTTAGGAGCCATTTGATGCCTGATTCCAAACACTGAAAAAGACATCTGCGTGACAAGGTGATTCGGCCCACATCTGGCTTCGCCCTATCAGTAGTGAGAGCGGTGTAACTGATCCTTTCTGTTTTAGAGAATGCCTGCCCCTACTGCCTTTGTCTTGCTGCCTCTGTCCATTATGGAGCATACGCCACTTACATTTTGACCCAAGTGCAATAGGATATTTCTGTGGAGAAGACACACACACGGTATGTAACCCCTGCCTTCCATGTGACCACTCGGAGTCCCGCTGTACTTTGTGCAAACTCTTTAGGCACAAAACCCTTGAAGAGCGCCAAACAACCCGGTGGGTGGCACACACCATGATGGCGGAGTCGGAGACCGCTGTGGGAATCTTCAAATCGGATCACGAAGGCTGAGACTCAGAGCTCAAAGACATCACAGAGGAACGTACCAGTTCCTGCACACCTGTCCCCAGCCTCGAAAGGCTGCCGCAGCATGCTTCTATGAGGAAGGCCTCTGACGACTGCATACATGCACTCACAACCACACATAAACACACACCCCAAAACTGTTCCACAATGGCCCTGTAGACTGAAGGCTGCACACCGGCGGTAGGTGTCTCTCGACCTACTGTTCCACCACCAACTAAGCCTGCTGTTCGTGAAGACACTCGGCAAAGGGCGTGCAAAAACACTCCTCTATGGCTGAGACGCAGAAACAGCAGTCGAAAAAAAATAATTCGAATGGATTGTGTCCTCCCACGTATTACTCATCTTAGATATATTCGTATCTTCCAGCTTGCTGCTATGGATTTTTTTTTTTCACCAGAGGGATCTGTGATCGAGGCTGCGGTGTTGCTGTCCCTCGAGGGCTGCTGTCGACGTCCTCCGCAGTATAAAGGTCTTGAGCTGGGCCTGTTAGCCTTAGTTCCGTTTTCCGATAGCTTTGCTTCGTGTGACAAAAGCGACACTTCAGTTTTCAAGGAAAATGTCCTTATCTTCGACTTCTTCCACATCCAAGACCGATTTTAAAAAATGTCAAAAGTGCGGGAAGAAGATGCCGATCACCAATCCCCATAGAGTTTGGCTCTGGTGTTTTAGGCCCTGACCATCAGGTCGTCGAAGGCGGTTCCTGTCAGCTATGACTAACAAGGCTCGTAAGGAAAAGAAAGGTAAACTAGCGATGGGGCAATAATCCTCAAAATCTTCGAGAAAACAGAAAGATTTGAGAGAATCGTGTGGGAAATCTCAACATAGGTTGAGGAAATCGAGATCAAGACGTCGATTGAGGAAGACAAATGTTTAAATGTTCTGAGAATGTGTCCCAGACCCCCTCGAAAAAAGCTGCATGAAGACCATACCCCAGCTCACTCCAAAAGTGAGAGAGTGAGGTCAAAGACCAGATATGCGAGATCCGGCAGCAATTCGCGAGGGTGTCGACGCAGGAAAATTCCCCGACACCTAGTAAAATAAAATCAAACCGACCGGTGCATAAACCGTAGGTGACCCTGCAGATCATGCAGACTCAGGGTACAGAAGGTTAATGAATAAAGTTATTGAAGTCAAATTCCCCTCATTTTGACCAAGATGCTATGATGAATATCCTTAATGAAGGCCAGCAAAAGGACCCTGTCCTCCCCTTTCACAAAGCATTACAAAAAAAGGGTCTCACCACATGGCTCACCACATGGGAAACCCCAGATTCTGGCCCAGCTACAAATAACTAATTTGTGGGGAAATACAGGCCTTCGATATCTGACCCAGAATACCTTTCAAAGCATCCCTCACCTGAAAGCTTAGTGGTACAGGCAGCAACTTCTACTAGGCTTTCTGCTTACCCTGCCATTCCCCCTGATAGGATAACAAAAGAATTGACGCATGGGCCCGAAAAAGTATTTTCCTCGGACAGCATCCCTCTAAAGTTCACAAATGTGACTTGCACTCTGGCACGGTTCACACACACCCTGTGGGACTGTATGACAACAGCGGCTGAACACACCCCTGAGGGCGAGGAACGGGATGGTTTCCTGGCAATAGTTGGAGATGGAAAAGAAGCTATGGAGGAATGCCTCCAGTCAGGACTGGACACTGCTGATAGCATTAGCAGGTCCATGGTGTCAAGCACGGTCCTACACATATTTGCATGGCTGAGGAAATGGGGCTTTTCACCGGATGAGCAATCTAGATTACTCAATGAGATCCAGAGACTTTTGGCAGCAAGGCGGGCAAGAGTTTGGAGAAGCTGCAGACCTCAAAAGCGGTGGCTAAATCACTTGGCGCCTCTATAAAACAACCTCAACAACACTCCCACTCACGGTCGTCTTCCTAGAGGAACCATACCTTTCGATTCTACTCCTCATTTGGGAGAGAGAAGGGACAGGCCAGTCAAAAAGGACAACAAAGAAAATGTCCTCGTGGTGGAAGTGGAAAAGGTGCTAGATCAGTCCCAGCAGCGCAACTGTCCCCTGGGCCACTGCTGCAGCCGCTGCAAAGCCACTCTGAGGCCTTGACCCACAAGACCCCAGTGGGAGGCAGGATCCCTCGGTATCTGGACAAATGGCGAGGCATTACTTCAGATGCCTGGGCACTAGAAAGTTTGACCCTTGGTTACTGCCTTCCTTTTCAACAAAGGCCTCAACACCATCCAACGGGAGCCAACGCTACCAAAACTCCAGACCCGCTCCTCGAGCAGGATATTTTAACCCTTCTAGAGAAAGGTGCAATAGAACATGTACCCGTAGCGGAGAGGAACAAGGGTTGGTACTCCCCTTATTTTCTCATCCCAAAGGACGATGGAGGATTGAGACCCATCTTGGACTTAAAAAACTTGAACAATTTCCTCAGGAAGGACAAGTTCAAGATGGTAACCCTTTCTCAGATCCTTCAGGCTCTCCAACTCCAAGTCTGGTTGGTATCATTGGACCTTCAGGATGCTTACTTTCATGTGCCGATCCATCTCAAGCATAGGAAGTACCTGAGGTTCGCGATTGGTGGTTCTCATCATTAATTTTGAGTTGTGCCTTTCGGGCTGACATCCGCCCAAGGGTTTTCACCAAAGTAATGTCTGTGGTGGCAGCAAGTCTCAGGACAGGGGGGGATTCACGTCTACCCCTACTTGGACGATTGGCTAATCAGGGCAAGTTCACCTAAACAAGCTCAGCAACATCTGACCATGACCTGCCACATTTTACACACACTGGGCTTCTCCCTCAATTACAGGAAGTCTCAAATGATACCACTCCAAAAGCTCCAATTCATCAGAGCAATACTGGATACGTCCTCGGGCAAAGCCTTGCCTCCCGAGTAGAGAGTTCACCACATCCTGCAGATGGTAACAAAGTTTCAGAATGCCCAGCATCTGCCGTCCTTCGATTTCCTTAGGTTGCTCTGCCTTACAAATTGAGAATGAGATCCTTTCAATGGGCCCTCAGAACTCAATGGTCCCAATTTTCGGGAGATATATCTGATCATTTGCGGTTTCCAGCCAGAGTGGCTCAAGAACTACTATGGTAACCTTGCAGGGATAGTATCCTCAAGGGGGAACCTTTTTGGCAACCATGGCCGGAGATGACAGTAGTGACGGATGCCTCACTCACGAGGTGGGGAGCCCACACCCGCGATCTGTCAATCAGCGGTCGTTGGTCTCCATCAAAGTCCAAACTACACATCAACCTTTTGGAGCTGAGGGCAATCGGACTAGCGGTGAAGGCCTTTCTGCCCTCTGTACGGGCAAAGAATGTCCTGATAATGACGGACAACACAGTGCCCATGTACTACCTCAACAAGAGAGGAGGTGTATGGTCGCTACCACTGTGCAGAGTGGCAATGCAGCTCTGGTTCTGGGCAATACAAGATGGAATCTCTCTATCGGAAATTCACCGGGCCGGAGAGAAGAACACGGCGGCAGACGCTCTGAGCAGGCAGAGCACTGTCTCACGCATGGCAACTAGCTCAGGAAGTCCTACAAGAGATCTTAACCCTTTGGGGAACCCCTCAAGTGGATCTGTTCGCGACCAGGGTCAACCGGAAATATGATCAGTACTGCTCAAGGGAATTTCCCCCAAGAGAAGCTCTAGGAGACGCGTTCGCAGTGGACTGGGAATTTCCTCTACTGTACACATTTCCTCCAGTCCAGTGATTTATCACGTAATCAGGAGGTTAAGAAGAAAGTTGAGGAAAACCATGATCCTAATTGCCCTCGATTGGGCCAGGAGAACGTGGTACCTGGACCTTCTGAACATGTCCATCTGCCCTCCAATACGAATTCCGCAAAGAGAGGATCTCCTCTCGCAAGAGTAAGGTCGGATATTCCATCCAGAGGTCAAAACTCTCAGCCTTCACGCTTGTCTTCTGAGAGGCTTAGATATAATGATTGTGATGTACCGGATGACGTAATGGAGATTTTGCTTTCGGCTAGAAGACCAGCAACAAAATCCTTGTACCAGTGTCGTTGGAATAAGTTCAGTAACTGGTGCAAGGACACGGATGTGGATGTATTCAATGTAACACACCTATGGTTCTCTTCTACATTTGGCCAATTTGGGGCTCCAAGTTGGCACCATAACAGGATACTTGGTAGTGCTATCTATTTTCATGCGCTCATTTGAAGGGGTCTCTTATTTTAAAAGGACTGAAAAATGTGTACCCACCAACTCCTTTCTAAGTACCTTTTTGGGATTTTAATTTAGTTCTAAAATTATTTCTCACATGTACCCCCTTTGAGCCATTACATTCTTGTCCGTTAAGGCTCCTCACTTTGAAGACAATTATGTTAGTGCCAGTTGCATCAGCCCGCAGGGTGAGTTGCAGACACTCTCTTGTAAGCCTCCTCACACAGTCTTCCATAGAGACAAAGTAACTCTTAGGGTCAGACCCTCTATTTTACCGAAAATAGTTTCTGATTTCCACCCTTCAAAGAAAATTACTTTACCTTCTTTCTATCCTCCTACGCATGCAAGTAAAGAGGAAGAAAGACTACACAGACTGGACCCAAAGAGGGCTCTCAGCTTCTACATCTCCAGATTAGCTAAATTCCTACAAAGTGACCAACTGTTTGTCGGATATACTGGACACAGATTGGGTTTAGTTGTATCAAAACAAACACTATCCAGATGGATAATTTTGGCAATTACGGAGTGCTATAAATTGGCTGGGAAAGAGCCTCTGAACGGATTAAGAGCCCACTCACCCAGTGGTATGGCAACTTCACGGCTCTTCAGTGGGTTGTTCCAATACAGGATATTTGTGCAGCGGCCACCTGGTCGTCAATGTACACATTCGTGAAATATTATTCCTTGGATTCAACATCTTATCAAGGCGGCCTCTTTGCAAAAGCTATCCTCCACACGATTCACTACTAATTTCTCCGGTACTCCCTCCTCCGATTTCATACTGCTTTGGGAGAATATCTAAGATGAGGAATATGTGGGAGTACGCAATCCATTCGAAGAACAAGTTACTTACCAACTGTAACATTCTTTCAATTGGTTGTTCCTCCCACGTATTCCTCATCAACCCTCCCAACCTATCCCGCCATACAGTTTACACCAGTTGCACTTCAAGTTCCTTGCGAGCCAAATGTCAATAAAGTCTGGTCAACTGAGGCGGCTTCTCGTATCGTAAAAACAGAACTGAGGTTAACGGGCACGGCTCGACCCATTTATACTGCGGATGACGTTGACGCTCGACGGCGGCCCTCGAGGGACATTGACACTGCAACCTCGAGCACAGCACCCTCTGGTGAAAAAAAAATTCCGAAGCAGCAAGCTGGAAGATACGAATATATCTAAGATGAGGAATACGTGGGAGGAACATCCAATTGAAAGAATGTTACGGTTGGTAAGTAACTTGTTCATCTCATTCCGTAACAGAAAAACACCAAAGAGCGGCATGCTCATAGTAAACAAACCCTTGATACCTGTGAGGACTGAAGAAGGGTCACATTTGTCTTCAAACCTTCACAAAACAGGGCCGACTGTCATACAGGAATCCCAGGGCAGCCCCTGAGGTGGCAAAGTCCCCCCTGGCAGAAACTCCAATTGGTGCAGCATAAACTCGAGCAAAAGTTGAAGAAACCATGGGGAAAATCTCCTTTTTGTTTGACTTCATGAGTAAATTGCATACACCACGGAAAACTGGGAACAACCTCCAGGGCCAGTGGGACCTACACAACCCCAAAACCCCCTCTCGCCCATGTCTCATCATACCTTCATGCTCAGGGAGGCTTCTCAAGGTTCTCAGCAGGGTGACTTGCAGTCAGACCAAGACATTTGGGTTGTCGACCAAGATGATTCCCACCAATATGGCAACCATACCTATCAGCAAGACCAGGATGACCTGGATCTTATCTTTACAAATCCAACCGATCCCTCAGCATTCGAGAGCGGCCATACCTCGCCTATAGCAGACCAACTTCTTTATAATGAGCTGCTTAAGAAGGCAGCTCACCATTTCGGGATTCAAACAGAAGGAACTGACTTTGTCGAGGACATCCTCAATTAGAAAAAAAGCCCATTAGTCGGGCAATTCCTCTACTAGAATTCATCGGGGAAAGATCTCTCATCCCCAACTACTCCCTCTCTCACAAGCGCAGTCAATCCATAGGTGAAGAAAATATTTAAGCCTTCACCATCCGATCGTCTTTATATCAGAGGACATGTCAAGCCGGATTCTCTGGTCATTACTGCTACCAGATAGAGAGCTGCTGTTCGACTGTAAACCTCTGAAGCACCTCCAAACAAGGAATGCAAAAGGCTCTACACGTTAGGCAAGCAGTGTTGAGGAGAATTCTCATTTCAATGCTAATTCCCTTCAACCTTAGAGACCCCCAGCTCTCTTGCTGGATTTAGGACTTTTTAATTTTTAACCTGGAGCGGGTGAGACACTTTTCTCACTCATGTGTTTTGACCTGATTTGGATTATGTTTTTCCATTGTTTTGGAGTCTGACAAACTCCATAGGCATCTACTTTTTGTATGGTGACACACAGCACCTTCAATGCATTGTCACAGAGAAATCCTTTAGATTGCTCATAAGGTTTAAATACCTTTTCTTGTGTGAACTACAGTTCCCAAGAATAGTAAAGTTTAATTGACTTACTTACCTTTTCCCTTTGTCGGTCCAGCACACCCAATATTATGTGGAGTGCTGGTGGGGGGGTTTACTTGGTAGCCCCTTTTCCTACATTCTCATGTAACATTTTTATTATACCCTCACTACTTTAAATGGCTGGTGGCGTGGTTTAATTTTTCCTACCATTGTGCTTTTCTACCATAGGCTGAACCCTCAACTGCAATGCAGCACCCATGGGTCACCATTTCGTCAAAATGGCCCCGGTCTTCTTTTTTTGCCATTTTCTGTTTGTGAGGACTTTCTTGGGTTTTACTCTCTGCGTCGAAACAGATTTGAGCCCTTTGTCTTGCCTTTGGCTCCATTGTGTCTGGAAAGGCAGGATGTGAGGGAGGTTCCCGAAACTCCCCTGTCCTTGTCCCTCGAAATGCCTGAATGTAACCAGTCCTGATTGGCTGGATGCTCCCTCGCAGGACCCTTTATTCCCTTACCTCACCCCCTATACACATTTAATGACATTTTACCGAATTGCGACCCCAAAAAACCCCAAATGATTTCGGTCAAAAGTAAAAGGTCAACTGTTTTTCGACCAAGTATGCTAATACCCTTAAAATCATGAGCAAGACGGGACTCCACCAGGACAGCAGCAGAAGTTGGTTGCCAGGCCTCCTTCGGTCGGGTCTCTGGTCTCTGCACAGGACTCGCAGCTGGACAGGAGTCTTGGCTCCTTGAGGTTACCCCAGGATTGTTAGGCAAGAATTAATGTAGTAACAGTCCTACTTCCTCATTCCTGGCGACTAACGCTTATGGGGGGGTTTCCCATACTAAGATGGCGCCTGCACGCTCGAAGCACGTGATGAGCTAATCACGCTTGTGTGCTTGCAGTATTCCGGCTACCCGGAAATAAGACACCGTCTGTTTTGACTATCCCTGCGTTGCAATCGTTTTTCATTGCTGTAAGCTAGTTTTCTGCCCCTTTCCTTGCCCAGCAATTCTGTGCCTGTGATAGCTAATTTTCCCCTTTCCCTGGATTCTTGATCGCTCTTCAGATTCTTGTGCCGCCGTCGGCGTTCTTCTCCCACTCTGGTTTGCCTGTGTCTCCCTTTCGGCTCTGCCTTCCCATACCGGACTCGGACGGCAGCTTTTGAATCCTCCCGCTCTCACCTGTTCCTTACAACTCGTTCCGCTCTGTTGGCTGTCTTTTTGCCGACTTCGGATTTGACTGATTGTTTTCCCTCCTGGCCTTCGCACTCTCCTGAGGGTCCTTACCTTGATACTCACCAATGCAGACCGGGAAGTTAATGCTCACTCTGATGGTCTCCTCCTATTACTAGTGTTGCTTGGGGGGGGGATTGGAGTTCCTTACAACACCCTGGGATTCGGGAACCCCCCGCTGCACATTCTGGAGACCGGAGCCAACCATACCCTACAATAGGAAGCAATTTGGACAGACAAAATCATCTGGAAGGCTTCTCTTCATCTTGGGGAACAGGCCTTACCTCTTCGCTGCCAAGGGCACCAAATCTAAAGAGGCAAGGGTTGACACTGACAACAGAAAAGAAGAAAGCTGTGGAATAAGTACAGGAACCTTTATACGCTGTCCAGGGACTGTCCTAGAGGTCCAGGTCCTGAAAGCAGAGGATGCGGTTTTGCGTCCGACCCTGGTCCAAAGGGACCCATCCACGGATCAGTCTCTGTATCGTGGTCCACCTATAGAAAAATATGGCAGGGAACCCAAAAGACACAAGGAATTCATAGACGCCTGTACAGTGGCCTTTACCTTCACACAGGCTGCCTTTCCTGCGGATCGCTAGCAAGTTGGCTTTATTGCCCATCTGACTGGGAGCGCCTCGTCTTGGACCAATCCCTTGGTGGTGCCTGGTAACCCACTAATAGACGACTTCAAGAGTTTCATAGAGGCCTTCACTGCTATCTTTGACCGTCCTGAACTCACCTATACTAACCAAGATTAGCTCTTAGACCTTACTCAAGGTACCCTGGATGTGCTGACCTACGTCACCAAATGTATACAACTACTCCACCAGACGGCCTGGCCAGAAGAGGCCTGTGTTACCTTGTTTAGGAGGGGCCTGTCAGACGAATTGAATGACAAACTGGCCCGGATAACAAGACCTGCTTCTTTTGAGGACCCAGTCAAACTAGTCTTACAGATAGACTACCGTCTCTAGGATCGAAGACAAGAGGAGAAGGGCTAGGAGCCAACGTCCTCGTCCATTTCCAGCACCCTCAGTCTCGGCACCCAAGACCAAGGAAGAGCCCATGCAGATGGGAATAGCTCGGGGCCCTTTGACCAGTTAAGCAAGAACAAGACGTAGAAACAATACGTATGTATTGTCCATCTAGTGAACACTTGGTTAGGGATTACACATTGGCTCCTCCTCGTAGGTCGGGAAACGACAGCTCCCGCTCGTAATTGGGACCTACTTTCGGGAGTCTGTGAAAAGTCCCAAGGGTAAGGGCGCCAGACAGTCTTCCAGACTGAACTTTTGATCCTTCGGATCTGCTTGTCCGTTCCCGGTCTGAACCACTCTAGCCATGGTGGATTTGGGGCAGTGTGCCTGTTCCTGGACCAAGAATGGGCCAGCCGAATTAAGATCCCTATTGAAAGAAAGGACTTTGTAGTGCTAGTCGAAGGCGTTGATGGTTCACCCTTGACCAGTGGACCGATCCAGTATCATACTGCACCGATGATTATGGCAGTCCAACAACACAAGCAAGATATCTGTTTGACCTAATGCGGACGGCACATTACCCTGTTATCCTGGGCATTTTTTGGTTGTCTCAACACAATCCCTTTATCAACTGGTCGGCCAGGACTCTATTCTTGGGGTCGGAACAATGCATGCGGTCCTGTATGACCGACTCCCAGGGCGTGTCAAAAAAAGGACTATGGAACCATCTACACTGGTCTCTTCCGTAGCCACTATACTTCAGCAAAATACGCCCAAAAGAATTATTTGGAGAAGAAGGTGTTACCACCACATAGGGAAGACGACCGTGCCATAGACCACCTTCACGGCACTACGGTTCCCTTCAGCAGAATGTTCCTGCTTTCTCCGGGAGAGAAGAAAGCTCTATGTCAATACCTTGATGAGCATTTACATAATGGTCTCATTAAAGAATCTAAGTCTTCTAGAGGGGCACCTTTGTTTTTTGTCCCCAAAAAGTACTCAACCGAATTGAGGTCTTGTCTTGACTATCTGGGCCTAAACAGGATTACCAAGCAGGACAAGTACCCATTACCACTGATCCCTGATATCCTGGAAGCGGTTTGTACCGCAAAGGTATTTTCCAAACTTGACCTTCGGGGTGCCTACCATTTGATACGTCAAGTGATGCCTTTTGGCTTAGCCAACGTCCCAGCGGTTTTCCAGAGATATATGCATCATGTGTTCGCTGACTTGCTCATGCACTCAGTCATGGTATACCTCAACGACATCCTGGTGTTCTCAAATACCCATTGTGAGGGAGAATTCTCAGAAATGTGCTATTTCCTCTCTAACTTAGAGACCCCCAACAACTTTGCTGGATTTTGAGGACTTGAAATTTTAACCTGGAGAGAGAGAGCAACTTTTTCCCACTCTCTCATGTATTTTTTAATGTGATTTGAACACTGTTTCTTTTGGTTGTGGAGACTGACAAACTCCATAGTTGTCATCGTTTACATTGTGTCACACAGCACCTTCAGTGCAGTGGCACAGGGAAACCTTTTTTTTAGATTTCCCAAAGTTTAAATACCTTCTCTTGGATAAACTACTGTTTCCAAGAGCAGTGAAGTGAAATTGACTTTACTTACACTTTTGACTTTCTTGACCCAGCACACCCTATCTTACAATAGGGTGCTCAAGGGGTTACTTAGTATCTCCTTTGTCTAGCTTCTCATGTAACAATTTTATGTTACCCCTTCCTCGATGAATGGCTGGTGGCAGTGGTTTACTTTTAATTACCGTGGTGTGCTTTTACCATGGGCTGCGTTCACAGCTGCAGTAAAGCACCCAAAGGTGCCATTTTTGTCAAAATGGTCCTGGTTGTCTTCTTTTTTTGCCACTTCTTTGTGGAAAGGTCCTTCTTGAGATTTACTCTGCTCGCCAAACCAGGTTTGGTCCCTTTGTTCGTTTTGTCTTTGGCAGGATTCACAAGTGAAGCCTGCCTCTGGCTCCAGTGTGTCTGGCAGGAGCAGGAAGCGAGGGAGGTGCCCGAAACTCCCTGTGCTTAGTCTCCTAGGATTGGCCAGCTGGCTGTCCGGCAAGGACAGCCACCCTGCTGTGTGATTGACAGCTAGGTTGGAATGAATGGGAGAAACCTGCATAAAAGGCGAGGCTTTTTGGCTTGGAAGGCAGAATCGACCACTGGACAAGGGAATACGAAGAAGAACTTGGAAGAAACGCGTGCTGTAAATCCTGGACCATTGGTTTGCCTGGTGAAGCCCTGCTGCTATGCTGAAGCTCCGAATTCACCTCGACTAGAGAAGCCCTACAAGGACGACTTCTCCGTTTGAGTTGGTGGGACCAATCAACTCCAAAGTAAGCCACTTGGACATCCTGTCGGAGCTGGTTGAAATTCCACTGCAGTTGCTGCTGGAACCGAACAGCCAGGGAGAGGAACACCAGATCGTGTGCATTGCTTTTAAGTTGGCCAAGAGCTCCAGGAAGATCCTCCGGACTCCCAGGAAGCAGGGCTGACCAAGTGTAAGCCACCTCAACAGAGTGCTGGACCCCAGATGCAAGGAAAGCCCATCTCAACAGTCAAGAGTCTGCAGTGTTGGTATTTGCTTTGACGCGAGGAGCTGAAACCGCAAAGTGCCGCTGAATAGAAGTTGGTCCTTTTCTGTCACCGACCATCCTGTTGCAGTGCAGGAGTCCTCCAGACGGCCTCCCTCTTGTCCCCACAACTGAGGCCCAGGAGCTGCAGAGCTGCACACAAACAGAAGCCAGCCAAAGGCCTTTTCTAAGGTACTGTAAAGTCTAAGAGAACTTGCCTCTTGTTTTGTAACCTCACTTGTTCTCAGTTGAGACTTGTGGTGTTTGCTCCTGTAGAGTTGCTAACAGCTTCTTTACCTCACAAGCCTAATCAGCTGTGGCCCTGCCTTGATTTCTTCTTTTCTACAAAGACTTCTAAAACATAGTGCAAGACTTTCACCTACCTGTAAGAAGTCCTTCAGCTCACCTAGACTGTGCCCAATTGACTTTGGCCTAGCCTGGCTCCCTGAATGACTCTTCTTCCCTCTGACGTTGTGTTTGGACTTCCTTCCAGGAAGGGGTTAACTAACTTTGCATTGGGAGGGTTTACAAAAGTACTTACATGCTTCAGAAGATTTGTTTTATCTCTTGTTTTTGTTCTAATAACCTTGTTCTTTGACATACTCTTAAGTCTGGTTCTAAATGCAAACAGTGGTATATTAATGTCCACAGTGTCCCAGTTAGTCACCTGGGGGTGTTGGAAGTGCCTGTGTGCCATCCCAAAAGGGTACTTACTGATTTAGAAATATTAAGTGTGTATTTTGGAGTGTATTTGTGTGTTACTATTATAATGCCCCCCTCTGAAGAACACTTACTCAAACTGACTGTTAAATTAATAAGTGTTTAATCAAGAAACCTTTTTTGTAAGAGCTTATTTGAATACCTGTCACTGTGAATCTCTGTGCAACTCCCCTACAGCTCACATTGACCACTTTTGAGATGAGCCTGGCTGCTCAACACGCTAACAACCTGTGTAGTACAAACTTCTACCAAAGGTTGGGTTAGTACAGATTTATACCAAACGTTGGGTTCCTATTACCAGGAGGTCAGGGTTGTTGTAGTGCACCCAAAGGGTACTGCATACAATCTTGCCTAACAGTAATCGCCCCTGCAGTATGGAAGGAAAGAGTATGGGATGTAGGATTAATTGCGTAGTTGGGCAGTATTAATTTGGCAGATGCGTAAAATGGGACTGAGGTGTGGCGCTCTTAGGATAGTTTTTATGAAGTCCAACTAAGGGCTAAGTAAAACCATTCAACTGAGACAGTACACGACTCCACTTTTAGTATAAGGCTGTGCCACCTGAGTTCATTGTAGCATAGACAGAGCAGCCACGCTCATTTTAGGAGGGAGAGAGGGCTGATGAATCGGTACAAAGAAATTGTATTATACGTATGGTCCAAAGAAACAATAACACACTATGTATTGTGAAAATAAAGGTTTTATTATATATACAAGCAGACCAATATATTCTTGGTTAAGTGAGTACTATCATAAAGCTTATAAAAACCATTATAAAAAAACATCACTATGCTTTAAATACACAGATCAAAGCACATACCTTATTTAGAACACCGAACAGTATTGCTAGGGTGGTAAGACCATAGATTACTTTCTGATTACTTTCAGTAATACAAGGGTAGTAGACCCTGTCAGTTATGCAGTGACACTCAACAAGGAAATATTGCAAGAAACAAAGGGGTAGGGCGGGCATCGCTATTATTTGTTTGTATTCAAATACTATGACAATGTAATTAGTTAAATTATTCTCAAAAATGTTTGCTGGGAGCACACCCTGTAGCCTTGGCACAAGGTTATTCGCAATATCTGAAAAAATCACAATGATAGAAATGTCCAGAAATGGGCCACTAATGTCATATGAAGATAGCCCTAGAATGTACAGACATGTTGTAACACGAATGGTAATAATAAGGTGTGTGGTCAAAATCATTAACAACATTGTGATCAAGTAGAGCGCAAATACTATTATGATCAAGCACATTGTGAGGCACGAGGTGTGTATACATATAGAGATTAACATTGGGTTGGGTTGTGAGAGGCACAAATCTAAGGACCTATCTATAGCAAGTCACTACAATGCGGACTGCACGCGCAGTAAAGTAAAATCATGATTGAAAACCACTACACTAGCGCGCATGCGCAGTAGCGATTATCACAATTGGGCGCACAAAGCATATTGAAGGAATGAAAATAGGATGTGGATAATATACATATTATGTATATTATATATAGCATCCCGAGAAAGGTAAATATTAAATCAGGCGAGAATTAAGGGAGAAAATACAATTAAAATTCCTTATTCACAACGCGCATGCGCGAGAAAGCAGCTTGTTCGTTTCAGAGTGTGAGAAACTACTTAGGTAAGAGGCCACCAGGGAACTTGCTAGGTGTAATTAAGAGCACAGATTGAGGTGCTAATAAGCTGTCTTTGAATTTTTACAGAATTAATGGGCTGAATAGGTTCCCCACCTGGTAAGCAGAGAGGAGACTCTTTTTAACACTTGATTACTATTGCTTATTAAGAGATTTATAACATTACTGAGTTACCTATTTGTGGGGAATTCATTTATGGCATTGGAAAGATTCTAAGTAGTTGAAGCTTTACAGTTATATACACCATATTACTTCTCAGTAACAAGTATATGTTGAAATTGATTTTAATTGATTGTTTCATTTCATTTATTTTTTCAACCTCACCTTTGGAATACAACTATTGTCGGGTATGTGCTATCATATTAATTTTTTACATTATTCTTGATGTTAATTATTATTGATCGGCAATGACATGTTTGATATGTACAATTGGGACATTACTTCATTGTGCTCAATGCTATGGGAAATGATGTACTATTGTATACATGTGGAATCATACAACTGGTGGTGACAGATCATTATTGCACAGTGCCTAAGAGCCCGGACGATGGACGAAAGTCCGAAATGCATAGGCAAAATATAATTGGGCACTGATGAGTCAGGCAGAGAATAAATAATATGTTATTTGAAAAACTATGCAACCATATCTCATCTTCTATTTTGTGACTGAAGTACAATGAAACTGAAGTAAAGGAATGTATGAAGATTGAAGTAAAGTGCAACTCTGGAAGAGGGTTAGGAGTGAGCACACTCAGGAGCGGAAGGAATCCGTTCCTATTTTTTCAGACTCAACAAGGAAATCACATAGTCAACCAACTTGCAAATATACTTACTCTTACATCCCGTCCCGTCCCCTTTCCTCCATACTGTATGGACTTCCCTAGGGAGGGACTGGAGATCTTCCCCCTTTAAATTTAGAGGCGGTTGCCTGACTCTGGCAACCGCGCCACTCCTCACTCCCCTTTTACGTATCGATGGGAACAGGCTGAATTCACCAGCGCTCCTGGCTTTGGTGTCGGCCATGTAATACCACACGCTCTTCCCCGGATATTCTTCTATTTTTGTCTTTTTCTTTTCAATTAGGTACGTGGTCCTCCGACGCCACGCTCCTCCCTGGCGCATGTCGACTTCAGCAGGTGTCCGGCCTGCGAGGAGCTCTTTCCTACGTCCGATCCCCACGCTCTTTGCCACTGCTGCCTTGTCCCGACCACAGCTAGGAAGGTTGTTCCGTGTGCTATGCACTGACCCCACATGCACTGAAGAACAGGATAGCTTGGTAGAGGGAGCTCTTCCAGAGGTCGCCTTCGGAGAACCTAAAGGACTTCGTCAAACATCGCTGGAGGCCAAAGGCAAGGCCTTTTTTTACCAATTCACCCTGTAAGGGCGACTCCTTCCCAAGGAAGCGCCCGAGCAGGAGGAACCTCTCGGGTTCTCACACCAGCACACGTACAGAGGCTAGTCCAGCTACTGGCCTCACGGCCGACTGGGTCTCCGGATCCTTCCGGTGTCAGTGCTGAGGAACAACAAGGTTCTTTTTGCGGAGTTACTCCTGAGGGGCAACGCCCTAGTGCTGGCATCCTGGCCGAGGGGGCGCCTTTTACGCAGCACTACTGGCAGCTCTGCCGAGGGCAGTATGCCTTCCAGGCCCCGTCCTGAGGTGCGGGATAGACCTTATGTTCGAGCACCAAACATTTTAAACGAGGCTGGGTCTAGTGAGCCAGGCACCACGTCTTTGGTATGTGGCACGCAGCTCGACAACATGGCCACCGTGCCAAATAAAATAGCCGCTCATCTGATACCCCCCCAGGAACAGAGCGGGTAGAGGAACAAATTACAAGGTGGGAGTGGTATCAACCAGGTACGCGGCCTACTGCTCATCCATCAGCAGTGCAGGGCAGGTTTTCCCTGCACCCCAGGCAGAGTGTGCCCCGACCCGAGCAGCTGCCAGCCACTCTGTCAATATCACCTGCCACCTCTTCAGCCTCCGAAGACAGGTTCTTCGAAAGGTTCCTAGCGCTGATGCGAACTCCCCGGGATACTATTAGGGACATGCACACTACGATCACGCCACCTATAGTCATTCATCTTATGACTCGGACACCACAAACCCCAGCGCAGCCCCCGCTGCTCCAGCCGGCTCATTCGATTCCAGCTCCCCTGCCTCCCACAGTACAGGCAGTTCCACACCAGCTTCCACAGCAGCCACCAGCTCCGGTCTGCACACCGCTGCCTAGTACTCCTACTCCAGACCCTCCGAGCGCCCTGGTGGAGAATCCAGGCTGGTATCGCAGGACATTATGGAGTCCACTGTGGCCCACATCGATACCTCTGGCCGGGCCATCTGCATCGCCACAGACATGAGAAGAACTGCTTGACTTCGGGCTGCGAAGTTTAACCCCGACATCCAGGAACGCATATTGGAACTTCCATTTGAGGGTAGTGACCTCTTCCACTCCACAACGGATGAGGAATTGGATATAAAAAAACAGTAGCTCGCAAACCGTGAAGTTTTTTTTCTTATGAAGGCCACGCCCAAGGCATACACCTAGTCACATCAATGCTCTGACAAGAGGCGAGCGTTTGGCGGGTTCCGGGGCTTCCAAGAAGGGAGGTCCAGACAACCTGACCGTTCTCAGAGTCGGCAGTGGAGGAAACAACAAAATGGGGAGGGGGGGGGGACTTTTTCCAATCCCTCTCCTCCGCAACAGCCTCAGGGGGAAAGAAGGCATGAAATGTCGCTTTGGGTCCATGTGTCTCCGGTAGGGTGCAGGCTTGCCTTTCACGTGCAATTTTGGCACCAGAACTTTTCGGACCCCTGGATCCTATCCGTAGTGTCCACGGGATAACGCCTAGCGGTCCCTTCCTCTCTCCCACTTCTCTCCCACAGATTGGGACAGCAACTCTGTTGGCGGAGATCTGGTTGCTTGTCGAGAGCCAGGCTGTGGAAGAAGTCCCAGCCTCCCAGCGAGGATTGGGCTTTTATTCCAGGATTTTCACCATACAGAAGAAGAACCAGGCTGGCCTGAAAGTTTTGTTGGACCTTTTCACCCTCAATTTCTCCCTCCTTCTGCAAATATTCAAAATGATTACGTCAGCACTCGTGGAAAAACACTGCACAGGGGAGATTGGATGTGCTCCCTGGAACTGAAGGACGCGTATCTACACGTCCCGATTTGGCAGCTCCATCGTTCCTTACTGAGGTTCAGGATAATGGGCTGCCATTCCGAATACAAGGTGCTACTCTTGGGCCTCAACTCAGCTCCCAGGATATTTACCAGGATAATGAATGCAGTGGCAGCCCTCCTCAAGGCCCAGGGCCACCACGTCTCCCTGTACCTTGACGACCGGCTCGTCCGGGCCACATCTCAGGAAGCGGTTCACCATACCGCCTCCGCACTGATGAACAGACTCCATGACCTGGGGTTCACTATCAATCTCAAGAAGTCTCAGCTGCAACCCATGCAGACCCTGACCTTCCTGGGCCTCATCTGAGACACAAGCTCGGAGAGAGTCTTTTAGGACAAGATCGCAGCCGTCAAGAGAGCCACTTCTCACTTCCTCTCCAGGGCAGTGACCTTTGCGCAGTGGTACCAACATCTGTTTGGTATAATGGCGGCGGTCCTGTTGGCCATACCCCACCCAAGGCTCAAGATGAGGAGATTACAGCTGCACTTCACAGCCTCATGGAATCGGGAGAAATGCTCCCAAGCGGATCCAGTCAACTTTCCTCCCTTTCTCCACTCGGACTTCATTTGGCGGTCTGCGGACTGCAACCTGCGGCAGGGCAAGCCCTTCTGGCAGCCGGCCCCTCAGGTCACTCTTACCACAGACTCCTCCCTAGAGGGCTGGGGAGCCACCCAAGACAGCCACAGCGTACATGGGGTCTGGACTCGGCAGGAGTATGAGTCCCAAATCAATTGGCTACAATTGAAGGCCATAAGTCTGGCTCTCAAGGCCTTTCGCTCTCTTATAGAGAGCAAGACCGTTCTTATCCAGACGGACAACTCCACCAGCATGTACCATGTCAATAAGTACGGGGGTACCGGATCCCCTCCACTGTGCAACCAGCCATCAGCATGGGAGAGTGGGCTCTGGAGAACATCTACCTCATCACCGTCCACCTCCTGGGGGAGTCCAACCTGGCGGTGGTCAGGCTCAGCAGACTGGGGGCAGACAATTAAGAGTGGCAATTGAACGACCTGGCCCTGAAGGAGATTGTCATGAGCGCTACTCCCGAGGAGCCAAGACTGGCCCAGCGTCCCCGGAAGCAGGCTCATCATCCACACCCCCGGTTCCAGCAGACCCCTACAGGGGCCCTTTGGACCATGTCCTGGCGCCTCTGGCGCCAGGCTCATAAGGAACCACAGTCCCGGCGCCATGGGCGCCGGGCTCATATTCTTAAGGTGTGCAGTAGTGATTGGGTGGACTTACCTGTGGCAGACCATGCTGCATACTCACCTAGAACAATCCAAGCTGGGTGAAGTCCCAGCCACTGGCTGGGAGGGACCAATCCTCTGTTACAGGAACTCTTTTCTTACCTGGGTGGGGCTGGAGGAAGAATACGCACCAAAGCACTTCTCCACTATTTAAACCACGCCCGATAGAATTCATGTGCTTCGCGTTATCCTGCAACAGCAGCAGGACACTCACCGAGTCGGCTTCTGCATTCCAGGTCCAGACACACCCTCAGCTTCTCGAGCAGCAACCTGTGGATGAAGAAAAGGCACAGGAACATCTACTCACCAGAATTCAGCCACAAGAGTCCAGTCTCCGACAACCTGCAAATAAAGACATAAGGTTAGAAAACAGGCAACACGCTCGCAGCTGCGCTCGCTTACCTTATCCATCCGTGATCACACCGGAGTTCACCGCGGCCTTCGCTTCGGCAGCATCCCAGCACCTGGAAGACAAAAGACATTGTTAGTGGTGTCCGAGCCGAAGAGCATCGCCCTCAGCATTTCGGCATCTGAAAGAAAGGAAAAGACATTATCAGAGGCGCCCATTTGGAAACAGCCACAATTCAGTTATACTTACGTGCCACCGCACGTGCAACAGCGGCGGAATCGCCCACAGCATCTCGGCACCTGAAAGACAGAAAAGGACATTATAAAAGGGTGCTCCTTCAGAAGCGGCCTCAGATCTTCTATACTCACAAGCCTCTTCTTGCACAGCAGTGGTGGTGTCACCAACCGCTCCTCGGCACCTGAAGGACTATTACAAGCCACAAAAGGACACTGAGCCTAAACACTGAAATCATCCAGTGACGTAACTGGATTCCACGTGCCCCTGCATCAGAAGCAGGATGGAGAGCTCGGCTTTACTAAACCAAAGGTGAGAGTTCGTGGAGACCAGTCGATAACCAAGAAGTGGGAAAAGCAGAAGATTGGTGGGAGAACTTATCCAACCAGCTTGTAATTACCCCTTTTTCTTCCACCTGCAGAAAACTCACCTTACAAGCCAGACAGTCAATATTCTGAGGTCCTGCCCAGAGCGTCTTCCGAGTTCTACGCCTCATCATAGTCATAGAAGCAACTGTAGCAGTCCAGTTTGGGTCAGCGCCTCCGTGGGAATCAGGTGAGCGTTACAGAACGCGAAGCCTACCCATAATCTCCTACCCAGGCGCTATGGAAACTTCCGACACAGACCAATTGGCCCAGTTGTTGGGGGAATTAAGAGCTGAAGTCCATGCTGCTCGCCAGGAAACGAACGCCCTTAAGAGGGAATTGATAATGTCAAAAGAACGAACTAACGATCTCGCCAGACAGTTATTACAGAGTCAAGCGGGGCAAACTCCTCTACCTAACTCAGGGGAGAATTATACCCCAGTTACTTCAACCAATCCAGTTCAAATCAACCTACCTGGAAATGTGCCATTGGCACCACCTGAACGCTTTTCTGGTGACCCTAAAAGATTTGCAGCGTTTATAAATCAATGCCGACTGCACTTTCTTTGTAGACCCGCAGCCTTTCCAACTGACCAGACCAAGGTAGCCTTTGTACTTTCGGCAGCGCCGCTGATTGGTCGATCCCTCTGGTTACACAGGATGACCCAATTCTTCGGAACTTCTCAGCTTTCCAGGCGAGTATGGAGAGACTTCTTGCAAGACATTCCCAAGGGCAGGCCCTGGACAACAAACTCCTCTCCCTGCGACAGGGCAACCAGGACCTCTTAGCCTACATTGCATCTTTTAATAGTTTAATGTGGGAAACTAGATGGCCCGAGGATAAAAGGGTCACGCTATTTCACAGAGGTCTGCGTGGTGAACTTAAAGACGTCCTTGCCCAGGTCGTGAATCCTCCTCAGGACTGTTCAGAATATATTGATTTGGTGGTCCAATTGGATCATAGGCTCCAAAACAGAAAGGCGGACCGATCCAGGTTTGAAACCCGAGTATTCACGAAAACACAAAGCAACGCCAAAGGCGTCGACACCGTTGAACCTATGCAGATTGGGGCCGTAAAGGGTCCCTTAACCCAGAAAGAGCGTGACAGTAGACCACAAATGCAATTGTGCCTCTATTGTGGAAACTCTGGACATTTTCTTCGAGATTGCCCGGTAAAACCACCTAGGAAGACAGTAGGAGCTTCTGACAAGAACTCTGAAAAGCCTGAGCCGGGAAATGACCTCGCCCGACAAGTGTAGAGGTCCGCTTGCCGAGCTTAAAAACCAGTTCTTTGACCTCGCACTTCATAATGCCTATGGTCTTCGTAAACCCAAAGCAACCAGAACGTTTGCATGCTATTAAGGCATACATTGATAGTGGAGCAATAGGAAATTACGTGGACCGCGAATTGGCTTCCAGGATGAACCTACCTCTTTGTCCAAAGGCGGTTAAAGACGTCATTACCACGGTGGATGGGACCGAAATCGCCTCCGGACAGGTAACCCATACCACTGCAGAAGTGACGTTACTAGGCCAAGACGGGCATCGGGAGGTAATTGTGTTCGACGTGATCAAGGTTCCTCAATTCCAAGTAATCCTAGGAATCCCTTGGTTGGAGAAACACAACCCTCAGATTGATTGGCGAGCAAAGACGATAATGTTCCCTGAGTGTGCACCAACCTGCTATCCACGACCCAGCATTGGCCTAGCTTCAGCAATGACTGACGGTCCACAATTACCTCAAGAGTATCGAGAGTTCCAAGATGTTTTTCAAAAGGAACAGGCTAACACCTTGCCACCTCACAGATCATACGATTGTCAGATAGATCTGCTACCCGGTGCAACTCCCCCTTGCAGTAGGATTTACGTCCTCACCGAGCCTGAGAACCTTCATCTGCGACAGTATTTAGACCAGTATCTGGCCAACGGCTTTATCCGTCCGTCAAAGTCTCCTGCATCCTCGGCTCTGTTCTTTGTACCAAAAAAAGGTGGTGACCTCAGAACCTGTATTGATTACCGTGCTCTGAATCATATAACAGTAAAAAACAGATACCCCTTACCTCTGATCCCGGAACTCCTCGACCAGGTGAAAAACGCCTGTATTTATACCAAGCTTGATCTCCGGGGAGCTTATCATTTGGTACGGATCAAGGAAGGTGATGAATGGAAGACGGCATTTCGCACTAAGTATGGGCTATTTGAATACCAAGTGATGCCCTTCGGACTATGCAATGCGCCGGCCGCCTTCCAATATTTCATGAATGACGTCCTCAGAGAGCTCATTGATGTCTGTGTTGTCGTCTACATAGACGACATTCTTGTGTACTCGTCTTCGGAAGCTGATCATCGAAATCATGTTAGGGCGGTCCTTGAAAAACTTCGCCAACATAAACTCTTTGCCAAGCTCGAGAAATGTGCCTTTCATGTCACCGAGGTCGAATTTCTGGGATTTATTCTGACACCCAAAGGAGTCCACATGGACTCGAGAAAAGTTGACGCAATCCTCAAATGGCCATCTCCTACTTCCGTGAAAGGCGTTCAAAGCATGCTAGGCTTTGCCAATTTTTACCGCAGATTTATTCCAGAGTTTTCACAAGTGGTACAACCCATCACATCCCTCTTAAGAAAAAATAAGCGCTTTGAATGGTCTGCAGAAGCTGAACAAGCCTTCCAAGAGCTAAAGGCCAAGTTCACCTCAGCGCCAATACTGAAACACCCACGCCCGGATCTCCCTTACATCGTTGAAACCGACGCCTCCAGCTTAGCAATGGGAGCAGTTCTATCACAAAGGGATCCAGAGACTAACCAACTGCATCCTGTGGCGTTTTGGTCTCGAAGGTTCTCGGCGCCTGAGATTAATTACACCATCACGGACAAAGAGCTTTTAGCTATTAAATCCGCCTTTAAGGCCTGGCGGCATTATCTCCTCGGGGCCAAACACACTGTTACGGTGATCACCGATCATCGAAATCTACAGTATCTGAAAACCGCCAAAGCTCAATCCTCCAGACAGCTTCGCTAGGCTCTATTCTTTGCTGAATTTGACTTCGTGATCACTTACCGCCCGGGCAACAAGAACGGCAAAGCGGATGCTCTTTCCCGAATTGGAATGGGAGATAACGTTGTCAATCCCGAACCCGTACCAATAATTCCTGAACAAAGGATCTTGGGTCTGATTTCTTCGCAATCCATCGAGGATATTGAGGCAAAAACTAAACAACTTGTGACCCCATCAGACTTACAGAGCTGGTTACAAAGAGGAGAGAACTTCACCGTAAACAATGACTTTCCTTATTTCCAAGGACGATTATTCCTACCACACGCCGATTTACAAAAACAGGTAATCTCCTGTTATCATGATTCATTAATGGAGGGTCACCCTGGCATCGCCAAAACCACAGAAAAAGTGAAGAGACACTACTGGTGGCCTTCATGGAGAAAAGACATAAAAGAATTTGTGATGTCCTGTGGTGTGTGCGCTCAAAACAAGGGTCAAAAGAAAAGGCCGGCTGGTCTTCTGCAACCATTAGACATTCCACCGTGTCCTGGCATACCCTTTCCATGGACTTCATCACAGACTTACCCTCTTGTTCCGGGTACAACACTATTCTCGTTATTGTGGATTTGTTTTCTAAAATGGCCCCCTTCATTCCGCTAAAAGGCTTACCTTCAGCTTCAGTACTAGCCAGAGAATTCCTTGGAAACATTGTCCGGTTACACGGCTTCCCGTCGGTACTAATCTCTGATAGAGGAAGCCAGTTTATTTCTCACTTTTGGCATAGTTGTTGTCGGTCAGCTCAAATCGATGTAAGACTTTCAACCAGCCATCACCCCCAGACCGACGGGCAAACCGAGAGAACAAACCAGACTCTCGAACAATATTTACGATGCATGCTACAACAGTCTGAAAGCAACTGGAAGGACATCCTTTGGATAGCTGAATATGCATAGAACAATTCAGTTCATTCGGGAACCGGGAAGAGTCCCTTCTACATCTTGTATGGAATTCATCCTCAAACCTCCAACCTCGACCCACCTCAAGATCTTGGAACACCCCCCGTAGATCAGTTGCACTCTGTTATTACCAAAGCTTTCAAGGAAGCGACTGCACATCTACAACAAGCTAAAGAAAGGTACAAAAAAGGAGCAGACCAACACCGAAGCAATGCCCCTCAATACCAGGTTGGGGATCAAGTCTGGTTGTCCACCAAACATTTATCGCTAAAAGGACCTCGCACCTTCAACCCCAAATACCTGGGACCATATTCAATTACGGCCATAATTAATCCAGTGGCCGTTAAATTAGATTTGCCAACCCATATGAGAATACATCCTGTGTTTCACGTATCTCTTTTGAAACCCATGCAACCTGGAACCAGACTGACCAGACCTCCAGAACCCATTCAGGTGAATGGAGAGCCCGAATTTGAAGTTAAAAACATTTTGGACTCCAAGATCATCAAATCAAAACTATTCTACCTAATCGACTGGAAAGGCTACGGACCCCAGGAAAGATCCTGGGAACCCTATGACTACGTCCATGCTCCCCGTCTAGTCAGGAAATTCCACCGAACCTTTCCCGATAAACCAAAACCCCCGGGGAGGACAAGTTTGGGAGGGGCCTTGAGAGGGGGTGCTGTCATGAGCGCTACTCCCGAGGAGCCAAGAGTGGCCCAGCGTCCCCGGAAGCAGGCTCATCATCCACACCCCCGGTTCCAGCAGACCCCTACAGGGGCCCTTTGGACCATGTCCTGGCGCCTCTGGCGCCAGGCTCATAAGGAACCACAGCCCCGGCGCCATGGGCGCCGGGCTCATATTCTTAAAGTGTGCAGTAGTGATTGGGTGGACTTACCTGTGGCAGACCATACTGCATACTCGCCTAGAACAATCCAAGCTGGGTGAAGTCCCAGCCACTGGCTGGGAGGGACCAATCCTCTGTTACAGGAACTCTTTTCTTACCTGGGTGAGGCTGGAGGAAGAATACGCACCAAAGCACTTCTCCACTATTTAAACCACGCCCGATCGAATTCACGTGCTTCGCGTTATTCTGCAACAGCAGCAGGACGCTCACCGAGTCGGCTCCTGCATTCCAGGTCCAGACACACCCTCAGTTTCTCAGCAGCAATCTGTGGATGAAGAAAAGGCACAGGAACATCTACTCACCAGAATTCAGCCACAAGAGTCCAGTCTCCGACAACCTGCAAATAAAGACATAAGGTTAGAAAACGGGCAACACGCTCGCAGCTGCGCTCGCTTACCTTATCCATCCGTGATCACACCGGAGTTCACCGCGGCCTTCGCTTCGGCAGCATCAGAGGACCTGGAAGACAAAAGACATTGTTAGTGGTGTCCGAGCCGAAGGGTTCGCAACTCAGTTATACTTACGCGCTTCTTCACGCGCAGCAGCGGCAGCATCGCCCTCAGCATTTTGGCATCTGAAAGAAAGGAAAAGACATTATTAGAGGTGCCCATTTTGAAGTGGCCACAATTCAGTAATACTTACGCGCTTCTTCACGCGCAGCAGCGGCAGCATCGCCCTCAGCATTTCGGCACCTGAAAGGAAGGAAAAGACATTATCAGAGGCGCCCATTTGGAAACGGCCACAATTCAGTTATACTTACGTGCCACCGCACGTGCAACAGCGGCGGAATCGCCCACAGCATCTCGGCACCTGAAAGACAGAAAAGGACATTATAAAAGGGTGCTCCTTCAGAAGCGGCCTCAGATCTTCTATACTCACGAGCCTCTTCTTGCACAGCAGTGGTGGTGTCACCAACAGCTCCTCGGCACCTGAAGGACTATTACAAGCCACAAAAGGACACTGAGCCTAAACACTGAAATCATCCAGTGACGTAACTGGATTCCACACGCCTCTGCACCAGAAGCAGGATGGATAGCTTGGCTCTACTAAACCAAAGGTGAGAGTTCGTGGAGACCAGTCGAGAACCAAGAAGTGGGAAAAGCAGAAGATTGGTGGGAGAACTTATCCAACCAGCTTGTAATTACCCCTTTTTCTTCCACCTGCAGAAAACTCACCTTACAAGCCAGACAGTCAATATTCGGAGGTCCTACCCAGAGCGTCTTCCGAGTTCTACGCCTCATAGTCATAGAAGCAACTGTAGCAGTCCAGTTTGGGTCAGCGCCTCCGTGGGAATCAGGTGAGCGTTACAGAGATCTTCCTCAGGTGGGGGCATCCCCAAGTGGATCTGTTTGCCTCCCGGGACAACAGGAAGTGCTAGCAGTTTGCCTCTTGGCAGGGGCAGTGCTCCAGCTCTCTGGGCGGTGCATTCCAGATACGGTGTAACGACGTGACGGCATACACCTTCCCACCCACACCCCTAGTCCACAGGGTGATCTGCAAGATAACACCTCCGCATCATTTTGATAGCTCCATGGTGGCAGGCGAGACCGTGGTTCTCCGAGCTACTCAGCCTATCGGACAGACCACCCATTCACCTACCACTGGGCCTAGCTCCTCTCCTGACCCAGCAGGGGGGCAGGGTACTCCACCCCTGTTCCTCACAAACTAGCCCTCACAGCTTGGTTCCTGATCAGGT
This sequence comes from Ambystoma mexicanum, assembly GCF_040938575.1. Lineage (NCBI taxonomy): Eukaryota > Metazoa > Chordata > Amphibia > Caudata > Ambystomatidae > Ambystoma > Ambystoma mexicanum. The sequence continues at coordinate 737,648,642 of NC_090939.1, read as the reverse complement.
CACGCTGAAACACCTGAGCCTTGCAGGCTAACCTAGAGATCATCCAGGGCGCTAGAAGCAAGGCTACTCGGAGCCAATATAAGTGTAAATGGTCTAGATTCTGTCATTGGGCTGACTCTTAGGAGATCGACCCTCTTGTGCACCTTGGACGACGTGCATTCCATCTCGGGACACATCGCCCACTCCGGTGTACAGGTGGACACATGCTGCACGTATCTGGCAGCCATAGAGGCTTACAGGAATTCGGGGGAGGGCCTCTTCTCCTCCAACCCAGTGGTCAATCGACATCTGGCGGGCCTCCACAGGCTTACCCGCCTAGAAGGAAACCTCTGTGGGAGCTCAATTTTGTGTTGGGAGCCTTGGCGCACAAACCGTTCGAGCTAATGGCGTCCGCAGACATAAGGCTGGTCACCATACAGACAGCTCTGCTTCTTGGCCTCTCCTCCGCTCGCAGAGTCAGCGAGAACCAGGCCCTGGTGGCATCAGAGCTCTACTCTACATTTCACAAGGACAAGGTGGTCCTTCGAACACACCCTGCGTTCCTACCCAAGGTGACCACCTCCTTCCATCTCCACAAGGATATAGTCATACCCACTTTCTTCGCTGATCACAAGGATGAGCCTCAGAGTGTCTTGAACTGTCTGGATGTCTGACATGCTCTGAAATACTACCTGGACAGGACCAAGGCCTTCTGCAAGTCAGACGCCCTGTTTGTTACTTTCGGTGGGTCAAGGCCCAGTTATCAGGCTTCCAAGGCCTCCATAGCAAGGTGGATGGTTGCGGCCATCAAGGAGGCCTATGAGGTGCAGCACAAGCCAGTGGCAGCTAACTTGCATGCCCAGGCGGTCAGAGCCAGGGCCACGGCCATCGCGTTCCAACGGCACGTGCCGTGGCAGGTCATCAGCAGGGCAGCTACCTGGTCCACCCCTTCGGCTGTCTGTAAGCACTACTGTTTGGATGCCGCCTCTAGGTCAGACGCGGGATTCAGGCAGGCGGTTCTAAGAAACCTTTTTTCTTAAGGAGGGTCTCCTCTCCACCATGGGGGCTACATTCGGTTGTAATCGCCCATACAGTATCGAGGAAAGAGGACGGGGACATAAGAGTAATTAATAGTTACTCACTGTGGTGACTAACATACTCTTATCTATAGTCCCATTTACTCCATACGTTCCACCATCCTCTCCCTAATAATACTAGAGTCATTAGGCAATGCTGAATATTGTCGACGCTTCAATGGGGACTGAGGAGTGGCGCCAGTGGGCTGAGTCAGGTGAGCGCATGCTCCCAGGGCCGTGCCCCGCGCAGCTCTAAACTTAAAGGGGAAGACCTCCCGTCCCTCACGAGGGACGCCCGTACAGTATGGAGGAAAGTAACGTTTTGTAACTATTAATTTTCAGAATAGTGGAACACACATTCAAGGAGTAGTATATACCTCTACTACTTTTGGGATAACAGTTATACTAGGTGAGACCTTTTTTGGTGTATTATGAAATTACAACTGCTTTTCAGCTCCGTGGAACACAGGCTAAAATAAGCAAGAACTCTTTCGCTAATTTCTTATGCACCACGCAGACCAAGGTCAGCTACACCAATGGAACACTTTTCAGGAATGGCACACGGTTATTTTTGGCAGTTAAAACCTTTTGTTGTAACATACTATTACAGCTGCTTTTTAAGATCAGTGGAACACAGATTGAGATAAGCAATAAGTCTTTAACTTGTTTTACGATGGCACACAACCGGTTTACTTTTTAAAGGGTCTATCAGCGACTTAAGGGTAAATATAATCTTATGGACTAGGAGCACGTTAGTCACTGCAGTGAGTAACTTGAAATTCCTTGTAGTGCGTTTACTTAGGCTCTTTCTCTCAACAAGCTTTGTATCCGTAATACTTAGACTTCCTTCACTTCACCCAGAGATGTTTATTCTAGGTCTTACTCGTAGCTCTCTGAAACTGGGCTGCAGATATTTCAGCGTTAACAAATTGCTAAACGCCATGTAGCTATGGGATGGTGGTCATAGCTAATCCTTGTGGCTGATGTTTGACTGAAGGATCTTGCTTCCACTAGATGTCAGCCTGTGCATAGCATGTGAATCTAAGCAGTTACAAGCATCAGAAATACGATTCCTGTGAGTAATATATCTGTCAAGATGGATTTCTGAACTCTGACCTGAAGGGCAGAGGTTCAGAAGGCCAGCCTAGTTTCTTGGAACAGGGTAACCTTCTGGACAAGCCAGACCAATCAAGGTAGCATTGGCAGCGGTTAAGACTAGGTCTCGGGAGGGGCGGCAGTGACTGAAAGACCTCAGTGAGCACACAGAGTAAAGGACATTTAAAGATCACTCCCAGTCAGGTGTGTATATATTAAAAATACAAGTACATTTATTCAAGCACTTTGAGTTTCAACACAGTAGTTATTAACCGTAACACTTTTAAACCAACATAATCCTACTAAAATACATATATACAAAACCAAGGGCCTAAACGGTTAATGCACGAAAAGGGTCCACAACCTACAAAAGGGAAGGAAGCAGGTAGTGCAAAGATTCTTTAGGCAGTTCTGCAGTGATCACAATCCTAACTGAAAGGCAGTCCAGTCCCTAAGAAGAGGGTAGCTATTGCTCAAATGTACTTGCAATGCTGGCGCATGCAGTAGTGCAGATGGGCGAAAACGGGTCTCTTGTAGGGTCTGTAGCAGCTCAGGAAGGTGGGGGGTGTGATGCAGAATAGGTTCCCACTATTCGTGGAGGGTTTCCCTGGGAGGGCAGAACAGGTTCCAGGAATTGGGAATAGTTCAATAGCTCATCTGTGGAAAGGAGAGGGGCCACTTGTGTCAGCGAATATACAATGTTAGATATAAATATCAATTGCTCCAGGTGAATAGAGAAGGAAAACAGAAAATCACCTACCTGGGCTGGATAAACGGAGAGAAATGTCCTCTGGCCCGGTGAGTGCCTGGAATGGATCTCTCTGACTCTCCCTGTAGAAATTAGGAATTCCCCTGAAAACCCCTCCGGAGTCCTGCTCAAAGGCTTGATTCCCAGGGAAACCCTCACGGGGGAAAAAAACCCTGTGGAGAGCTGCCAGAGAGCGTTGTCTCCCCGAGATGTTCTAGCGCGGGATGCAATTCCGCCTTCTGAGTTTGGGAGCTTCTTAGCAATTGAGACTAAGTTCTGGTGAAGAAGATGAGGTTAGATTAGAATATAATTTCCTTGTCTATCAGTTTGCCAGACCCCCTTTGTATCTTCTGTTCTATATCTTACCCCCAGTTAGTAGGAAGAGAGGCGTCCTGAGGAATCGATGTGAAGGAAGGGAGAGATAACCTGTAGTTCCCAGAAGTACTGAATCGATGGGCTAAGGAAAACAGTAGAAAAGAAAGGGTAGAGGGAGAAATAGCTAATGATCACTAAACAACAGTAGCAAATCACAAAACATAAAGCCTACCAGTTTGTAAACAAAGGAAGCCTCCCGGAGACAGCTCACGGGGGGTTGGCAGTAGGCCTGGGATGTTGAGGTAGGTAACCGCGCTAGAAAGAAAACATAAAAAGGGAACAACCGATTACGGAACTCCCTAGACTGCCGATGGAAGAAGGATTAATATAAAGCGTACGGAATACCTCGTGGAGGGCGAGGATCTGTATTCCAAACTAAAGAGAGACTGGGCTGGGAGGGGGCTCCAAAGGGGCGTGGTTTAACACGTCCGAAGTCTGGTAATGTCTTTTCCCGTACTGATGTCGCGGTCTGCAGGTCAAGAATAGGAGGGAAAATAGCGAGGTGAGAGAGTGTCAGAAGGAGTCAGGAATAAGGAAGCAAGGAGAGATAAACTGTAACAAACTAACTCACGTAGCGCTTGTATACTCCTAAGAGAGTAGCAAAGCACTGGACTATTGGAGGAACCTGTTGATAAGCTGCTTGGGAGGATGTGACGTCAGTGAGCTGCAATGTGTTCTGGGAAAGAACATCTAGACTGTTGTGTGTGCTATAATCGCCAGATACGGTGGCCATGTTGAAGTACCTCCCAGGATAAGGATCTGCCGTACAGAACATGACAACTTGTGTGTAAAAATGGATGGATGCCCTAGGGGCCACCGGTAAGGGATGCAATTACTCACCGACCCCTGGCACACTCCAGACCAAACCTCGGTAGTCAAGTCCAATTCAGTTGCAGGTGCAAATGTGGCAATCTTGTGGCTCTGCGGCTTTCAGTGGCAAAGTTACTGCATTGATTCCCAAACAGTACAGTGGCGATCTCTCTGCTCCTGGTGGATGAATCGGGCCAGTTTCACTGTAGCAGGCTTCAGGGCACAGAGGGTCACAGCTACAATGCACTTGCAAAGTTTGTCACCACGACTGGGCGACACAGTAACCGCGTGTTCGGGCGCTCTCTCTTTACTCCAGACATGGGAATGCCAAGTGTACGAAATTCGGTGTGAGGGTTCTGTGAACACGGAGCTTGCGGTGTACCAAGCTTCGAGGGCCTCCTCGAAACAGTGGCGGTATCAGGGCAAAGATCCTGCGCAAGCTGGTGAGACCACTGGTTGGCCCAGGGACACTTCCGAGAAAGTTTACTTGCAGGGTTTGATGAAGGTGCAGAGAATAGTTAGTCCCACCATTCCAGTGGGTCGAAGCGTGTCTGCAGACCTTCTAGCTCGATAAAATGCAGAGGGGTCCAGCAGGACAACAGCGGGCTCAAGGTGCCAAACTTTCCAGCAGGTCACCAGTGGTTCCTCTACTCAACTTCTAAGTTTCAGGATACTTGGAGCCTATCCTTCATTCAGTGGGAACTCGAGGTCGACATGCTATGGGTGTTTGGAGTCTTCTCTTATCCAGAATCTCCTTCGTGCCAAAAGGAAGAGGACCCAAATGGAGATCTGCTCACATACAGGCACACCATACGTGGACCATCCGGGACCAGGGTGGTCCCAGGCATTCGCAGCACACCAGACTCTCTGGCACCCAGGATGTGTATTGGAATCAGCCAATCCATCCCACATCCTGGAAGCACACACACAAGGCATGCAGAAGCCAGAAAAAGCTTGGTGTTTCGTTGGAGAACGCATGCCCAAATAAGAACTGACCCGGGTAGGCTCGACCTGGGGAAGGTAAAGGGGCAAGATGGCCAAAGGACAGGGCAAAGAACCTCGTGGCATGGCAATTTTGGAGCCAGGCCACCTATTTGTGTCAAACACGGTAAACACAGTTTATCTGGCAGGAAACGGTTAATAATACATGAAAAGATAAGCTGCCACCAGCCCTGGCCAAGGCACACTTGCACTAAAAAATCCTTTGAGTATCTAGGGCCTTTAGAAATAACAGGAAGACCCAAGTGCACTATACTGGAAGATACATTGTGCAATTGCAACATGTTACAGAAAAGTTGCAACATTGACAAGGACTAAGGAAAACAAAGTCTCCCAGTACTGACTGTCTGTAAGGGCATATCAGTTTCCCCATAATAAAGTGAGCGAAAAGCCCAGGGGAGTGCAGCAGAAGGCTGTGCTCCTCTGGCAAATTCAGACTATGGTGTACAACAATAGCAAACAGTTTGGAGGGGGGTACACAACTGGTTGGAAAATTACACATGAAATGGAACTCTTTCCTCACAGTATCCCATATTGAACTTATTAGTTACTACACCCTCCTATGTTGGGGATCCCCCTTTACTGATTGTCCACTTATCGATTGCTTTGAGATTTTACTGCTTCACTCCCTCCGGGATTGTCGAACTTGTTCTGGTCTGGATTTGTACACTGTTGTAACTCTTTGCCCGCATCGTACTGTAGTTGTGCTTATATGATGGATGGTGATGATACAAAGGGCTACTGAGGGATTTGTAGAATGTGTTCCTTGGTAGGTGTAGGAGATATGATTAGATGCACTGATCTAAACTGCTCCCTCTGTAATTCGACAGGGAAGTTCTAATGTGCTGTCACTATGCTTGCTGATGTGCCTACTTGATTGCTCCAAGTTTATCTTAATTTTTGTAGTACTGAAATCCGAAAAATTAAGTGTTAAGAAAAAATAAAAGAAAATAAATACAGGCTTAGTATATTCAAAGTTCATGTGCATGAAGCATCTTATGTGAAGATGCGCTAATACCAAGTAGTTACTGATCCTGTAAAATCTACTTAGCAACATTTTAGTCTTTGTCTAGACCCACGCCAAAAGTAAGATGTTTTCTCTGCAAATTATATATTAAAGTTACCAGTGTTATGGCACAATAAGAGATCATTATCTTTAGTAATGAAGCCAATGTCTTTCGCAGGTATCTGCAAAGGGGGCCAGCTCCTGTGAGGCTGCACATCTATTAACAGTTTACTATGTGAGCATTAACTAACCACTAAGTATTAGGGGCCTGGCTTGGTTGTTTTCCTTACCCTCCCTCTGTGTTACATCAGCCTCCTTTACTACTAACTGCTACCTGTACTGTTCAGTTAAAAAGGCCCTACTTGGGTCTTAATTCAAAGAAGCATTTTTTAATGGCAAAACCCCATTGGAAAACGTTCTGTTTATCGGGGCCATAATGTCTAGAGGTGAATTGACATCCTTTTATTGTAAACAAAATAAGGGCTTCCTTTATTGCTACCTTGCCTGTGATCTTTTTATGGACTGGACCTTATACTGACGACCGCCCAAAAGCTTTCAACAGAATACATGCTCCCTCTGTTTCTCTAGGTGTTCCTTAGAGAATTAAGCAATATGACCCTCGCAGCGGAGGCATTACCGATCAGGTAATGCCCCGGGGCCCATAGTTATAGGCCCAAGCAAAGCGAGGGCCTTATCGAAGGCCCCGGGCATCACCTGAGTCAGTAATGCCCCCGATGCAAGGGCCATATTGTTTTTAGTGCCCCGGACCGCAAGATTTGCGTGACCAGGGCACTAAAAGCATTTTTTTCGTTCCCGAAACGTTTCGGGACAGAAAAAAAAAAAGACCAAGAAACTGGCCACCGGGAGCGGACGCACTGGGCACCGAATTGTTCCCAGCACTTCCGCTCCCGAAAAAAAAAGAGAAGATAAGTGGGGTTGGGAGGGAGGGAGGAAGGGATGGAGGGGGAGGGGAGAAGAGGAAAAAAAACATACCTGCATCCCCGGCGGGGGACGATGGCAGCCTCCAGCCGTGTGGAGTCTGCCATCGTCCCCCACCGGGGACAAAGGAGCAAGAAGGTAAGTGGGGTGGGGAGGGCAGGGAGGAGGGTGGAAAAGGGGAAGGGAAAAAAAGCCTTATCTGAGTCCATGGCGGGGGGCAAAGGCAGCCTCTCAGCCGTGGGGAGGCTCGGAGCGGGGATGGCTCCGATTCGAGCCTCCTCATTGGCTGAGGGGCTGTCATGCCCCACACCGGGTGCAATGGCTGTGGAATCCCTGCCGAGGGATTCCCGGCCGGGTAATGCCTCGGCGAGGGCCAATCAGAATGGTTGTTTCATTCTGATTGTGCCCTCGCCGGGTTCTAATTATAGTAAGCTATCTTGGGCTGCTGCTGAAGCGCTGGGTGCATCCTCCTTCACATCTCACTCTCTGTATTGTAATTGACAGATTTTGAATGCCCAAGGATTATCTCCTTGGTCCACTCTGATCCAGGAAATATTATTAATTGGTATAACAGACATATTTAGGTTAAACTTGATCCTTTCATCTTTAATCGATGGTACACTTATGATATCTATCATATTAACCATCTATTTCATGACTTGATTGAGATTCCTTTTCCACAATTATGTTTACAGTTTAATGTTGAAGCATCCGATATCAATTTCCACCGCTCCCTTGTTAAACCTATCTGACAAATCCTTCTCAAAATGAATAGCATTAATGTTAAATCATTTCTCTACTAAAGCTGCAAAACTACTTAATGTTAGACAAAAGGAATATGATGGGAATTTGTAGCCCTCCCCTGATACTTAGGTAGAATAATGTTGTTCCCAAATATTTCCCCATGTTGCTGCAAATTTAGCTCCAATTTTCTTTATTTTACATTGTGCTCATTTGTCTCCAGACTGTCCAGTAACCTTACAAATCTTTATTGGTCTTATCAAATGCTACATGCTGATTTTTATATTGTATTTTTAAATGTGCATGTGTTTCTACATTTTGGGGAACAATATTTGGCTGCTTACAAATTAGCTTTGATTTTATTGAACCAGTTACTTTATGTAATTTAATGATTGGTACCCTGACCAACCAGTATATGCACCTCTCCTAACCTGTTTAATATTTTTATTTGTATTGGTTTTCACACCAGTTCGTCAAACTGGAAACAAATTGTCATTTCCAAGGTGGTCGAATTGTGTTTGAATAGAAGAAATTCATGCGTTTTCTAATAGCACCACTAAATTCAACAATAAAGGGCATATTTTTTGTTAAATACCTAGATAATGGAGAATTCGTTAATTGATTAATGCATTTTGATCCCTTCTCTCCCTCCTATTGTTTTTGTGTGTCTAGATTTATCACCTCAGTTTGTCTAAAGATGTATTATTATTAGATAAGAACTTTTTTAAAAATTGATTACATTCAATGTTTGTTAGAAGTGGTTGTTTGAATTTTCATATTGAGCATGTATGTCTAACTTGTGGTTTTATAATACTTTATACACTGCAAAAAAAGAAAGATGCACCGCACATGCAGAAAGAATCTGGAGAAGGCAAGGGGGGTAGGGTTACATGTATTCATCTGCTTGTTGCCGGACTTTGGATGCATGTGACAGATCCCTGTATGGATGAAGCCACAGAAAGCCAGCATTCTCTCGACTAGCTACCCTGTCCCCCTCTGTTCTAGATTTCTTGATATGGTGTTGTTGGTATGTTGTGTTAGCTTAACCCTAATCACTGATTATTTTTCAGTGTGCGTCTATGTGAACAAGCATGGAAACCCTGGGCCACACCTGGAAAAGAAGAAAGTACTGCAGCTCCCAGATCACTTTGGTCCAGGTCCTGTTAATGTTGTTCTTCAGCAAGCTGTGCAAGCTTGTGTAGATTGTGCCTACCAATCAAAGAGTGTGTTTGGATTTCTGAAATCGGGCCATCATTCTGGAGAAATGATTACAGGTAAGACATTTCATCATATAAATATGTTTGATGAATACATTGTGTTTTTAACTGAGAATTATTACTATTGTAATATTCTAATGCATAGTCTACATCAACATTTGTTTTCTAGAATATTCCTAGTTCATAAACCACAAGCATATTTTAAGTTTACTTTCACTTCTAGTTGTGTCAGTATGGGAGACCATGGACTCCATAGGATCCTGCCTAACTGCACACACCTCCGCTAGACCAGTCTTGAAGGAGTCCTGACTCTCCAGAGGCAGGCGTGAGAGAAATTCCACATTCTCACACCACAATTTCTGGTTTGCCGCAGCAAGGATGGCATCCGTGTTAGCTTGGTGTAGAGGACGACCGGCATTGAGGTAATATTTCTTGCCAAAAGACTAAAGTTCCTTGTCCTCTTTGTACAGGCAGTTGGAAGCGGCACCAGCCTCAGAAGAAGAGGATGACTTTGAATATAAAAACACAGCTGCAACGACTGAAGAATGTGGCTGAGGGTGTGATGCTAGGAGGACTGGTTCCCCATCCAGTAGACGAAAGCTGCTATCCAGCTTCTTGTTCATCTGGGCATAGGCCTGAGGCTTTTCCCAAACTGTCTAGGCCAAGGAGAGTACGTCTTTTTGCAGAGGAATGCCCAAGCAGTCCGTGGCGCTCAGGCCAATACCTCTGCCAGCACTCCTGACTCTTGTGGGGGCCTTCTCCGGATGGGGCCCCCCTAAAATCTCTGCTAGGTCCTAAAGCTGGTCATGAAACGCGTTGACAGATTCAGAAGGCTCCTCTTCCTGCACGCAGTTGCCCGTGCCACCTTGCCCCTCCTGTTTTTATCAGGTAGAGGGGAGTCCTGGTCCTGTTGTGGCAGAGGCGTCCCCCCAGCCCCATTTTGTCCCCCCCAAAGCCCCGGTTTGCCCCCAGGGAAGGCTGTGGAGCAACAGGCATCTGTTGCAAGGGCGTTGGTGGTGCGGCCACCGGAGCCAAAAGAGGAGGAGGGGTCTTGGACCTGAACGGCCATGGACTGCGGTACTGGGTCTCCTGGCGGGACTTGTGGAAGGGGTCCTTGGAGGCACCACCTGGGGGACCACCTCCTTACTGAGATCCTTGAGGATTCCCACCATCTGTAGAGAGCGCAGAAGGAAGTGCTGAAAAAAAAGGTCCTCGCATGCCGCTGGGTCACGGCCCTCTGACACACTGGGCCTTCTGTCGTGCTCAAAGCGTTGAGGCACCTGGGAAGGGTATCCGAACGGCTGGGTAGCATAAATGTAGTCCTGTGGGGACTACCAGCCTGGACACTGAGGCCCCAAGGTGCTCCCTGAAGGAAGAGGACTGGATCCCCCCCCTGAACCCACCCATTCTGAGGGCAATGGGGTCCCATGAGGCCTAATGTCCAAATCTAAAATAACCGCCAGCCATGCAGGCTCAGCCACATGCTTGTCCCCCATTTAGGAGCCTACGGCACACACTGGGACACAGGGGTCGAAGGCCCAGAACCCTGTGTTGGGGCCAACACAACCGAGGATTCAATTTTCCCTAGACCCTGGGACAGAAGTGCCGACCTCGGAGAGGGCTCCGGTAATCTTAGGTCCCTTAGCCAGCTGGCTGGAAAATGACCTGGCCCCCTGTATCACGACCTCGGAGTCAGCTCTGGCAGCCTTTTTGTCCTCAGCCGCCGAGCTGGTACTCGTATGGACCCATTCCTCAGGCTTGTGCCTGGAACCGTAGCTCAGAAGCCCCTAGCACAACCTAGTGCAGAAGAGCTGGACCACCCCTCGGTGGCTTGCCCAGAAGAGCCCCTGCGCCTCTTGGCTAAGAAGCCAGTGGCCTCGCCGTCCTCAGGCCTACCACCAGTAGTGGAGTCCGAGGTACCCCCCTCCCAGTCGGAGGCCCCGGGAAGGAGTCTCCAGGTTGGGGTGCCTTAGAGCCTAGAGGGCCTACCTTCTCGAGATGTGAGGTCTTGGCCGTGAAGTCCTTCAGATGACCAGGTGGTTAAGTGTGGAAGATCTCCCTCAAGTGGGAAAGTCGATTCTTCAACGAACGATGACCGAGAGAGCTGCTAGCCATGCATGTGCCCCAGTGGTGGTTGGACTCCAAGAACTGAAGGCAGAATACATATGCGTGGGGGTACGAGGCCGGGAACGACCGATTGCAGGATGTGCATCTCGTGAAGCCTCCTGCTGCCGACATGTTCCGGTGGAGGCAAGGCACCAAAGGGAGGTGAAGAAATTAGAAAAAGAAAAGAATGGGGAGCACGCAGAATGTTCAAAAAGTGACTGCGCCTAGCTGCCAGGTCTGACAAATCCATGCTGAAAAAGCAACTGAGCTGAGGCGGCAGAGGCCTCTGGGGCGTATCCGGGGCCGTGCCCCCATGTGCTGTAACAAATGTAAAGGGGAAACTCATATTTCTGATGCTTTTTTATCTGCTTATAATCGTATAGTCCGACATCCAGTGGTAACCGCAGAGTATTGCATCTTGTCTTTCGAGAATCGAAAGGGGACGTTGACATGGCCGTGCCTGTACCAATATCCCTAACGTGACGTGTAGTGTACCCAACACCCTCACGAGGTCCCTCAGATTGTTTTTTCGCCTTATGCGGAGCTCTTCCAGAGACATTGCTATTGTTATCCTTTTTGTCCCTTGGTCGGATATTATATAGATATATATTATATATCATCTGCCGTCCTTTCCTTAGACGGCTGTTTCCTGATGTACGTCGAAGCCTGCTCCACGGATCTTGTGGTCGGCACTGGCCTGCCTACACAGAAGGGAGAGTGGGGTCGGGGTGGACATTTCCTTTTTTAAGAGTGCCTTTCCCTTTCCTCTCTCTGTTCCTGTCAGGCTTTCACAAATCTGATGTTGTCCCCGGAAGCTGCTGAACCCCCGCAGTCCCCTTTGGATGCTAACCTCTTAACTGGTATCAAGCAGTTCAGTTGAGAGCACCCCCAAGGGAAAGGGGGAAAATGGGACAAAATAATAAACTTCAGGTTTTGCTCAGCTTCTTTATCTGTCAACCTGTTGGTGAAAATAACAACAAATTCACTTTAGTCACTAACCTTTGAATTCCTTGGCTCTGACTTCTCTTTATAAATTTAAGTAAATAAACACGCTACCATACCTGATTATCCTCTGTGAATAACGAGTCTCAGATGCTCTTACTAATTTCTTCAATTCGGTTTTGAAAAAACTGCTAATCTCTCTCAGTTTAATGAGTTTGTCTTCAAGCAGTTCAACTGTCTTTTACCCAAACAACCCGCTGGAAATATTATACATGTAGTTTGTATTGGTGTCTAGCTTCAACACAAATTCCAAGAATGACACTCTAGCTATTCAATTTAAAATTGTTTGTTTCCTGAATGTATAAAAGTGTTCATTAATTGGATCTTTTGCTTGCAAAGAAAATCGCTCATAAAAGAAGCGTTCCTTTAACCAGAATATGCGCATGCGTGAAGATATTGTTTACTCCTTCTAAAATGGAAGCGCACATGAACAAGGAATTGAGTTCAAAAATGAAACTGGCATGGGCGCATGCGTAAAGGAATAGTATTCCACTCTTCTTAATATGAATTGTTCAAACATGAAAGAAGAAATTCCTCAGTTCCGGACACTAATCCTTGAAGAGGCAGCCCAGTGATGATCACGCGCCAGGTTAGAATGTTAGTAAATTAAACATAACGCCTCGGAGTCGCGTGGCTACCACACTGTCACTTGCGCAGACAGTGTAAGATTTCTAATGCTAGTCCGACGGTAAGAAAAGCACTGTTACCGTCAAAAGGTACAATACTCAATAAACTTTTATACGGCCGAAAAAAACACACGACGCTAAAATGATAAACAGACCTCCACACACCAACTTGCCAGGTGCAAAAAATGTGACGCAGTTCAATAAATTTAAATACAGTTCTAGAAGTTCAAAAATAAATTCTTGAAAGAACGAAATGAACTACTATTTAAACAAAAAACTAAGAAAAACAGGAACAAGTTAATTAATGGTTTTGATATTTAACTCCTGCTTGAAAATCATAAAATTCCATAAAAGATAATGAATTCACTTAGCTTGCTTCTTTCTTTCACCGGAACGTTTTCTAAGTTTCTTCTTAAATCTCGAACACTTTCCTGGTCCAAATAACTAATTTCAGGCACAAGGGCCTAACTAAAGTTTTCTAAATCTTAAGAGCTTCAAACATAAGACCTTCCAGCTGGGCTTCTGACAATGAAAGGCGGTTTAGAATGTTCCAACAATGCCTTTCTTTTACTTCTGACCAATCACTGATCCTTTTGGAATTCTCCATTTTTACTTGGGAAGCTCTCCACACTCTGCACAGAAAGTTAAGGCCCAAACCATACTTTATGTTAATCATATCCTCATTCCACCACATTCATCCAAATCCCACGAAACCTGACAGTTCCCTTGGTCTCTTCATCACTGTGTTGTTCCTCAGCTATGGAGAGGATTCCATTTAGGTTTTGTCCTTCTTGCGAAGCCAAATTCCCGTGGAGAGACAAACAGCTTAAGTGTAATTGGTGTTTACCCCTTAATCTGCGGCTTGTAAGGTCCTGCGTCTGAAGACACTCAAGGAGCGCCGTGTTAAGCGGTGGGCAGCCGAATGTCGCAGGCCGAGAGTAGTTCTCCCACCACCGATTGTGACGAGGGGCTTGGTGACGAACAGGGTTCAGAATCGGAGGCCATTGACCTCTCGGCGGAGCGTCCCCGCTCTGCGTCATCTGTCCCCGGCCCCGCTAGGCAAGATGCGATTCCTGCTATGGGGGCTGTACATCCCAGTGACAAGGACGCACAATCTCACCACACTAAGGACACAACCCCCTGTATGTCTTCTACGAAACAGTCGAAGCGTCCCATAGCGCCAACGGGCACACCGGATACTTCGGCAGTGCCGGCCGGTCGTTGGGATCGGCAGTCCTCCCCGCAACCGCAGGTGTGACGTGACCGGGCATTCTAAATCGAAGGGCGCTTCCACCAATATTCAAACCACTGTCGAGACGCATTGGAAGAAAGCATCAGCGGTAGGAAATGCCCCGGTTCCGCGGAAAACGCACGCGCAACCTCAGGCCCAGCCCAAGCACCTTCCTGCGACTGAAGACATTACTGAAAGCATCGCTAGGATCGTTTTGGCGGCTAGTCAGAAGGAAAGGTCGCGGGGTTCGTCGAAACCTACGGATAAACCGAAAAATAAAGATGGGCCTAAGGAGTCATCGGAACCCATAGAGAGGCATAGGGATAGGTCGAAAGACACACCTCAACCGTTGGTCCCTCAGAAGGACTTTTCGGAGGGCCCTGGGGGGATTTCTTCGACGTTAAAGAAGAAATCTCGACATTCTTCAGCAGAAGATCCTTTAGAGGCACCTTTCTCACCACTAGACTCCTCTGGTTCCTCAGTTTGTAACAGGGAAAGGTTTGCGGGGTGCATGGATAGGTTGGAGAGGTTTGTGGAGCTCTCAGAGAAATCCACACCTAAGAGAACTCGTGAGGAGAGTTCTTTTCCCCTGTTGCAAAATTTCAAAAAGTCCTTGATCCTTCCCAAGAAGAATATACTTATGACCTCACTGAAGATGAGGTCCCTGGGGACCCTGAGGATGAGCACTTTGACCCCACGGAGGGTTGGGACGACAACCAAGACCTGGTCGACCCTCAACCTTGGGCATCACCTAATCCAAATCCGGAACCTGATGCCCTTTGCATGGATTCCCCCCCCCCCTCATCACACCCGCTCAACAGCCCTCCCCAGTTGACGACCAAATGGCGTTTAACGCCATATTGAAAAGGGCGGCAGAACATTTCCACATTGCTGCCCAGGAAGCTGTACCAGAGACTGATTTTGTCAAGGACATTTTAAAAGAAAAGCCACCAGCCAGCCAGGCTATTCCTTCGTTAAATTCATTCAAGAAAAGATTGTCCCCTTCATTATTGACACCCGCCCTTACGAGAGCGGTCAATCATAGGGTGGAAAAGCTATTTCGCCCTTCCCCTTCTGATTCCCCCTTTACATCAGGGGATATGCTACTCCAGACTCACTGGTGGTAGCTACAACCAGGAAGAGAGCGGGGGTTACCCCTGTCAACCTGGGAAGCACCCCCTGACCAGGAGTGCAAGAGGCTATACGCACTGGTGAAGAGGGTCACAGCTGCCGCAGCTTTTTCCACTCGCATTGCCAGTAACACAACCTTGCTGGCTAGCTATGCAGACGCACAATGGACCATGCTACAGGAGGGCCTTAAAGAAGTCTCCGAACTGCTTCGGGCTTGCCTGCTTTCCATTGCAACTGAAGGCAAACAGTCTAATCAAAGTATTCCCAAAAATACTTTGGATGCGGCAGAGACGGTTTGGCAGGACCTTGGCACAAGGTACTCTCCTGAAAAGGCATGCATAGTTACGTAACTTTGGTTTCAAACCAGAGACCCAAGCTTCATTAATAAATAAACCGGTGGAGGAATCCAACTTATTTGAGAAGGCAGTTGACGAAGCTCTCGAAACTGCTAAGAATGAGCACGACACCCTCAAGACCCTGGATCAAATCAACCAGAGGCCTTCCCCAAGGAGAGGGAGCGGGTCTAGATTTTACTTTCGTGGCCAACGGTTTCCTCACCACCAATATTGCTCAGGAAATAACTGTTCCTCACCTCAAGGAACTGGCTTCTCCACCCCGTATCCCCCAAGAGGTCAACTACTTGGAAAGGGAAGGGGCCGGAATTCCACCCCTAGATGCTCCCCGGCCTCAGGCCTGAAATGACCAGCGGATCCGGGTCCCCTCCCATGCCTACCCGGTCGGGGGCCAGCTAACATTTCTTCAAGCATGGGAGGGGATAACATCAGACCAGTGGGTACTCAAGACCGTCGCCCACGGGTACTGCATAAAATTCTGCCAGACCCCCCAGCTCAGACCTCCACGATCAAGACGCCTGATGCCGGAACACCTGCGCATCCTGCTACAAGAGGTCGAGATCCTGCAGGAAAAGGGCCCCATAGAAGTCGTATCTCTTCTACAGGTAAACAAGGGTATTTATTTAGTGTACCCAAAAAGAATCTCACCATGCACCCTGTACTAGATTTGCGTCCAGCCAACAAAGGTTTTGTATGGTCACTCTGCAGGAAGTAATTCCCCGGCTCACACAGGGGAACTACATGGCAACAATTGACATGAAAGATGCATACTTTCATATTTCAATGTTGCCAGCGCACAGAAAATACCTCAGATTCATGATACAAGGCAAAACACTACCAGTTCAAGGTATTACCCTTCGGCATTGCCTCAGCACCAAGGATATTTACAAAGGTACTGGCAGTGGAGCAGCACACCTGCGCAGGCTATCCATCCCAGTTTATCCTTACCTCGACGACTGGCTCATAACGGGGGATTCCTATAAAACATGCCTGTCAAATACCCAAAAGACGATAGACATCTTATTCAGCCTGGGATTCTCCATCAACAAGAAGAAATCCAGCTTAGACCCCAGTCAAGCCAAGCAGTTCCTAGGGGCTCTAATTCGAATAAGGACGGCCTCGTCTTCCCCTCCAACAAGAGGGTCCAAAACATGTTTCAAATCCCTAAATATGTAGCCAGTCGAGAGGTGACAGTACACAATGCTATGCGACTGTTAGGAATGATGGCGTCATGCGTTTATTTGGTTCCTCATGCGCGCTTGTGCATGCGTCCAATGCAAGAGTGGCCCAACAGCCAGTGGTGTCAGACCAGCGGATAATGGGACGATCTAGTGGTTGTCTCGCCAGCCCTCGTTCTCTCGCTGCGGTGGTGGTCAAGGGAGAACCTCTTGAAGGGATAGTCCTTCACCACCCCTGCAGTAGAAGCCACTCTCATTACAGACTCATCTCTCATGGGGTGTGGAGCTCACCTGCTTCAGCAGACAGCACACAGAGTATGGTCGCCAGATATAGCATCCAACCACATAAATCTGTTGGAGGTTAGCAGTATTCAAAGCACTGAAAGCCTTTCAGACACAACTGCAGGGGAAGACGGCCCTGATCTTAACAGACAGCGCCATGGCCATGTACTATCTGAACAAACAAGGGGGCACTCCCTTTCTAGGGCTGTCCAAACTGTTCCAGAACATCTGGAAATGGGCTCTCAGACACATGTTCCTGTTGTCACAACATGTTCCAGGGGAACTCCATCTTCTGGCAGACGCACTCAGCAGAGATTTCCCACTACCAATGGAGTACGAATGGCGATTACACGACAACATGGTCTCCAACGTTTTCGCAGAATGGGGCTTCCCGTAGACCTGTTTGCTACTCTGGAGAATGCTCAATGCCAAGATTACACCTCCAGGTATCCCCAGAACCGTTCCAAGGGGAACGGTCTCTGGATCACATGGTCAGGGAAATTTGTTTATGCTTTTCCCCGACTCCCCTACTCCACAAGATAGTGCACAAGATGCACCAGGAACAAGTCACCATGTTATTGGTGGCCTCCATGTAGGCCCTCCAACCCTGGTTTGCTCATCTAAATGAGACGTCCCTATCTCCTCCAATGAAGCTGCTTTGCCTGTACAACATGTTTCCCAAGACAAGGGGGAAACGCTTCACCCATGCACGCAAACACTGAACGTAGTGACCTGACTCCTGAGGTCATAGAGTTCGGGCACCTACAACTCTCTGAGATGTATGGATATACTCAGAGAGGCAAGGAAACCTAATACACAATATTGCTATTACTGTAAGTGGCAGCGTTTTGTTCTCTGGTGCAACTCTAAGAGCATCAACCCCATTGACTGCTCCCCTACACATCGTTTTGTACCTGACTCATTTACTAGACTCGGGCCTGGTTTTTAACTTTATTAAACTTCACCTAGCTGCTCTTTTAGCCTACACTAAGTCACAACAAAAGGTGTTGTGGTGGAAGATACCAGTTATTAAGGCTTTCATGGAGGGAGTAAATGGAATTCACCCTCCCATTTTTAACCCGGCTCCCTGGATGGGACCTGAATCTGTTGTTGACCATACTCCAAATCTCAAGGATCTCACCTTCAAGACTACCTTTTTAATAGCTATTACTTGCATAAGAAGAGTCTGTGAACTGCAGGCCCTCTGTTCTAGACCCCTTTGTTACAGTTCAGAGATAAGGTGGTTGTGCGCACTCACCCTAGATTTGCGCCTAAATTCCTTTCAAAGTTCCATGTGAACCAGTCCATAGAACTACAAACGTTCTTTCAGAACCCCTCAAGCATGGGGGAAAGAAGCCTGCACACACTAGATGTACGCAGAGCAGTCATGTTTGATATGGAAAGAACTCGACCACTAAGAAAGACAAATCAGTTTTTCGTTTCAGTGGCAGCAGGCATAGAATGAGTCCCTGTCTCCAAATCTACTATCTCAAGGTGGATTGTCAAATGCATCACACTCTGCTTCTCTCTTGCTAAGAGAGAACTGCCCTTCAACCCTAGAGCACACACTACTCGAGGCACTGGGGCTTCCATGGCATTCATTGCAAATGTTCCCCTCAAATCTATTTGCAAAGCGGCAACCTGGAGTTCTGTACACATCTTTACAAAACACTATTGCCTAGACACTCATTCTAGGTCTGATTCTCAGGTGGGACAACCAGTACTAAGACATCTTTTCACTACTGTTCCTTCTCACAACCCACCTCCGGGTACTGCTCGCTAGTCTATGCACAGCTTGTGATTTTAAGCAGATTAACAAGCATCAGAAGACATGCATTACTTACCGTAAAAGCATTTCTGATGATTGTATCTGCTTAGATTCACATGCGCCCACCCTTCGTCCCTGCTCGGATGGAAGGAACATATACGTCTATTGCTTTTCTCTCTTTTTTGTACTCCCTCACGATAGTCATAAGGCTCCCTCACGGCAGAAAAAATACATTCGGAGGGACCTCGACGCGTGAGGGATTTTGAGTGCACTATACGTCACGTTAGGGATAGTGTTACAGGCACGCCCATGTTGACGTCTCCTTTCGATTCTCGAAAGACAAGATTCAATACTCCACGGTTACCACTGGATGTCAGACTATATGCACAGGACGTGTATCTAAGCAGATACAATCGTCAGAAATGCTTTTACAGTAAGTAATGCACGTCTTTTCGCTGTCCAAGTTTCCGGCACCATCCCCATGTTGTTGGAAACCCACAAGGAAGGAGGAAAGGGGACAGGGCTTATGAGTATTACAACTGGAAAAGGCTTTCTTGTAGTTTTTACTTTTTAGAACAGGGATAGTAGGTTGGCCTCACGGGTGTTGGGAAAAGGTTGTTCTATTTTCCCTAGAGGGAGAGGAGGGGGGGCAGATGCATGGCAATAGGCCATTAGGATTTTTCTTGTATCGGGGGGTCTTTTCCATTGGCAGATGTGTGGATGCCATGCCTCATCCAATGAAGCGATGACATTTCCCCAGTGGTTGTCTCCTCCCATGTGATCCTTCCTCGTATAGCTGATCCCAGGGTCAGGACCAGATAGCGGCTGCTGTCCCTTGCCCACATGGAAGGAGGTTACCGCTGGGGATTCTGTGATGACTCTATTTTATTCATCACAGTTATCAGTAAGCAGCAAAGTGTAGCGCATTTCTTCAAGGTAACTATACTCCCTAATGTTTCACATCTAGCCTCGAAGCAGGCGAGAGACCTTGTAATATGATGACATCCTCCTGCTAAAGCCACCTCTGACTAAAGGGCAAGAGCACAAAACACGCTAAGCTATGCCAAAACTGATATACATTACATGCGTGAACAGTGAAGGCGAGCATTCTTTAATAATGGGTGAGGGGCTTGTTGAGCAGCGACATGCGAAGTAAGGTTCTGTACATTGCATTGTGTGGCTAGGAGCAGTGGTTCAACATTGTGTGAGACCAGCTAAATATACTGTTTTCTGATGCTTATGAATCTGTTTAAGATTAACATGCTGTGCGGAGCGAATCTCAGAGTTTTGCATCGTTTTTTTGAAGATTTAAAAGGGTCGTTGACATGGGTGTGTCTGAAACACTATCCCTAACGTGACGTGTAGTGTACCCAAGATCCTTCACGCGTCTAGGACCCCCATCCCCCCCAGAGGTTTTTTACAGCCATTCTGGTCGGTCGCTTCAGGAGAAGCTCTTGTTACAGAGAATTGCTGTTCCACGTGCCTATGACTCATTCATCGACAAACTTGTTTGAGGACTATTCCTGTTTGCCGTCCTGCGAATTTTCGGTAAATCCAACAACTCAACAGCAGTTGTAGGCCTTTGCCTTCAGGCTCCAGCCTTACAGTAGGCGGAGTGGAGACCCGTTTTTCTCAACACTTCTCTTACTCATACGTCTCATTCCCTTTCCTTCAGCCTTGTGGGCGTCCCAAGCCGAGGGGCCTTCTGGGCGATTGGTTGACCGACCTTAGACTGTCAAGGCTAGCGGCTCTGAGGCAGAGTGGCTCAGGGGCTCTAACGGGCTGACCTCTGAGGGGCAATCAAGTTTGTCCTCCTGATCAACCCCACTGTGCCAAGGGATAGTCATGTTCTACCTCCAAGAGTCGGTCCTTAGCATGATCCAGCATGATTACTGGCGCAGGTGCTGTGGACGCACAGCCTACTGGAGCTCGCTCCCGAGGTCGTGGGTGAGTGCTTTATGACCACCGGCCGGCCTAGGGCTCAGCGCCTTTCACTGTTTTCATTAAGCTGTGTCCTCCCATGTCTGAGCCAGCATGTGGCTCTGGGCCTTCGTGCCCTCCCGCAAGGCCGCAATTGGCGGATAAGCATGTGGGCGGAGCCTGCTAGGCTGGCAGCCATCTTGAATTCGAGTCAGGGCCCTCCTGTGCTTCCACCCATTGAATGGGCCCTGCAAGAAGGTCCCAGTTCCCTTCCCTCTACAAGCAGCAACAGACTGTATGGTACAGATGCCTGGTCTCCTCAGGGATTCATCTGCCCACCACAGCCTTATGGCTACACGCCTCACGTACCTCATTGCTTCAATCAGGAGTGGTGACCCAGCCTCCTCCTCTGGGCCTTCCGCCTGCCCCTACCCCGGTCTAGGCCTTGCCGGTTATCCAGCCCCCGTCGCCCCCTCCTGTACCACCAACTCCTCCCCCCTCAACAACCGTTGGACCTGTTTCTTTGTTTCTGGACCAAAGGGGGGGGGGGAATCCCGATGGCACCTGTGTCCCAGGGCACGGACTCACCACAGTCTGTAACAAAAGGGAGCGGTGGGATTGACTACTTTAACGGCATTTCAGATTCCTTGGGGTTCCCCCTTCCTGAGGAAGCCCCCCTGGAGTAGGGAGTGCTAGGAGAGGTTTTGGGCAAACATACCACGATCCATTGTGGCATTTTAAGCCATCGTCTGTCTTCCTCCTCGGGAGCCTTCTCCAGTTGTCTGTCCAAAGAGGACAAGGTCCTTGAGTTTTTGGGCAAATGGTGCTAAGCCATATCAGGGCTGCATTTGTGCCAAGCCAATGCCGACGCTCTTTTAGCCGCAGGTAACCAGAAGCTGTGGTGGAAGCGCAGGGAGTTTCTGCCTGACCTCCCTCTGGAGTGGCAAGCCTCCTTCAAATCCAGTTTGGTGGATGCCTGTGCCGTTGTGCAGGACCTCCATGGCTCTTCTGTCTCCCACATCGACACAGCCAGCAGGGGGCTGTGCCTGGTATTGAGATGAGACGGACGGTGTGGATGCATGCCACTTAGTTTTCATCTGACGTGCAAGAGCAGATCCTAGATCTTCCCTTCAAAGGTGTAGACCTCTTTCATTCGTCCACTGATGACGAGTTGACAGAAGACCTCCACGCAAACTGCCAAGTCCTTGGCCATCCTGACTAAGCCAGGACAGAAGGCCTTCCCTCAGTCTCAGGACATACTTCAAACCCTGTGCTTAGACCAGCTTCAAGGGATTTTGGGAGTGCAATACGCAGAGCCCTAACGGGTCACCCGCAACAACAGAAGGTTTTGCACATTTTATTTCTGCTCCCCCTCCTCTGCTCCCACCTCAGACGCCAAAAAACAGTGACATTTTGATCTGCGAACAAAGCTCCCAAGTAGGGGCCTGGCTGGCTCTCATCCAGGACACCTGGAAGCGTTATTTCAAAAGTCCTTGGACCCTTTCTTTTGTCTCCATGGGCTTCAGTCTTCCTTTTCCTCTACCATCCTTCCCTCCTCTACGTCAGATAGGGTCCCCAGCCTTTTTGCGGGAAATCCTTTCCCTTATTTATTTTTATTTATTTATTGCATTTGTTGCACGCCCAGACCCTTGGGTATCACGGCAAAGTTACAGACAGTTTATAATGTGTCTTATGCAATGTTAAAGCCATACGGAAAAAATAGCATTTAGCCTAACGGCTCGATTTATAGCATAATTACTAAATTAACATACGTAAAGAATATGTAGGAGGACAGTCGCATGTTACAGGTGTTCAGGTCGAGGCATCCCAATGCCAGTGTTGGTTGGGACCTGGCAGGATGGCACAAATTATCAATATTGGTTAAACAGCCATGTTGTCAGAGCTGTTTTGAAACCTGAAGTGGTTTCCTCATTTTTAATACTAAATGGTAGGGAATTCCAGAGAGTGGGGGCGAGGACTCTGAAGCTACTTCCTCCTGCTCTAGTGCGTTTGTATCGCGTGATTTCCAGTAGTGTCTGGTTGTTTGATCCAAGGGTCCTACTAAGTGTTTTTTTCTTTATAGTGTCATTGAGGTAGCTAGGGGTTTTATTTGTGAGGCATTTGTGTACAACACAAAGTTTTGAAAATGATTCTGGCTTTGATAGGCAGCCAGTGGTTTTCTCGCCTAATGTTGGAGATGTGCTCTGATATCTTTATAACTAGTGCAGCTCTAAGGGCTTTATTCTGCAATAGCTTAAAACTTACTGATATTGGAGGTTCCTAGTAGAAGGGTATTACAGTAATCGAGCTTAGTTAAAATCAGAGCTCTGGCCAATGTAATACAGTTGGAGGGTGAAAGGAATTGGCGGCTCAGAGCAATGAGTTTGGCGGTGTATGCTGTGGAGGATGAGAGGGCTGAGACGGATTTGCTCATGGTGAGATTGGCATCTAAATATACACCTAGAGTTTTGACTTGCTTAAGTACTGGGATCAAGGTACCGTCAATATTGATGTGTGTGTAGTCTGGGTGGAGGGTGCCTATTCTGGATTGGGAGCCCACAATGAGGACTTCAGTCTTCTCATCGATAAGGCAGAGGCTATTCATAGCCATACAATTTTGAATGATGGCATAGACTTTGTTAATGATCTGGGTGTCTTGGGCATATTCCCCGGTGATGGGGATAAAGATCTGGATGTCATCTGCAACATTTGTGTAGATGACACCCATGTCGTATAGTGCTGAGAAAAGGAGTTTTGTATAGGCATTATAGAGGGTAGGGGAAAGGCATGATCCTTGGGGGACTCCAATGGGGACAGCTATGGGATCAGCAGCATCTTTGCCTATGCCAACTCTGGACGTACCTTCAGCTAAAATGTATTTAATCCAAAGTGTGGCATTGTTGGAGAAACTAAAGTCTTTTGCTAGTGTGTCACAAAGTTTGTCATGGTCTACAAGGTCAAACGCTGCTGAGAAGTCCATCAACATCAATATAGCCATTTTACCTGAATCTCTGATAGTATCTATTTGGATTTTCAGGTCGGTAAGAGCAGTTTCAGTACTATGGTTGGGCCTGAACCTGGATTGTCTGGCTCCTAAGAGTTTGTTCAGTCAAGTTTTGTTCTGTCCCTTCTGGAGATGCAGGCAGTGGAGTGCGTTCCTGGGGCTCTGGCTTCTACTCCGGTATTTTTGCGGTACCGAAGAACAACCAGGCTGGCCTAAGGCTAGTCCTGGACCTCGACTTGTCTTTACCACTTGAACGCTTCAAGATGATTACTCCGATGCACATAGCGGAACCTCTGTGCGCCGGGGGACTGGATGTGTTCCGTAGACCTCAAGGATGCGTACCTTCATGTCCCTATTTACCAACCGCATCAGAATTGAGCACCTTGTGTATTCACTCAATTGGGCACCTTGTGTATTCACGAAACTGATGAATGCGGTGGCGTGTCTCCTCTGCCTGGAGGGCCATCACTTATACCATACCCTTATCTGGACGACTGGCTAGTCAGGGCCAGCTCTCCCGAGGGAGCGGTGTACTCTTGCCAACGGTTTGCAGATGTTCTGCACCAGCTTGGCTTTTCCTTCAACTGACGGAAGACGCAGCGGACTCCCCTTCCATCCAGGATATGGTGTTCATTGGAGTTCGCTGGGACACGGCAGCACAGTGGGTGTTCCCTACACTAGAGGGTCTCCTCTTCCTCTGCAAGGCGGTAGGGCACTTTTTGACCAACGCGACCACCTCAGCATGGTGGTTCCAGCATCTTCTGGGAATTATGGCATCTTGCATGCTCACGGTCCAGCACACCCGCCTCAAGATGAGGCGCCTCCTTCTCCATCCGGCAACCAATTCTGACCATGGGCCGGGTCTCAGTTGGACAGGATCCCAATCCCCCCCTGTTCCTCATCCCGGATCTTCGCTGGTGGCTGATGGACTGCAATGTGGCAATTGACCCCTTGACCCGACCGGAGCACACTCAGTGGTGACGACGGATTCCTTGCAGTCGGGCTAGGGGACTACTCCATTTATGGCACATGGTCCCGGGAGGAGGCCCTCATGCATATCAATCTGCTTGAGCGCAGACAGGTGTACCAGCCGCTTAAGGCTTTTCTGCCTCTAGTCAGGGACACGGCAGTTCTGGCCAGGTCTGACATCTCCACCACAATGTTTCACCTGAACAAGCAGGGTGGCACCCGGTTCCCCCCTTCCCTATTTTGCATGGTGGCAGTAGCGATCAGGGAATGGGCACTTAGGGAAGGAATTCAGATTCCAACAGTCCGTCTCCCGGGGAACAGCACTGCGGAAGCGGACCAGCTCAGCCGCTTGGGGTTCAACACCTGCCAGTGAGAATTAAACATCAACTCCTCTGTGCCCCTGTTCCAGAGGTGGACGTTTCTGGATCTGGACTTGTTTGCATATCCTCTGAATTCTAAGTGCCCCCTCTTTGCCTGTTCTTTTTTTTTTTATATATATATATATATATATATATATATCTAATCTAAAAATCAACTTTTCAATATTTTATTACAACAAAAGGCAATTTTATTACAAAAATATTTACATACTACAAATGGAAGTTAAGGAGAAATACATTTAAAAGTAAAAAAAAGAAAAAATGAATGAAAAGGATAAAAAGAAAATTACATTTCCTTTGATCAATTAATAATTAAAATAAAACAATTCACCAACTAACACATTAATCAAGATATTTGATTAGATAACATCAGCTCATTTAGACTTAATCTGGTCAATATATCTGTTTAGCGGATGTTTTCTCCTCTTCCTAATTTCATCATCATTAGTTCTCTACAAGCTCAAGTTTCAAGTACTTTAGAAAGTTTACAATCGAATAACCAACAGACTGACTCTCGCTATGAAACAGCCTCGTCCACAAATCATCTGCTGTTAATATTTCAAAAGGTTAGAAATGGTTTCTAAAATATCTTATTTGAACATGCAATAAATCAGCACAGATGCTTCAACGTTTCACACTGTTTTTAACAGAAGGACATTTGTCATCTATTTGAGGACTCATTTTGTGTCTAAACATGATCTTGTTTGTGTACCACAGATTAAGTCTAAAATGCATGAAATCAGATCTATGTGTTATGCTAGGAGATTCTGACAAGTATAAGGGAAGAACTCCACATTTATTTTATACTAAACGGATTCAGTTGAAAATCTTTGTACAACATGCATTGTTCTGTTGTTCTGATCCATTCCATTTGCCATAACTTAGTTTTAGCTTTGTCTGGATTTGTGAGCAAAAGGTCAAGTGTAATGTCCGCCTCTTGCATAACATTCTGAATATTAGATCTCCCTTGAGTAATGAAATTATGATTAGATTTCTCTACATAAACAGACATCATGGATAACAAATCAACAGAGTGCCTTGCGAGCATACATTTGTGATATAAAGCACACAATTTCAAAGTGTAGATGGCATACAATGATAAAAGGCCTAATTCATATCTCACAACTGGCATGACTTCAGAACCATCTTCCAATATTTACTCTTGTGTTTTGCCAAAACTGGCTGGGACTGTAGATTTTAGATTCCGCACCATCTAATAGAATTGGTGTTGCTTTGTAGTACATAAGCAGAGGGATGATTGAGAATTTTCCATATTTCCCATTAATTATCCTCGCTTGTGATACTGCTGAGGCTAGTTTGTCGCTTAGTTTTTCTTGGTACGAAAGATCATTGGGATGGTTATTTATTCTTAGACCTAGATAACTATACTCCATAACTATTGGAAGCACTTGATTCTGGAGCCGCCAACTTTGAGTTTTTCCCCTTCTGCTTGCAGGACCAAAGTGTATTATCTCTGTTTTGATAGTGTTAATTGTCAGTCTGTTTGCGACTGCATACCTATCCAAAGCATTTAACATTGTCTGTAGGCCTCGCTGTGTTTTTGACATCAGGACTAAATCGTCTGCATAGAACAGCCATTTGATTGTAAGATTACCCAGTTTTGGAGAATCAAAGATTAGGCTTGAAAAATATTGACCTATACCAGCGATAAGAAAATTGAAGAGAGCTGATGCAAAGGTGCAACCCTGCTTCAGCCCACAATCTGTTTTTATTGGTGCAGTCAATACCCTGGTTGTGGTCAAGCAAATCTGTATTGTCATATGTGTTTGGAGCTGATATATACATTTTAGTATGTGCATTGGACATTGCGCATCTAGCAATTTTTTTTAACAGTTCTCTTGGCACAGAATCAAAGGCCATACGAAAATCTACAAATGTCTTGTATAGTGATTGCTTCCTAAATAGTTAATTTGCTTTAATCGCATTAATGGTGAGTAGGTTGACACCAGTCCCTAGTTCAGATATAAATCCAGTTTGAAATGGGTCTCATACGTTTTTCCCCTCTTGCCATAAATTAAAGTCCCTTAATGGTAATCCTACGAAAATCTTCCCCGGCTAATCCAGCAAACCAATTGGTCTATAGGAAGCCGGATTACATCTATCATCTTTCTTAAAGAGAGAGATGATGATGGACTTCCTCCACGAGGATGGAATAGAGCCTGTTTGTAGTACTTTCTGAAAAAATAGATATAAAATGCTTGCCCAGGCTTCAGGATGTTTTTTTCAGAACAATATTCGTCAAACCGTCTGGCACTGGAGGAACTCAGTTTGGCTATGGTTTGTAGAAGGTCATCTCTGTCAAAAGAAAAGTGATAGGGTAATTTCAGATTGTCAAAGTTAACATCACAGAGGGAAAAGGACAATTGATACATTGCTGTATAATATTCTATCCATCATTTCTCTGAAACAGCATTAATCTGGACAGACATTTGGGTTTTGTGAGTTGCTTTGTTTAGCAATGACCATATGCCTGCAGTGGATTTTGCAACAATTTGCTTCAACATTGATTCCCCATCTCTCTGTGTCTGCAAGAACTTTCTTCCTTGTAGCCAGTCATTGTAAACACATTTGAGATGTCTACTGTTGTTTTGTCTAATCTCAAGAGGCATGTCTCTTAGGCTCCTGATATCTTTTCTAAGTTAGCCTTTCTTTTTTTTTTCGACTGGATCAAATGCATGTAAATGTTTGTAAGTGGCTTGTTTGTCTGTGGTTTTAACCTTAATGAAGGTTTGCATTGCTGTTAAGTAGGTGTCTTCATCACGAAAGCCATCATGTATGCCCTTCTCCTGTTTTAAATAGAGTTGTGAGAGTCACTTCAGACCATCTAATTCGAGATTTTCCGTTGTTTATGATGATTTCTACTTGATTTTTAATTATTTGTGTATTGTTGGAGGTGCATGGCCAGGACCAAGTCAGACTACGTTGTTTGTGATCACTATGGTCATTATGTAACACTTCCAGGGAGTCTGCTATAGTCATAAATGTTAGATCACTGTAGATCAAATCAATTGGGGCTTTTTGCGGTCCCCTTTGCCAAGTGTGTTTCGGTGGGTTGTCACCAGGGAGAGTGCCATTGAGCATTATCAAATGCCTCTCCTCCATTTAGGTTGATCCACCTTTGCTTGGCGCTTTGTTCCTGGCCACTTTCTTTTGATAGACAATGGAGGTTCAAATCACCAGCAATCAGCGTGTGAGATGTCTTTCCTTCCATTACTACTGTCTGTAGTACATACCCAACTTGAGAAAAGAAATCATCAACAGAAAGATCTGCACGACCCCAATAGATATTGAGAAGAGCAATTGTGGTTGTGCACCTAGTAATCTTAACGAATTGAACATAAGAGCTCACTGAAAGCCAAGTTTCCAGTTTTATTTTTTTTTTAAATCTCTTGGTGGCCACTAATAGACCAGCCATTGGCCTACCTGTTATGGGGGTTTTTGTTGGTATCGTTATTATATCAAAGTCGTCCCATATTGGGTTAATAGTGAGCCAGGTCTCTCGGATGAGCACAATATCATAATTTTGCAGTTTATTTGTAACTGACTTAATCAAATGCCGATGGCCTCTGGTATTCCAGGAGATTAAACGAAAATTCTCTCTTTTTTAGCATTCTTATGTTTGCAGATAAGTTATTTTGTTGGGAATTGGAATTTTTTACTTGCTGGATATTAACATTAAATCCTGGATTCTCTGGGCCAAAGACACTTGATTGATTGTCTGATGCATAGACTTGAATATTCTTCCTTGGATCTTGAGTGTCCTGAAGTAGTAGAAAGCCAAGTTCGTAAAGTAAGGCTTGTTCTTTCCACAAAGTGTTCAGTAAAACCCGCAATTTAATTGATAGCCGAGCAATTGTCAGGTCGTTATCATAAGTAAATTCAACCACATCGATGTCTGTTGAAGTGACATCTTTCAAACTGGGCATGTCCATAAATATATTCAATATACTTGACCTATTTAGATCGTATTGGGGATATGGACACTCTCTACATCGCAGTATCAAGTGGTGGTTTTTGTTTTGTTGGGAGGCTTTAAAGGCATGCATCAAATCCGAGTCCTTAATTGGTGAATTCACACTGGGAATTCACTTTGGTACTGCAGTTTACCATTCATAGGGGGCTATTGAGTCGTTCCATTCCTTTGAACTGATGATTGGATCAACGGGCCATTAAACCTCGCACCGTTCATAGGGGGCCACTGAGTCATTCCACTCCTTTGGACTGGTGTTTAGTTTGATGAGTTTGGCACCGGGTTGTATAATGCAGCTGATGGCATGTTTCCTGTCAATACTGGCGATTGGTTTGAGGAGGTGTAGGTTCCGAAGGAACTTTTTGCGTTTCATCTCGCATCTGAACTGGTGGCTGGAGCAGTGGACCATTTAGGAACGGATTATATGATGCAACTGGTAGCATATTGCCTGTAAGTATTGGAGCTTTGTCTGAGGAGATGTAAGTCGCCAAGGACTTTTGAGTTTCATCTGGACTGGTGGTTGGAACAATGGCCCATTTATGGTTGGGTTGTATGATGTAACTGATTGCATGTTTCCTGCTAATACTGGAGTTTTATTTAAAGGAATGTAGGTCACCAAGGACTTTTGAATTTCATCTCGCATGTGTTCAATTGTAAGAAAAGTATGACGAATCACGACTGGTACTGATTCAGATTGTTGATCTAAGGGTACTGGATTAATTTTGTCTTCTGATTG
This sequence comes from Ambystoma mexicanum, assembly GCF_040938575.1. Lineage (NCBI taxonomy): Eukaryota > Metazoa > Chordata > Amphibia > Caudata > Ambystomatidae > Ambystoma > Ambystoma mexicanum. The sequence goes on along the minus strand of NC_090939.1, from coordinate 737,618,980 downwards.
CACTCTTTGCTCACCACAATTTTCAGTTATTCCAATCTAAGGCTTTGACAAATATTGAAGAATTTTTTTTATTGGTATTGTGGGTGCCTGAGTGGGGAGTGTCAGATTGTTAATTTACCTGTCTGGTAGAATGTCAAACTCTGCTGTAGCCGGCTGTATATCAGTTATGTCCAAGTCCACCTCCCCTTCCTCCTCACCAGTTTCTTCAGAGGAGATTCCGTGTTGACGGGTCTTTCTTTTGGTTTTCTTCTTTTTTGTGAAGAGAAATGGTCTTCCGCGGTAGGAAGCTACCCTGATTCCCTGATACAGGGAAGCCGGGGACCCCTCCTCCGCAGAGACCACAAGAAGAGGAAAAAAAGCAACAGCTTAAAAAAAAACCTCTTCTAGCGGATCTGTAGCAGCGAAATACGGGTGGGCAGGATTCGTTCCGGTTCTGATGGTCAATGGGATGGATGGATGGATGGAGTGGCAAGGTGTTCCAGGACGGAATGACCCCGAGAGGCGTGGATGCAGCTGATAGTTTGCTGGAGACGAGGGAGCCTGGAGGGTGTAACAGACGGGTGAAACTGGATCAGCAGAGTGGAGGAAACAAGCTGTAAGGTAGGCACCCGGACTTGCACAATGCAGCGTGGCCCGAGGAGCGGGAACGCTGTAGCGGAGACAGTGAACCAGGAAATGGAGAGAAGAGGGAAACGGGAGAGAAGAAAAGGTAAGCAGTACCGGGAACACGGGGGAGAGAGAGAGAGAAGGGGGGAGACGGAGGAGCGAGCGGAAAAGGAATGCAGCCGCAGAGTACATAGAGAGCGGGGAAGAGCAAGAAGGGCTCAGTCCCAGAGGAAAATCAAGCGGTAACAGGGCAGCAGAGAGCGGAGCAGAGCACAGCAACAAACCGAAAGGCAAAGTTGCAACGCGCCGATCCGGAAGCGAAGGTGGGGCTAAATAGGAAAACAAGACAGAGCAAAAAAGACTAGACCGCTAAACAGGAAGCAAGAAGGCTGAAACTGAACCTTCTAATGGCGGCTCCAGCGCCAAACATTCCAAAGACGCCAGTGGGACCTGCAGGCTGGCAGAGGCGTGACATAGAAGGGCAATCATGTTTTTGACTCTCAGCAACAACCATTACTAGATCGTCCAGAGGCTGATATGCCAGATCCAGCCCTGACCCGGCTACCACGCTGGTTTTTCCACCAGCTGCCGAGCACGTCTGCCTGTCCTTTGTTTCTTTATTTTTTGTCATCTGTCGAACAGGTGTAGTCAGGTTGGTAATAAAACATCTCAAGCGTACTAAAGTTTTGCTCGAAGGTTGATTTTTAGACTTTTTTAATTGTAATAGTTTTGCTATTTTCTTTTTTTCTCACAGGATCTGTGAATATATTGAAGGTGGGAGTCGTTTTATGTGGTTTAGATGAGACCACCACCTTTATTGACTCACTGCTTCCCGATCCTTCAACAAGGTTCACATATATTGTTTTAGCATTGACGACTGTCTTTTCACTGGCCTGCGCTCTTGACGTCTCAGTTGTCTGCAGTGTAGGTGTTATTTCAATAGTAAACTGCAGTGATTGCATTTTATTTTGTTCTTCAATATTTTTTATTTTAGTATCTTTTAACCCAGTTACTGAGGCTTGAGAGTCTCGAATGGGAGCTGCTGGAGGACCTATTTTAAAATGTTAATTTAACATGTTTTGTTCAAGTAGTTTTGTCATCAAGCTTCATTGATTCATGACTTTTTTATCTAATGTTTCATATAGACGCGCCATAGACAGGAGCACCATGTTCATGGCTATTATTGTAATATTAACACCAGACTCTTTTGCTTAACAGCCTTGGCATGGCAGAATATTTGGTGAGTCGAGCAACTGTCTATTAGGACGTCTAGGTGTTGGATTTCAAAAAGAAAGGGATTGAGGAAATGAATGGTTTGAAGACTGCGCAAACCTTACTGGCGACTGAGATGGGTTGTGTTCATTCATGTCAAGGAGAAGTTTAAAGATCAGTTGGAACCCATGATGTCATCTCCTAATTGTCAATTCCTCTGCACTACCCGAGTTGGATTGAACAAACTCTACCTTCCCAGAGCACTCTTGACTCGGTTCACGCTTGTTATTCTGCAAAGGTTTGAAAAGTTTGTTCAGCGCTACTGATGTTATTACTGCATGCGCTGGAAAAAAGTTCTTTTGAGTTATTTCTCCATGTATAATGCGGATATTACTCGTGCGTGGTACAGTAATAGTCTCTATAATGTCTACATTTGTGGGTGTTGAGTTGGAAGGCGAGAACAAGGCCTCCAAAGCAGAGTCTGTTAAATATGGCTCTTGTGATTTGTTTATTTGAAAGGTTGGCTTATGAAAAGTCAAAATTCTGCCAGCACAGTGGATTTTCGGTTCTGGTGCCAGCAAGATTGCCTGCATCGCTTCTATTACCAATGGGGTAGCCGATGCTGTGGTGTTTGGCCGATAGTACGTTCGAATATCTGGGCCCATTGAATATGGTTGAGTTTGAGATTTCATGCAGTGTGATTTAATGACTGCGGCAGCTATCGACTTTCTCAGGGAGTTCTGTGAACCCTGCGTCAACATTACATGTTACAGATGGCATGCCTGATTTAAGCGAATAGACGCCTGAAGCCATGATTGTTTTCTTTACGTTTTAAAGCCTGAAAGAAGTAAGACAACAAACACAGAAGCAAAAGAAGATTTCTAAATGTATTGTGGGATGTTATCTTTGTTAAACAGATAGCTGGGAAATACATGGAGAGATGCCTGCCGCTCGCTGCCCAGCTAAACAGCACTCTCCAGGCACAATCCAGACACTTTCTGAGCACTTCCCTCATGCGAGCGCTCTCGTGCAAGCTGACTTTATAGTCACAGCCAAATAGTGAGTGGGACCTTGTGATTAAGGGGAAAGATACTCAAGATACTCGAGAAAGTCAAACAACTCTGCAATGGAAATAGTAAATAACATTAGAACGTTATGGATAACTCCTTATCAGCTTCCAAGTCCAAAGAGGTTGAGCAAAGGGACAGTCAGCATACTTTGTTGTGCTCCTGGTGCAAAGCCCATGCAGCTAAGCAGCACTCTCCCGGTACAATCCAGGCACTTTCCATGCACTTCCTCCCGCTTTTCCTCTTGGGCGCGGGCCGGGGTCAGGGATCTCTGGGGGACGCGTTCTAGCTCTGTTCACATGGTCGCAGGTGCTATGCGTTTCCTCCTCCACCGTTGCTACAACGGACCCTCTGCAAGTTCCAGTCTTCGGTGAGCTGCAGCCTCATCCTAATCACCCTGCATTGGCTGTCAAGGGTGTGGTTCTCAGATCTACTGCACTAGTGCTCCCAGGGGCCTGTTCATCTTCCAATCCCCAGCAGGTGCTGGGCAGTGGAGCACCCGGCAAGGATGACCTTGCGCCCTGGCTCCTGACAAGCTGAGACTGCAGCATGCTCAATTTTCGCGTGACTACTGGGACATCAAACAGGAGGCAGTCTACTCGATCCCAGTATAAAAGCAAGTGGACCAGATTTTGCCCTTGGGCTCTTGACAAGGGACTGGACCCTTTCACCTGCGCCCTGGATGACATGCTGGCCTTCTCCGCATATTTGGCTCGTTCTGGCGTTCAGGTGGATGCCTGATGCACCTATTTGGCAACCATTGGGACTTACAAGAGTTCCCTGGAGCACTTTTTTTCTGTAGCCAACCCAGTGGTTAACGCCCACCTCAAGGGGTTGTCCAGACTTTTTTCTCTGGTGAACAGGCCTCAGCTGGTCTTTGACCTCAATGTGGTTCTTGCGGCCTTGCAACACAAGCCCTTTGAGCTGATGGCCTCAGTGGAGATCCGACTGGTGACACAAAAGACATTTCTATTGGTGGCGCTCACTACTTTGTGCAGGGTCCATGAGTTGCAGATGTTGTCCTCATGCAAACCTTTCACCACTTTTCATAACGACAAGGTCATCTTGCGCACTCACCCGAGTTTTCTGCCCAAGGTGGTCTCTCCATTCCATTTGAACCAGGAAATCTGCTTGCCTGTGTTTTTCCCGGACCCACAGTCAGAAGCAGAAAGGGATTTGCATTTCTTGGACCTCAAGAGCGTCATCAAGTTCTCGCTCTCTTGGGCAAAATCCTTCAGGAAGTCTGAGGCATTGTTCGTCACTTTCGGGGGCACGTCTCCCGGCACGCAGGCTTCCAAAGCTTCTATCGTCCGTTGGATGGTTCAGGCCATTTCAGAGGCTTACACGGCCGTGGGCAATCCAGTTCCTGAGGGGATTTATGCAAATGTAGTCAAGGCTAAGGCCACGGCCGTCGTGTTTCCGAGGCCTGCTTCTTGGATGTCATCAGTGTTAGGAAAGATTTCCATTTATAAGTAATTTTTCCTCTAGTTGTGTACCCTCCTCCTCCTCCTCCTCCCCGCCCAACTTTTTGCTGCTGTTTAAACACCATAGTCTGACTTTGCCAGTGAAGCCCAGCCTTTAGCTGCACTCCACTGGGCTTTTACGGGGAAAGTGACATGCTCCTAAAGACAGTCAGTAGTGAGAGAATTTCTTTCCCTTCATCCTTTACCATGTTGCATCCTTTCTGCAACATGTTACAAGTGCACAATGTACCTTCCAGTACAGTGCGATTGGGTCTTCCTTTTGTTTCCGAAGGCCCTATACACCCTCAAAGGATTTTTCAGGAGAAGTGCAGATGTGCCTTGGACAGGGATGGTGGCTGCTTATCTTTTAGCTTTATTTTAACCCTTTCTTGCCATGCAAACCGTGTTTATCGTGGTTGGCACAGAAAGGTGGCCTGGCTCCAAAATGGCCATGCCACAAGGTTCTTTGTCCTGTCCTTTGGCAATCTTGCACGTTTGCCTTCCCCAGCTTAAGCCGACCAGGGGCAGTCCTATTTTGGGCATGCATTCTCCCACGAAATGCCAAGCTTTCGCTGGCTTCTGCATGCCTTGTGTGTGTGCTTCCAGGATATGGGTTGGACTGTCTAGGTCCAATACACACCCTGGGTGCCATAGAGTCTGGTGTGCTGGGAACGATTGGGACCACCGTGGTCCATGATTGGTCCACGCCTGGTGTGCCTGTATGTGAGCAGATCTCCCATTGGCTCCTCTTTGTTTTGGCGCGAAGGAGATTCTGGATAAGAGAAGGCCCCAAACACCCACACCAGGTCGATCTTTTGAGTTCTCGCTGAACCTAGGATAGGATCCAAGTATCCTGAAACTAAGAAGCGGAGTCGTGGAACCTCTGGTGACTCATCAGAAGGTTTGGCATCCTGAGCCTGCTGTCGTCCCGCTGGTCCCCTCGGCATCTGATCGAACTAGGTCTGCGAAGACGCTTCTACCCATTAGAATAGTGGGACCAACTATTCTCGGCACCTTCATCAAACCTTGCAAGTAAGCCTTCTCGGAAGTGTCCCTGGGCCAACCAGTGGACTGAACAACTTGTGCAGGACCTTTGCTCTGACACCGCCGCAGTTTCCAGGAGACCCCGGAAACTTGGTACAGTGCAAGCTCTGTGTTCACGGCACTCTCGCAACGAATTTCATACATTTGGCATTCCCAGGTCTGGAATAAAGAGAGAGTGCCCGAACCGGAGTACACATGTTACCGTGTCACCCAGCCGCAGTGACGAACTTCGCAGGTGCGTTGTTGCTGTGTCCCTCTGTGCCCTGAAGCCTGCTACAGTGAAACTGGCCTGATCATCCACCATGAGTGGAGAAATCGCATTTATACGCACAAGTGTTCCCTGAGGGCCACCCTCCTTTCCACAGGATAGCCTGAGCTATCGAACCATTCCCTGCTCCTGGAACCTTTTCTGCCCTTTTGGGGAGATCCTCCATGAATAGTGGGAACTTATTCATCATCATGTCACCGACCTTCCTGAGCTGCTACAGCCCCTGCAAGAGACCCTGTTTTCGCCCTTCTGCCCTATCGCGTGCACCAGCATTTGAAAGCACATTGAGCATTAGGCTCCTCTCTTCGTAGGGACTGTACTGCCTCTCATTTTTTATTTTTTTTATTTTATTGGTTTATACAAACCTTTAAAACATTTCGAGTTAGTCCAGACCCAATACAAAATAAAACAAGACAAAACATGTGCATGAGATAAAGTTCCGTCCTTTTGACACGGTTTGTGTCTTTAGTGCCAAAGTAGCCTTGTCAGGGAGTGATTAAATTGCTTCGTGTGATGACTAAGCCATGTTAGAGACTACCCTAATGTCCTTGTGCTTCGGTGTCAGACATCTCAAGGCTCCCTTCAATCTCATGCAAAAACAGGGTTAACACCCTTGTCAGTTTTGTGTTTGAACCCATGAACATCTGCTGCCACCATTCTTCGGCGTTCCTCAGTGGATATTCATTTAACATTTGGCCAATATGTTTAGTTCTTAGAGATCTAAAGAAGGGGCAGAATAAGACCAGGTGTTTAAGCATTTCGTCGCAGGCTTTACAAAACCTACATACGATATCCTTTCCAGCCCAGTTCTTTGTTCGATCTTTAGTTCTAATCAGGTTTAGGCGGAATCTCATGTATGTGGCTCTCCTCCTGTTGTCTGGGAATAAGACCACATAATTTTGCAGTTTATTGAACGCTCTTGCTTCACTAGGAGCGTCCCTTATTGTTTTGGAAGTTCTTCGGTCTTCGCTGGTTTGGATCCAATCGAGTTCCCAGATCTTTTTCTTTACCAACAGCGGATTGTCCTGCAGCGTTTTGGTATTGGTCTCATACATGGTCAGAAGCTCTTCACATTTCTTAAACCATAAAGCTAACAGACAGTCTGGGTTCGCATTTCCAGGTTTGCTCAGTATTTTAAATTGTGGAGCAGCGTCTGGCAGTGTAGCACTGCCTCTCATTTAGGGTCAACTTCATGAAGAATTGCCTAAAGTCTATTTGCACTCCTTGTTTACTTCCCTTTTAGGTTGCGGACCCATTCTGTGCTTATTAACCCTTTAGGCCACTTGGTTTTGTATACAAGTAGGATTGTATTGGTTTAAATGTATTGCTATTGATTATTGCTGTGTTGCAACTCGAAGGCCTTGAATAAATATATTTGTATTTTTAATATGTATATACCTTACTGGGAGTGATTTGTAAGTGACCTTTACCCTGTTTGCTCATTGAGGTCTTTCAGTCACCTTCATCCCTCCTGAGACTTGGTCTTGACTGCCGCCAATGCTACCTTGATTTGTCTGGCTTTCCCAGAATGTTACCCTTTCCAAGAAACTAGGCTGTCCTTCTCGACCTCTGCCCACCAAGTCAGAGTTCAGAAAGCCACCTTAACAAGGCGGCTACTAGGGTCACTCTGTCAGCCTTGTGTAAGCACTAGTCTTTGGATACCCGCTCAAGGCGCAATGCAGAGTCAGGTGGCTCTGAAGAACCTTTTTGCTTCGTCCTAGATGAGGTCGGTTGTCACAGCTCCACACTATGGTCTTGTGGAATCACCCACAAGGATAGAGGAAAGAGGATGGGATGTATGAGTAATTAAAGTTACTCACTGTAGTGACTCAAGTACTCATAGTCCCCTTTCCTCCATACATCCCACCCACCTACCCCCACGTGTATGCCAAAGGCTAAGACATCCAGTGTAGCCAGATATTTAAGCATCCAATGTGTTAAAAAGAGACTGAGGTGAGGCGCCGGAGGGCAGGTCATCATGGGGGTGGAGGGGGTTGTTTCCACGCACAGGGCCAAGCCCATGCGCACTATACAAAATTTTAAAGGGAAGCTCAATTTTTCACTGCCAAAGGTTCTGGTACTGTCCTCATGTTGGGGGACACCCACAAAGATGGAGGAAAGGGGACTATGGACAATGGGTACTCTAGTCACTACAGTGTGTAACTTTAATTTAGAGGATGCCTTTTCTTTCCTGTTCCTTTACTCGTCTGGCTGTTCTTTTTCCATGCTACCACAGAGAGAACTCTATTTATATGTTGCCCTTCCAATAACAGAAAGTTTCTGTGAAAGGACACTCATAGGTACTGTAGCAGTTGTCTACTTCGTGACCATGACGAGCGGCGTTGCAAGGCCTGTCCACTCTTTTTGGTCTAACATAAAGAAAGTCGCACAAATCGGTGGGGGGGCCTACGCTATGCAGGCCGAGAATCATTCTCCCGCCATCGCCTGGGACGAGGATTCCTCAAGCGGCCATGGCTTTGTTTCGGATTATGAAGACCTTGTTCTGGAGTTGGCTGACTCCCACGTTTCCTTCCCCAACCCTGTTAAGCATGCCATTGGCAGTGTAATGGGGAAGTCGCACCCTAGCGACAAAGGCACACACACTCTTTCAAAGGCCAAGCACACAACCCTTCGGCCTCCTTCGGTGGAATTGTCGAAAGCCTTTGGCACCCTTAGGCCCATTGAATGTTTCGATGGGGGAGTAGGGAACCTGAGGGTTCAGTGCCCAATGCGCCTCTGCAGTTGGCACATGGTACCAAGACTTGCGTTTCCCAGGGTGCCTCCCCTAAAGTTTCAAAGCATGTTTCTGATGCGTTGAAAGACGCTTCTTTAGTTACGACTCACCCCAAATTCAGGGAAAAGCATTTGGAGACCCCTCCTCATGATTCTGTGCTCCAACAAACCCCTTCACTGTCTTCAGGGTATTCCTAAGCCTACTCTACTTTGTCCCAGGCCCTACAGGGGCCCACAGACCCTGCTCCCTCTGACTAAACATTTCCTCATCCAGAAGCTTCAACATCCACTTTCTGGACTAGACCAAGTTTTGAACACTGTATGAACAAGTTGTCTGAATTTATTGGGTTTCGAAGAGATCCTTAAAAAGTCCTGTTACTTTGAAACAAGCATTACACCCTCAAAGTCTCCTAGGCTTCACTCCCCTGAGGCTCACTCGTCTTCTCCTAGACAAAAATTGCTTGTTCCCTCAGACCCTTTTCAAGATGATCACAAGGCGATGATGTCTACTATGTCCCGGATCATGATGATGGCTCCCAAGACCCTATTTCCCACGACCCATATGCTTGGATGCCTACAGATGACCAGGAAATTGACCCACTACCACTACTCATGAGGCTTATAATCTTTTTGGATGCCCCTCCTGTATCCCAACCCAGGGTTGCTTCCCCTATTGAGGATCAAAAGCTTTTCAATGCTATCTTTCGGACAGCCGCAGACCATTTTAAGATTGTCACTCAGGAGGTAGTGCCTGATTCTGATTTTGTAAGGGATATCCTCAAGGAAAAAGTTCCAGTCAGCCTAGCTATCCTGCTTCTTAATTCCATTAAAAAGCACTTTGCCCCCTCTTTGCTTAAGCCCTCTTACTCGGGTGGTAAATCCACAAGTCGAAGATGTTTTGCCCTGTGCCTTCTTATCCACTTTATATCCAGTCATTCCGTCCCGGACTCCCTGGTCCTTACCACAAATGGAAAACGTGCAGAAGTTCCCCTGTCTTCGTCTGAATCTCCTCTGAGACTGCAAGAAACTTTGCGCCCTGGGCAAAATAATCACCTATTCTGCTGTCTACAGTACCCGCATCGCTAGCACTGCCACTCTCCTTGCTAGCTTCTGTGATGTCCAGTATGGACTGGTACAAGAGGGTCTGCAGAATGTGCCTCAACCTACAATGTTGCAGCTTCTTGTAGTGATGCAGGAAGGACGTCAAGTCACACAGAACATCTTCAAGAACACACTGGGTAGGATGTTGGCTGAGGGCACTCTTGAAACGCTATGCATGGCTTAAACATTCTGGGTTTAAACCCGAGACGCAGGCCTCGCTCATTAACAAATCTGTTAAGGATTCAGCTCTCTTTGGCAAGGCAGTGGACGATGCTTGTGAGACCACAAAGGAGGAGCACTAGACCTCGCAATCTCTTAATCGGATCTCTAGCAGGATGTATATACTATGCAGGGACTTTAATACCCACTGAACCTTTTTGTGAGCCGTCCTTTCCCCACACTGCTTATACTGCCTATGCTTACACTGCCTATGATACGGGGGGAGGGGCATTGTGGCATTCTGGCCAAGGAACATCCGGCACCTAGGAAACCCCTTAAATGCAGGGATTTCGGCGTGGCAAAGGTAGGGATAGAAATGCAGCAGCCAGAGGCTCCCCTGCCAGTAAATGACTCTTATGATTTGTGTCCCCTCCTGTGCTTCTCGAGTAGGACAATTGACATGCTTCATACAAGCATGCAAGGGAATAACCTCCTACCAGTGTGTCCTCAACACTGTAGGTGACGGTTTTTTCATTCGCCTCAATACCACCTGCCAAAGAACAGAAGACTGTCACCCACACATCTCCTCCTCCTCCTAGAGGAAGTTAAGACCCTTCTGCAAAAGAGAGCGATCAAACTCGTCCCACCCTGGTACCCAAAAAGGATCTAACCATGCACCTTGTATTAGACCTGCGTCCTGCAAACAAGTATGTCCGTCATCAAACGTTCAGGATGACAACTCTGCAAGTGGTAATCTCGTTGCTGAACCAAGTTGATTACATGGACTCCTTGGATATGAAAGATGAATACTTCGGCATTACCTCCGCCCCAAGGATGTTTACCAAGTTACTGGCAGTGGCAGCAGCTCACCTGCGCAGAAAGTCCGTACCAGTGTACCCTTAGCTAGACAACTGGCTCATAACTGGAGACTCGCACCACGTGTGTATGGACAACACCCAAAAGACTATGGACCTTCTTTTCAACCTCGGGTCCTCCATCATCGAGAAAGTAAAGTCTTGTCCCTAGCCACGTCAAACAATTTCTGGAGACTCTAATTCAGACAGAAGACAGGCTCTTCTTCCCCTCCAAAGAGAGGGTTCAAACCATGTTGTTCTAGATCCCTCAGTATGTTGCTGGTCGTAAGGTAACCATACGGAAAGCCATGCAGCTGTTGGGATGATGGCATCCTGCATCGTCCTGGTTACACACGCGCATCTGCGCATGCTTCCTATGCAGGAGTGGCTCTCAAGCCAATGGTGTCAGGCAAGCAGTCAGTGGGATGATCTAGTGGTTATTTCGACAGCCCTCGATCAGTCTCTGCAGTTGTGGTCAAAGGAAAACCTTCTGAAGGAAAAATCCTTCACCACCCCCTCAGTGAAAGCCACTCTCACCATGGCCACGTCCCTGACAGGGTGGGGAGCACACCTTCACCAGACAGCACACAGGACGTGGTCACAATCACTAGCTAACCAATATATCAACCTGTTGGAGCTACTTGCTAAATTCAAAGCCCTAATAGCCTTTCAGACCATTCTGGTCCTTACAGACAGCACCACCGCCATGTTTTACTTGAACAAACAGGGGGGCACTCGCTCTCCAGAGCAGTTCTGTCACAGAGCATTTGGAAATGGGCACTCCAACGCGATATGTACCTCCCATCACAACATGTTCCATGGGAACACCATCTTCTGGCAGACCTTCTCAGCAGAGACCTGCAGCTACCCGTAGAACACGAGTGGCAATTGCACAACACATTTTACACAGCGTCTTTGCAGAATGGGGTCATCCAGACATGGACCTTTTTGCAACACTGGAGAACTCCGTGCCCAGACTACCCTTTCGTTACAGTTGAGAGATGAGGTGCTTCGGTGCACTCACCCTAAATTTGTGCCTAAATTTATCTCCATGTTTCATGTGAACCAATCAATAGAACTGCCTACTTTCTTCCACAACCCTATTAACATGGCCGAAAAAAGCCTACACACATTAGATGTCCGTAGTGCAGTTATGTTTAACATGGACAGAACTAAACCACTGAGAAAGACAAAACAATTTTCTCCAGCATTGGATCTTTCATGGATTCACATGCTTAGAATATTCCCCGTCGACAGACTGGGAACCCTCGGTAAGCTTATAAAGCCGTTTCCCATAGGAAAACGTACAACACTTTTGTGTCCTATCTACGTCGTTTTGGGCCACGCACGCATGCCCCACTAGGACGTAGCGGTATAAATGCCCCGCCCCCGTGGGCTCCCTTCAGATTTCAACCGTCTCCAAAGTAGTGGGAGTACCTCCTGTAGTCTACTATTTTGTTTAGGTTGTGCTGTTGCTGTTTTCTCCTGATGTCGGGAAAAGCGCTGTTCCGCCTGTGCGCTACGTGCGGGTTGAAGGTGTACGGGGGGGACGGACATATAGATTGCATATACTGTCTCCACCCTCATCATTCGGCAGACAAGTGCGACATATGTAAGGGCTTCTCCCAGAAGACTCTTAAAGATGGGAGTCGAAGACTTGCGGCATGGTTGAACGACTGAGCGGGGGCATACCCGCCTTCGGAGGTGAGCTCTACGTGCAGCGCGGCCTCAGTGTCAAAATCTTCAGGGGCCCTGCGCTGCTCAACGTCGTCGGAACCCCCGGTGAAGAAATCGCGACCGGCGGAGAAAGAATCATCGGAAGGCCATTCCAAGGACTCTTCGTCGAAGAAGGTCTTGTCCTCTTCAACGAGGAAAGACATAAAAGAAAAATCTAAATCCTCCTCGTGCGATCGTCATAGATCGGCCTGGGGTCTAGATGCAGAAAAACGCAGTTCGAGTTCGGAAAAGGCGGGAACGCCTCATAGGCCTGCACGACCACCACCGTCGTCGACCGTCGGGCAGTTGTCGACTACTTCTCTGCCGCTGACGCAGTTGGCCTCAACCGTTCCTGGACCGCAGACGACGACGTCTATGACGGAGCCGACTATCGCTTCGTCGACGGAGATCCCGCAAGAGGCCTGGCGTCCAGAGGTATACGACCCACTTTTGTCGAAGACACTTCTGCAGCAAGAGGCCTTGTCTGTGTCCTCGAGAGACGAGGATGTGAGAATAGCTGGCCCTGCATACTTAGGGTTAAAAGGGGGTTAGCAGGCCTCTCTCCGGGAGCATTCCGGGTTCTACCCCTCTGCTCAATCCACAGTCACTTTTGTCATTGGAAGTCTTATCCACGTTACAAACGTTGCTGAAGACACTGGATGACAGACTACCTCGAACAACTCCGGCTAGGTCGGTCATCGACGACCCGGGCCTGTCTCGTCGACCACCGTGTCAACCCCCGCGGCAGTGCCGCCGGAAGCAAACCTCTCGGCTCCACGCCGCGAGGAAGGGGAGCTGATGGATTCGGAATCAGACAGCAGAGCCTCGTCAGTTGTCTCCCTTTCCCCCTCCAGGGATCCTACCTGGGAGTCCGAAGCAGAATTGGAAACCCAGAGAAGCCCAGCTCAGCCGTCTCCCCCAGACGATATTGGGTCATTTCACACCATGATGGCCAGGGTTTGTACAGAATTTGGGCTGGCCCAAGAAGAATAGAAAAAGGACTGTTTTCTTTTCGATCACATGGGGAAAAGGAGAAGGTCGGTGTTTTCAGTACCCATCCTGGAGCATGTGTGGAAGGAAGGATTGCAGACCATGCGCCACCCTTTCTCGGAACCAGCGATAAAGGGTTGTTTAGACAAAAAATTTAAGGCCCCGGACTCTACTCCCAAGTGCCTTTCCTCCCAACCAACTCCTGACTCAGTGGTATCGGCGGCGGCGAGGAATGCGAGGGCCCAGCACAAGTGCATGATCCCGCCAGAAAGTGATGCCAGACGACAGGATGCTTTCGGCAAAAAAGTGCTGTCGGTAGGTGCTACCACAGTGAAAGCGGCCAATTCTCTAGCCATAGTTGTCAGATACGACAGGGAGATGTGGCACTGGCTGGCTCCTATACTGGAACACCTTCCGGATGAACATCGCAAAGCGGCTATGTTGCTGGTCAGGGAAGGTGAAGAGGCTTCCAATCACACCATAAACATCGCAGTGGACCTTGCAGAGTCGGGGTTTTAGCAGGTGAATAACAGTGTGGTTCTCCGACGGCAGGCCTGGCTAAAATGCACCAACTTCCGACCGGAGGGGCAGTACAAGGTACTGGATATGCCTTTTGAAGGAGACCTCCTCTTCGGCGAGAAGGTGGACGAAGCCCTGAAGGGCATGAAAGAGGACTCGGACACGGCGCGTTCCTTGGGGGCCCTCAAGAGTGGTCGGAGTTTCCAGGCCTTTTCGTCCCTTCAGGGGAGCATCGGGAAATTCCAGATTCTCGGCATCGAGGGACAGATCCTTCAGTAGGCCAGCATACCCCTCCCAGGGAGACAGACGGGCTTCGCAAGCAGCTAAACGTCGCCAGGACTACCAGGCCCCCAAGAAGAGAGCAGGTTACTCATCGTCGACGAGGGATAAGCAGACCAAGGACCAGCAATGACGGGCATCAGAACTTTCTGGGGGGCAGAGTATCATGTTACATCAACGAATGGGAGCAAATAACGGATCAATGGGTGTTGGACACTGTAAGATACGGACATTCCCTGCAATTCAAAAGCAACCCTCCGCACATTCCATCGGCGTTTGTAGCTCAATCCCATCTGAGCGTGTTGCAGCAGGAAGTAGCACTTATGCTACAAAAAGGTGCTATAGAATTGGTTCCGTCGTCACAAAGGGGTCAAGGGGTTTATTCCCGATACTTTGTGGTGAAAAAGCCAAATGAAAAGTGGCGTCCCATCCTAGACCTGCGCGAGCTAAACAAACTGTTGAAAAGCATAAAGTTCAAGATGCTCACGCTCCAAGAAGTGATACGGTCATTTCAAGAAGGAGATTTTCTGGCGTCTCTGGACCTGCAGGATGTGTACTTTCACATACCGATGTGTCGTCGACACAAGAAGTTCCTAAGGTTTGTGGTAGGGCGGACTCACTACCAGTTCACAGTACTTTGGACTGAAATCTTCTCCCAGAACGTTCACAAAATGTTTGGCCCCGGTGTCAGCCTGGCTGAGAAGGCAAGGCCATCATCTATACCCGTATCTCGACGACTGGTTGGTGAGGGGGTCCTCCCCTATGTCGACGCACAGAAGTCTGCAGGCCACCATGAACCTCTTACAACGGCTGAGGTTTGCGATAAACTTCGAGAAATCCTCGTTAACACCGTCAAGAAGCTTGATGTTCCTGGGCGCACAGTTCGAGACCCAGTCAGGGTTAGTGAGGCCATCCCTCGACAGGATCACCAAACTCAATCGATTGGCAGGTCAGTTGAAAATCAATACCAGACTGTCAGTGAGAAAATATACGTCGATCCTGGGTGCTATGGCGTCCTGCATTCCTCTGGTGGGCAACTGCCACCTGTTCATGAGGCCAGTGCAACAGTTTCTGCTGGACCGATGGACGCAGGCTCAAGGCCTCTGGTCAGACAAACTGACCGTCGACGACGACAAGCTCCTACTAGCTCTTCAGTGGTGGAAAAGTGTCCAGAATCTATCCAAAGGAGTACCCCTACAGGAGGCGGTGTTTCGGTTAACCATAGTGACGGACGCGTCCCTAACTGGCTGGGGGGCACACATGGGCACTCTGCAAACACAAGGCCGTTGATCTCAGAGGGAATCTCTCCTGCACATTAACGTTCTGGAACTGAGAGCAGTGCGCTGGGCCCTGAGGGCGTTCCTGCCTCACATCAGAGGGTCCACAGTGAGAGTTTTGACGGACACCACCACAGCAATGTTTTACTTGAAGCAAGGCGACACACGATCCAGAACCTTTTCCATCGAGGCTCAGAAGGTGTGGCACTGGGCTCTGAATCCATCGTAGCTCATCACCTTCCAGGAGTAAGGTACGAACAGGCGGACTCGCTCAGCAGAAATATGGACCAGATTCACGAGTGAGAAATAGACACCGGTCAATTGGCGAAGGTCTTCGAGAAATGGGGGCAGCCTCCGCTGGACCTCTTTGCCACGAAGAGGAACAAGAAGTGCAAGATGTATGCATGCCAGCAGGTGGCCACAGGAAGGTTCGCTGGGGGAAGCATTCTCCTTCCCGTGGACGGACAAGTTCCTCTACGCCTTCCCTCCATTTCCTCTGATACGGAGAACTCTGCAGTGGATATGCAGGTACAGGTGCCGAGTCATCCTGGTGGCACCGTGTTGGCCGAGGCAGCCGTGGTTTTCCGACCTGCTTCACCTGTCAGCGTATCATCCGATAACGTTCTCGAAGGTTCCCAACCTCCTGTCCCGGGACGAGGGAACAGTGTGGCCTCACAATCCAGAAGGGCTTAATCTCACAGCTTGGCTCCTGACTTTTCAGAATGTGGTGCCTTGAACATTTCCTCGGACTGTTGGAAGATCTTATAAGCTGCGCGAGCCCCTTCCACCAACAAGTCCTACAGGTGTAAGTGGAGAAGATTCTGTGCGTGGTGTCAAGGACAGACTGGAGTGCAACCTCTGAGAGTTACTCCGGAACAGCTTCTTCCGTATCTGCTACACCTAGCCAAAAGCGGATTGTCCTTTTCATCATTAAAGGTTTACCTGGCGGCCCTCTCTAGGTTCACAAGAAGAAGGAAGTCATCTCCCTTGTTTAGCGACAGGTTAGTGAAACACTTCATGAGAGGTTTGTTCTGGACATTCCCTCCGGTTAAACGTTTTCCACCTACGTGGAGCCTGAATATAGTGCTAGCAGGGTTAATGAAACCACCCTTTGAGCCAATGGCCACATCGTCGATGAAGTTCTTGTCATGGAAAGTGGCTTTTCTAATAGCTATAACATCAGCTAGATGGATCTCGGAGCTGCAATCCTTGGTCATAGACCCTCCGTAAGTAAGATTTTTCCAGGACAAAGTGATTCTGTCAACAAGTCCTCGTTTCATCCCAAAAGTTCCTACTACTTATCATAAGCATTCATCCATTGTCCTGCCCACCTTCTTCGCGACCCCCTCATCGGCTGCGGAAAAGGTCCTACATACCTTGGATGTCAAGAGTGCTCTAAAATGTTACCTTCATCGAACTCAACAACTTCGCAGCAACTCTTCGTTGCATATGGCCCTTCGGCAAAAGGGAAGGCAATTTCATAACAGGGACTGGCCCGATGGGTCTTGTCGACGATTGCCTTCTGTCATTCAAAAGCGGGAAAACTGCTACAAGGACGTCCGAGAGCTCATTCAACCAGGGCGACTTCTTCAACGGCGTTGTGGGCAGGGGTACCACTGACAGACATTTGCCAGGCGGCAGCATGGTCAGTGCTCAGTGCCTCACACATTTACCCGCCACTACTGCCTCAAACGACAGCATGCGAACGAAATACAAATGGGAAGAGCAGTCTTGCGACATCTATTTCAATAAGGTAAGCCCTTCTTCAAGAAGGGTCTATGCTGATTTGGACATATATATATGGGGGGTTGGACATACTCTACACTCTTGGTATATAGGTACACCTTATACATTTCCTACACTTAACAGCCCGCTGCCTCAAGGTGCGTTTGGAGGGTACCCCTTTTCAATTCTGCCCCAAGTGCAATCGCAAATACCCTTGGGTCGACCGGCACGCCACGTGCAATCTCTGCTTGCCGAGGGACCACCCCGAAGCGAACTGCAGAGCGTGTAGTAGGTTTAAACCTAAGACACTTAAGGACCGTTTGACGAAGCGTTGGGCCCACCACGCCAGGCAGGCGGCCATGGCAGCGGAGGGCGCCTTCAGCGTCGGCAGCGACGCTGTACTTTCGGACGGCGAGGGCATTACGGCCCCGGTCGAAAGACAGCCGAGCGCAGGTCCCCGACCTCGGAAGGTCGTCCGGCAGGGCGGCTATGGGGAAGACCCCCGGCGACACAAGCGCTTCACACACCACACACACTAAACACACAAAGTCCAACCGAGACCCGATGACGTCGAGTTCTCGGAAAGAGGCACAAACGGAACGGAACGGTCCGATTCGGTGTCCTCTGGGCGTTCTCGATCGAGATCGCCGCATGACTCCAGGTAATCATCCACTTTTGCCAAGAGTGCCTCGCTCCCTAGGCTAACAGAAGTTCGTCGGAGGACGAAGACGACTTCCACCCCCAGGCCGCGCTCCAGGAGTCGGAGCCCGCAGACAAGATCAGCGAGGCCCCACGCTCGAAGGACAGGGACTCTACCCCCGATCCTCGACGCCAGGCGTCGAAAACCTCCGGAGCCACAAAAGGACAGGGAAATCATTTTTCCACTCACGGGGAGGGGGGAAAACAGCAGAAGAAGCAGCCTTTGCACTCTTCCACACCTGTGAAACACACCACTCCCCCTAAACAGAGAGACAAGACCAGGTCTGCTGATATGTCTAAAACCAGCAAATCTACTCAAGATAAATCCCTGAGACTTGCTGAGAGAGTCATTCCCAGTTCCAAAAAATGGTCGAGTGAAGACATAGATAGGGTCATGTCAAGGATGTCTT
Organism: Ambystoma mexicanum; assembly: GCF_040938575.1. NCBI lineage: Eukaryota > Metazoa > Chordata > Amphibia > Caudata > Ambystomatidae > Ambystoma > Ambystoma mexicanum. Next base: position 737,600,858 of record NC_090939.1, on the reverse strand, counting down.
CTTTGGCTGACTTTTACGATAAAAATCCAGACCATTTCCTTTCGTATGATCCACAAGTGGCGACCCCCTCAGGCTCTAACGATCCTATCCCCCCGAGTAAGAAGCCCCGGTTTGAGACACTGATGAGGTCTACAGACACCTTCGAGGTACAACCATACTCACGACCATACTCACTGTATCAAGTAGAGGCTTCCTTTGGTGAGGACCAAGAATTTGGCATGATAGAAGAGCAAACCGGGACGGGCTACTATGGGGATGATGAGGCCCAAGAAGAGGAAGAGGAAGACCCTGAAACCTACAGAGTAGATTCCCCGGTAGAAAACGAAGCCCCGGTTACCGACTCCCCTGTCGATAACCAACCCCTCCTAAACGAGTTTCTCGGACGTGCAGCAGAACATTTCCATATTGACACCCACGGTGTCCAGGAGGAGAGGGACTTCGCAGAGGAGTTAGTGGGAGAAAGGAGGCCTGTTGCCCAGACCATCCCTATCCTTAAGTCCATTCAGCGAAGAATAGACCCGTCCCTGGTGAACCCGAACCTCACCAGAGCAGTCCATCCCAGGCTTGAAAAACTTTTCAGGGCAGCCCAGTCTGACCCTCTCTATACAAGAGGACATCTGAAGCCAGACTCCCTAGTTGTCACTAACACTATTAAGAGGGCTGGAACACCCTTGTCATCGTCCAAAGCTCCTCCCGACAAGGAGAGCAAAAAACTATATGGTTTCGGCAGGAAAGTAGCCTCAACGCCCGCCTATCAAGCAAGGATTGCAAACTCCACCACCCTGTTGGCCAGCTACAACTGCCATCAGTGGGAAGAAGTCGCGGCACTCATAGCCTCTGCTCCGGAACCTTTAAAGGGCCAGTTAGCTCGGATTTCCGCAGAGGGTAGAGCCGTGTCTGGTTGCATTTTGAAAGCAACTTTTGATGCCGCGGACAACGCAGGCAGATTGATAGCAGAAGGCACTGTTATCAAGAGACATGCATGGTTACGGCAGTCTGGTTTTAAGGCAGAAACCCAGGCATCATTGTTGGACAAATCGGTGGAAGCCAATCTGTTGTTTGGTAAGGCGGTCGAGGACGCACTGAAGAATGCCAAGGAAGAATACGAGACACTCAAGTACCATGTCCAGTTAACCAATAAACCCCCTAACCAGAGAGGGAATAGTAATTTTCGTCGCCCACACGGCCAAAATTCCCGGAGAGGATCAAACTATTCCCAGGGGCAGGGTACACAGTGGAACAACAGCCAACAGTCTACCCAGGGTTACGGCAGGGATAATAGGAGGGGTTGTGGTAAAGGCAGAGGCAGCACCAGCAAAGGAGGCGGCACGCCTCCACCAAAGCAGTGACGCTCAGTTCAGGGTCCCTTCTCACGCAACCCCAGTAGGGGGACGCATTTCCAACTTCACCCAGGCTTGGGAAGGGATCACATCAGACAGATGGGTGCTGTCAACAGTATCCACAGGGTACTGTATAGAACTACTGCAGCGTCCCCGGAACCATTCTCCACGACAAAGAGTACACTCTTAAGAACATCAGAAGATTCTCCTCGAGGAGATCGCCATTCTGCTAGAAAAGGACGCGATAGAAATCGTCCCGGGACACCAGGTAAACAAGGGTATTTATTCAACTTACTTCCTTGTGCCAAAGAAAGATTTGACAATGCGCCCAGTATTGGACTTACGGCCTGCCAACAAGTATGTCAAGCCCCAAAAGTTTCTACGCTACGCTAAAAAAGGGGATTACATGGCAACCTTGGATATGAAAGATGCTTATTTTCATATTTCCATGTTCCCAGTGCACAGAAGGTACTTGCGCTTCAAGATGGACAGTCAGCACTACCAATTCAAGGTACTGCCCTTCGGGATAGCTTCAGCACCAAGGGTATTCACCAAGGTACTGGCGGTGGCAGCTGCACACCTACGCAGGGAGGCAATCCCGGTGTGCCCTTATCTGGACGACTGGCTCATAACGGGGGAAACCCCAGTAATTTGCAGGACAAACATTCAAAGGACTATCGACCTCCTCCACGAGTTAGGCTTCTCAATCAACGAGAAAAAGTCAAGCCTGGTGCCAAGCACCTCCAAACAGTTCCTAGGAGCAATCCTAGATACTCAAGAGGGGTTGACCTTTCCTTCAGAGGAAAGAATTCGGAATATACTACTGCAAATTCCGCATTATCAGTCTGGTCACCAAATAACGGTACGCAAAGCAATGCGTTTACTGGGCATGATGGCGTCATGTATTTACCTGGTCCCCCACGCGCGCCTGCGCCCCATGCAGGAATGGTTGGCGAAACAGTGGTCTCAGGCAAGTGGTCAGTGGGATGATCTAGTGGTTGTTTCGCCAACTCACCATCTCCACCACACAGCTCAGGATCTCTGGTCTCCCTCAGTGGCCAAGAACCACATCAACCTGCTACAGCTTCTGGCAGTATTCAGAGCGCCACCTACTAAACCTGTCAGTGCAAATCCGGACGGACAGCACAACAGCCATGTTCTACCTGAACAAGCAAGGAGGGACTCGTTTGCCAAATCTGTCCAAGCTTGCCCAGAAAATCTGGATATGGGCACTCAGACGGAACATTTTCCTGTCATCACAACATGTTCCAGGGGAGCTCAATTCCCTAGCGGATGCTCTGAGCAGAGACTCCCCAGAGGAACACGAATGGGTTCTACACAGAGAGGTCGTAGAAGATATCTTCTCTCAGTGGGGTTTCCCCACTATAGACTTATTCGCCACAAGCGAAAATAGACAATGCCCAGGATTTGCCTCCAGGTTCCCCCAACCAGACTCCCAGGGGAACGCCCTGTGGATGAACTGGTCAGGGATGTTTGCGTACACTTTTCCACCAACTCCTCATCAGGAAGGTGGTGAACAAGATGAACAGAGAGTCGATGACACTCGTCCTAGTTGCTCCCATGTGGGCAAGACAACCGTGGTTCCCACACCTACGCAGGATGGCGGTGTGCGAGCCCATCAAACTTCCAGCCTGGTACAACCTACTGTCCCAGCACCAAGGTCAAACAGTGCACCAGCAACCCAACTCAATGAACCTGGCAGCATGGCTCCTGAGGTCATAGAGTTTGGACATCTCAATTTACCACAGAGGTGTATGGACATCCTAAAAGAATCTAGAAAACCAAACACAAGGCACTGTTATTTTGACGAGTGGAAGAGGTTTGTTATCTGGTGCCAGAGTAGACAAATCAACCCTGTTGATTGCACTCCTTCCACTATTGTTACATACATGCTCCACCTGCTAGATGCAGGATTGGTTTTTAACTCACTGAAAGTACACCTGGCAGCCCTGTCGGCATATACCACTTCCCATAGCAAGGTCTTGTGGTGGAAAGTACCAGTAGTTAAAGCCTTCATGGAAGGAGTAAAGAGACTTCACCCTCCTATTTCAAACCCACCACCAGGGTGGGACCTTAATGTGGTGCTATCCAAGCTCATGGGACCCCCTTTCGAGCCCATGCATAAAAGCAGTCTCAAACACCTGACTTATATAAAACGGCCTTCTTAGTAGCTATTACTTCTATAAGAAGTGTCATTGAAATTCAGGCTGTCAGTGCAGGATCCCTTCTTTACAGTCCATAAAGACAAACTGGTTTTACGCACACATCCTAGGTTCTCACCTAAGTTTATATCTAAATTCCACGTAAACCAGTCCATCGAGCTTCCGGCTTTCTTCCAGGACCCTCAAACCTCGGCTGAGGTGAAACTACACACCCTAGATCTGCGTAGGGCGGTCCTCTACTATGTAAATAAGACCAGACCGCTAAGAAAAACAGATCAACTGTTTGTCTCCGTAGCTACAGCAGAGAGGGGGATTGCGTCTCTAAAGGTGCCATCTCGAAGTGGATTATTAACCGTATCCAGCTGTGTTATTCACTCTCTGAAAGAACTCTGCCTTTCACGCCAAGAGCCCACTCTACTAGAGGCATTGGGGCCACTCTGGCTTTCATTGCAAATGTACCCCTTGACACCATTTGCAAAGCAGCTACTTGGAGCTCTATTCACACTTTTACTCAGCATTACTGCATTGACACCCATTCTAAGGCAGATACACAAGTGGGACAAGTGGTTCTAAGACACTTATTTGCTCATGACCCTTCTCACATCCCACCTCCTTCTTCAGGTACTGCTCGCTAATCTATGCACAGCATGTGATCTAAGCAGATTCCACAAGCCTCAGAAGGGATACATTACTCACCGTAATCGTATTTCTGATGCTTGTATCTGCTTAGATTCACATGCGACCCACCCTTCCTCCCCTCTGAGAGAAGGCGCATGGTTGCTTGTAGTCTTACCTTTCTATCTATCTACTTGGATTATCTGTACTCACGCTACTCCTCATGCTACCTCATGTCAGAAAAAATACAATCTGAGGATCCTAGATCCTCGGCCTATGCACAGCATGTGAATCTAAGCAGATACAAGCATCAGAAATATGATTACGGTGAGTAATGTATCCCATGTGTGTGTGTATATATATATATATATATGTGTGTGTGTGTGTGTATATATGCATATATATGTATGTTTATATGTATGTGTGTGTATATATATATATATATATATATATGTATGTTTATGTATACTGTTATAGCTTTATATGGATATTGCTCTGTGCAGTTACTATGGCACACTTTAAATTCGAATATTATGTAAGCGTGGTTCGCTATACGCAGGATTCGGTGGGTGCCGGATTGCATTCACACCTCCTCCTTTTTTCAGGATCACTGCTGTGCATTCTATTCTAAGCATGTGAATCCATGAAAGATCCAATGCTGGAGAAGGGAATAGTTTCTTACCTGTAACTCCATTTCTCCAGCATTGGTATCTTTCATGGATTCACATGCGCCCGCCGGCCTCCCCTAAATGCAATCGTCTTGTAGTTCTTGGTTTCACCCCATTCTGCTTTGGAGGGGTCGAAATCTGAAGGGAGCCGCGGGGGCGGGGCATTTATACTGCTACGTCCTAGTGGGGCATGCGTGCGTGACCCAAAACGACGTAGATAGGACACTTTCCTATGGGAAATGGCTTTATTAGCTTACCGAGGGTTCCCAGTCTGTCGACGGGGAATATTCTAAGCATGTGAATCCATGAAAGATACCAATGCTGGAGAAATGGAGTTACAGGTAAGAAACTATTCCCTTTTGTTTCAGTGGCAGCTGGTAGAGAAGTGGATCCTGTCTGTAAATCAGCAATCTCGAGGTGGATTGTCAAATGCATCACACTCTGTTACACTCTTGCTAAAATAGAGCTGCCCTTCAAGCCTTCAGCGCATTCTACTCAAGGCACTGGGGTTTCCATAGCATTCATTGCAAATATTCCCCTAGAGTCCATTTGCAAAGCGGTAACATGGAGTTCTGTACACACCTTTACAAAATACTATTGCCTAGACGCACATTCTAGGTCTGATTCTCAGGTGGGACAAGCAGTACTAACACATCTTTTCACTACTGTTCCTTCTCACAACCCACCTCCAACGCCGGGTACTGCTCGCTAGTCTATGCACAGCATGTGATTCGAAGGGAGTGTGTCCTCCGACGTATTCCTTATCTTTGATCGATCATCTCCCAGCTCGCTGGCCTTGGAAAAAAATTTCAGTAGAGGGCGCTGCGCGTCGACGTCCCTCGAGCTGATGTCCCTCGACAGCCTCTGTATCGGCGCTGACATCTTCACGTGTATAAATAGACTCGCGCAGCGTCTGTTGCTCAGTTCCGTTTTTCCGCGCTTCGTGGGGCCTCGGAATATCGTTGCTCAGTTCTTCAGTCAAATATACTTCATTATTCCTCGTGAATACCGACTCGTACTAGATGGCTTCCTCATCCGAACCGACGACTCCACGGTCCAGCTTCAAAAAATGTCGAGACTGTGGAAAGAAAATGTCGTTGACGGATCCTCACAGGATCTGTTTGTGGTGCCTGGGAGTTGAGCACCATTGTTCGGAGTGCGAGGACTGCATGTCCATGACGGCGAAAGCCTTGAAGGAGCGTAAGGGGAAGCTCGAGAGAGGTAAGGCAGTTAAAACTTCTTCGAAAGTTTCCTCGGCAGAGTCGAGACATTCGTCTCCTCGCCATCACAAAAGACATTCTCGTTCTAGGTCTCGAAGCAGTTCCCATCCCTCCTCGAGATCTAAGCATTCAAAGAAGAGATGTCGAAGATCCCCTTCCTCGTCGTCGTCTTCTTCCGTTTCCCCGAAAAGGGTCTCCTGCCCCACAAAACATAGCTCTCAGGCTGAGTGGGAGGAATTCAGGAAAAGGATGCTTAGCGTCTTCGAGAAAGCGGCCTCGACCCCCTCGAAGACTGCTGAGGGTGATACCCTGGGTGAAAGACCCATAAAATCAAAACGCCGCGAATCGCAGCACCCGGCGAAAGAGGCCACTCGAGATCGTCACAAACCCTCTAGTAAAGGCAAAGTCGCATCTTCGAAGCCGTCGTCGAAGATCCCTTCGACGCATAGATCGGCGTCTTCTACGCCGTTATCGAAGGGTTCTTCGGCACACAGGTCAGTCGAGTTGACACCGTCTTCGACGCTGAGAAAGGACAAACCCACGGCCACCTCACAGCCAGTGGCCATACCCAGAGCCTCGATCACGAGAATGTCGACAACCTCGAGTAGAATTCCGATACTCTCGAGTTCATTGAAGCCTCTACCACCTTTCTCGACGCCTTTTTCTATGGCTTCGAAGCCTTTAATGTCTGCGTCGACGACGTCAACGTTTTCTCAGCCAATCATGACGAATTTGGCCCCTTCTGCTCTGGAAATGGGATTTATACCATTTTCAAGACCTGATCACTCCAGAGTCTTATATATTTATGAAGAAGGGGAGGATTCGGATCAGGAAAGACCTTTTGAGTTGCAGGGATCTGCAACTCCTGTACCAGAGGAATTTACCTCTGAGGAAGGTAGGTTGAAAGACCTCCAAGAATCCTTACAGGAAGCAAGTGGGTTGGACACTTCCCCAGAAGTGGAATTTGCCAGACCAGACCCAGGGGAACATGCTGAAACACCTTATAGGACCTTGATGGCAAGGATAAGAGTTTATGGGGTGGTCCACACCCTCACCTGCTTTTCAGCAAGACAACCTCACAGAAATCTTGGTCAAAGGTCCACAGGAGGATCCTGTGGTGCCATTTCATGCGGCATTACAAAGGAGGATATTGGCAAACTGGGAAACACCTGAGGTAATCCCGGCGGTTAACAAACAATTATCAGCTAAATATAGGGTGTCTTCTGCTGATCCAAACACCCAACTCCGGAGAGTCTGGTTTTTCAGGCAGCTACTTCATCATGTAGTAAATCTGCTTACGCTACTGTTCCACGGGTCAGGGATGATAAGAGATATGACTCTATGGCTAAAAAAGTATTTTCTGCATGTAGCATGGCGTTGAAATCCGTCAATGCTACTTGTACGCTCGCAAGGTTCAGCCACACACTTTGGGAGTGTGCTTCATCTGCGGCTGACTGCCTCCCGCAGGGAGAAGAAAGGGAAGCGTTCCTAAACATCATCAAGGATGATAAAGACGCTATGTGCGAATCCCTTCAAACTGGCATCGATTCTGCTGACAGCATCAGCAGGGCCATGGCCGCAAGTACAATAACCCAGAGATTTGCTTGGTTGCGAAAGTCTGGTTTTGCTCCAGATGTGCAAAGCAGACTCTGGAATATGCCCTTTGACGGCTCTTCTTTGTTTGGTAAGAAGACGAATGACCGTTTAGAAAAGCCACAAACATCAAAAGCAGCAGCAAAATCCCTGGGAGCTGCAATCCGTCAGACACCATATCGCCCCTCAGGAACCTCTTTGAGAGGTCAGTCTTTTCGCTTCTATTCCACATTCGGAAGAGGCAGAGGGCAGCCGGTTCAAAGGGGTCAGAAAAAATTCACCCGAGATGGACGGGTTAAAAATACAAAAGCCGCAGCAGCAGTAGGTGCCTCTTTACCCTCGGCATCTGCATCAGCTGCCTCCAGACCGCTCTGAGGACTCTCCTCACAAAACACCAGTAGGGGGCAGGTTAACTCAACATCTGACGGAATGGCAGGCTATTACGTCAGATGCTTTTGCATTGGAGACAGTTGCCCAAGGTTACTGCCTGCCTTTTCTACGCATCCCTCATAGTTATCCACCGGGGAACAGCTCTCTGAAAGTTCCAGATCTGCTCCTCTTGCAGGAAATTGTAGACCTGCTAGAGAAAGGTGCCATAGAACCGGTACCTGTAGCGGAGAGGAACAAGGGCTGGTACTCCCCTCCCCCCCCCTACTTTCTCATACCGAAGAAAGACGGAGGACTGAGACCTATCTTGAACTTAGGAGAATTGAACAAGTTCCACAGGAAGGACACGTTCAAGATGGTAACTCTCTCTCAGATCCTTCAAGCCCTCCAGCTCCAGGACTGGCTGGTATCTCTGGACCTCCAGGATGCTTATTTCCATGTGCCAATCCATCTCAAACACAGGAAATACCTGAGGTTCGCAATTGGCGGCTCTCATTATCAATTTCGAGTTCTGCCATATGGGCTGACCTCCGCCCCGAGGGTCTTCACCAAGCTAATGTCGGTAGTGGCTGCAAGTCTAAGGAGGGAAGGGATTCACATCTACCCCTATCTGGACGATTGGCTGATTAGAGTTGTATCTCCGAAAACAAGCTCAGATTCAGCTGGATTATGTCTGCCACTTCCTTCACAAACTGGGCTTCTCCTCAATTTAAAGAAGTCACAGATGATACCATCACAGAGACTCCAGTTCATTGGAGCGGTCCTGTACACTTCCCTGGGAGGTGAGGGCTCAAGATATTCTGCAGATGGTCACCAAGTTTCAAAATGCCCAACATCTCCCAGCCTTCGACTTTTTGAGGTTGCTAGGCCTCATGGCATCCTGCATCTTCCTTGTGCCAGAGACTCGCCTGAGAATGAGATCTCTTCAGTGGGCACTGAGATCTCAGTGGTCGCAATTCTCAGGGAGAATGACAGACCTCCTTCAGGTTCCGGACAAGGTGGCTCGAGACCTTCAGTGGTGGGCCTGCCAGGAAAACATCTTGAAGGGAGAACTGTTTTGGCAACCATGGCCGGAGATAACAGTAGTCATAGATGCCTCACTCACGGGGTGGGGAGGGCCATACCAACGACTTGACCATCAGCGGTCGTTGGTCTCCATCGCAGTTCAGACTACATATCAACCTGTTAGAGCTGAGAGCAATCAGACTAGCACTGAAGGCTTTTCTGCCATCTGTACAGGGGAAAAATGTCCTGATAATGACGGACAACACAGTGGCCATGCACTACCTCAACAAAAGAGGAGGCGTAGGATCACTGCCATTATGCAGAGAGGCAATGCAGCTCTTGTTTTGGGCAATTCAAGAAGGAATCTCTCTATCGGCAGTTCACCTAGCCGGAGAGAAGAACTTGACGGCGGACGCTCTGAGCAGGCAAGGCACAGTCTCCCACGAGTGTGAACTAGCTCAGGAAGTCCTTCAGGAGATCTTCGCCCTTTGGGGAACCCCTCAAGTGGATCTGTTCGCCACCAGTACCAACCGGAAGTGCGATCTGTTTTGTTCAAAGGAATTTCCCCCGAGAGGAGCTCTAGGGGACGTGTTTGTAGTGGACTGGGAGTTTCCACTCCTGTACGCGTTTCCACCATTCCCTGTCATTCCTCAAATGATCAGGAGGTTGAGAAGATTCAGGAGGACCATGATCCTAATTGCCCCAGACTGGGCCAGGAGAACGTGGTACCCGGATCTTCTGGACATGTCCATCTGCCCTCCAATTCGTCTTCCACTCAAGGAGAATCTTCTCTCACAGAAGGGAGGCCAGGTTCTCCATCCAGACATCAGAACCCTCAACCTTCACGCTTGGCTTCTGAAAGGTTGAGATATAAGGATTGGGACCTCCCAGATGACATCGTGGAGGTGTTGCTTTCGGCCAGAAGGCCAGCAACTAAGTCTTTATACCGCTGCCGTTGGAAAAGATTTTGCAGCTGGTGTAGAGCAGAGAATATCGACCCCTTTTCATGTGGTACACCAACGGTGTTATCCTTTCTACTCGGCTTGGCAAATTCAGGCCTTCAAGTTGGCACTATCAAGGGCTATCTCGCAGCGCTATCGATCTTCAAGCGCACTGCAGAGGAGACATCGTATTTCAAATTACCCTTAGTAGTACAATTTCTAAAGGGATTAACTAATGTCTATCCTCCAAGACCGTTCCAGGTTACTTTATGGGACTTAAATTTAGTCTTAAATTTCCTGATGGGTACTCCTTTTGAACCACTCCACTCTTGTTCGCTAAGATTTCTCACCCTTAAAACTGTCTTATTAGTGGATTTAATATCTGCTAGAAGGGTGAACGAATTACAAGCTCTATCTTCTAAACCCCCTCATACAATTTTTCATAAAGACAAAGTGTTCCTACAGATGAAGCCTAATTTCCTCCCAAAGGTGGTTTCTGAATTCCACATCACTCAGAAAATTACCTTACCTTCATTCTATCCGCCTCCCCATGCCGGGAAAGAGGAAGAAAGGCTACATAGGCTGGACCCAACGCAAGCTTTAAGTTTTTACATCAGCAGACTTGCTAGGATTAGGCAAGCAGACCAACTGTTCGTAGGTTACTCGGGGCACAAATTGGCACTACCGATAACAAAACAAACCATTTCCAGATGGATTATTTTGGCCATTCTGGAATGTTACAAACTAGCAGGGAAAGAGCCTCCTCAAAATCTTAGGGCTCATTCAACCAGGGGTATCGCAGCCTCCTTGGCCCTCCAAAGAGGGGTTCAGTTTCAAGATATATGTGCGGCTGCAACATGGTCATCCGCACATACCTTCACAAGATTTTACAACCTGGATTCCTCCTCTAGTCAAGAGACTAGGTTTGGCAAAGCCGTATTACATTCTTTTTCATTCCTAAAAGGAAACGTGGCGTTTTACTCCCACCTCAATATACACACCACTGCTATGGGAGTCTACCAAAGATAAGGAATACGTCGGAAGACACAATCCCTTTGAAGAACAAGTTACTTCTTACCTGGTAATGTTCTTTTGATGGGATGTTCCTCCGACGTATTCCTTATCGCCCCTCTCATCCATCCCCGCAGTAATACTTCCCTTGTGGTTGCAGCTTACACTCCTTCAAGGTCAATAACCAATTCATGTAAAACAACTGTTATCGTCAAAACGGAACTGAGCAACGGAGGCTGCGCGAGTCTATTTATACGCGTGATGACGTCGGCGCCGATACAGAGGCTGTCGAGGGACATCGGCTCGAGGGACATCGACGCGCAGCGCCCTCTACTGAAAATGTTTTCCGAGGCCAGCAAGCTGGGAGATGATCTATCAGAGATAAGGAATACATCGGAGGAACATCCCATCGAAAGAACGTTACCAGGTAAGAAGCAACTTGTTCTTGTAAGCAGATTAACAATCATCAGAAGACATGCATTACTTACCATAAAAGCATTTCTGATATTGTATCTGCTTAGATTCACATGCGCCCACACTTCCTCCCTGCTCAGATGAAAGGAACATAGATGTCTTACTACTTTCTCTCTTTTCTGTACTCACTCACGATAGTCATAGGCTCCCTCACAGCAGAAAAAATATAATCAGAGGGACCTCGACGCGTGAGGGATTTTGGGTACACTACACATCACGTAGGGATAGTGATACAGACACACCCATGTCGACGTCCCCTTTCGATTCTCGAAAGACGAGATGGAATACTCTGCGGGTACCACTAGATGTCGGACTATAAGCACAGCATGTGAATCTAAGCAGATACAATCATCAGAAATGCTTTTACGGTAAGTAATGCATGTCTTACTACCAGCCTTCCTCGAATTAAGCCTGACTGCCCTGCCACAACTACCAGTAAAGATTTGCTTGGAAACCATATTCTTAATTCGGATGTGATGGTTTTACATCATCACCAGAAAGCTGTGGGATAATCTTTTAATTTAGCAAGGTTGCGGATCAAAATAGAATGGTTGTTTGCTCAATTGAGGAATATTAAAATGAAATGTTGTGCATTCTCATTGATCTCTTTGTTAAATTTTTACAACCTGGAGGTTCTTCCTATCGTCCAGCATGGGGTCTGGTATGGATTCACATGCTCATGAATATTCGCCGTTGCCAGTGTACAGTTAAAACTACCAGGTAGGCAGGTCGTCTACTAGGAGTTTGCGGACTCAGAACTCATGGAAAGCCTAACTCCTTCCCTTGCCAAAAGGAAGGCAGGCCCAGGCAGACAGCAAGCTCAAACTGTGGTTTATTACAGCCAAAACCAACAGGAATGGGACCAAGGAACGGGATCTTGGGTCATCTCATCGATATCTGGCCCGCAGGCCAGTTTTAAGTCCAATCCAGATCAGTGATATCACAACCTGGGCCCCTCTCCGGCAAACCTATCGAGTATGTGGATTGGGTGCTGAGTGGTAGTCTACCTATGGCGGACCCTGCAGTTGTTATTTTATTGGATCTCCTGGGTCATATGGCTGGCCTGGCTCATCCCCAAAAAGTGCTACTTCTACAATTTTGCTGTGTGAGGGCCTAACAATTGGTTCTTGCCCCTTGGTACCCAACCCTACGGTCCTAAACTGTGATTTGGCTAGTGCTGTTGCTCCCCCCAGGCCTGGCACTCAAGTCGGTTCTCAGCTCGGAGTGTACCATCTCAAGGTAATAAGAACAACTGTATCTGCATTGTAACATGTGTGCACCACCAATGCCTGTTAGAGCACTCGTTCTCATCATGCAACACCCGGCTTCTCCTGTAATGACTTTGTTGCAACTTCCGTCTGGGTTCGTGAAACTGTCCTTCTTTCCCAGCGGCTGGTTTCGGTTCATCATCTACTCGTTCAGTCACATGTTCAGAGACCATGGTTGGGGCTTCTGGAGCTCTGAATTACTCAGATGTATTCGCATTTACCATGCCGGTGTTACTGCAGTTCAGGGAATGGAATGTCACTCGAATCTGGTGGCATTAGCATCAGGCCCCATCTCACACGTGTACTCTGTGCAGCCTAAATTTGCTCAGCTCAATCCGAGGGTCTGCAGCCTGGTTGTAATTTCCCAAGCCATAACATGCCTCCCATATTATGCTTTTCTAAAGTATCCATAGGTTAGCTGCTCATGGCTCTTGTCCGGCCCTTCTGGTGCTCCTGCACTTTAGGATCTGCAAGCCTTTACACACAATCTCTTGCTCCTTGCGGGATCTGCGTTGTTGTGGTCAAGCTTGTGGAAAAATAATAAACATGAAGGCAGCATGTACATATCTCTGTCCTCTAACTTATAGCTGCTATGTCATGATGCTTCTAATCGGCTTTGCATGAGGCTTCTTGGCGCTTTGGTCGAGACTGTCGATGGAGGTCTTTCGTTGCGTCTCGTGGCTCCTCATCCACATTGGGTAATGTTTTCACTGCTCCTGGGCTGTAGGGCTGCCTGAGTGGGTACCTCTTGTGGTACTTGTCCATAATAAGGGCAGTGGGAATCGGTGCAAAACGGTATGATCGATCATGGTTCCTCTTGTTGTTCTTCCGGTTTGTGTGCCTGGTGATAGGGGAAGCAGGTGTAGATTTTGACGTACCCTCTTCACCAGGCTGGGAATCCTCGGTAAAAGAAAGTTTCACTTTCACTTATAAACTTGTATTTCTCCTTTAAACCAATCACTGTCCTCTGGGTCATACTGCTCCCATCCAATGACAGTCCTCTCCCTTATCCCCTCCTCTGGCAGCCATCTTCAGATTTTTAACGCACGCTTCAGTGTTGGGAGTCCTCGAGTTTGCTCTGCGAGCTACTTCTACTGTTTTTGTGTGTTTTTTACGTTAAAAGGTTCTATTTTTGTTACAAAAAAAAGCCTGTGTGCTCTTTTCTCCATCTGCTGACAGCAGGGACCTGTGAAGGGCAAAGATCGTCAAAGTTTCCAGAAGGTCATCAGGCCTATTTTGCACCCTCCAACCATGACGGAGGAGAAGAAGGGAAGATCCCTCTTAAAGCCCTGCACCAGGTGCGGGCTACGGAATGTTTCTCTGGCAGACCAGCACCTACAATGCTTCTACTGCCTGCACCCAGACCATAAGGAGGTGGAGTGCGAGATATGCCTCGGGTTCTCCAAGAAGACGATGAGGAACAGATGCAGTTGAGTGGTGGCTTGGCTTAACACTAAGGCCTCCGAGCCATGCCCCGAACTGGGTTATGCCTCACCCAGGACCGGCCGATCCGCTGAGCAGTCTTCTAAGTCTTTTGAGAGGGCGGCTCAAACGTGGGGCCCTAAAACAAGGCCACAAACCGCAAGTCCGAGTCCACCAAAGTCACTGCAGAAGCGGGTGCCAAAGTGGATAGGGTGCAATAGACATCGCCATCCGCCTCCGTTGCCAGTCAGCACTCGAGCTCCTCCTCACAAAGGAAAACATCCCCCTAAGCAACTGCAGGAGAAGTCAGAGAGGCCGCGGACGGAGGAGAAGGCCGAACTGCCCAAGCAGGCACAATCAGCACAGACTAAGACTTCGTCAATGATAGAGCTGGTGGCAGCTGCTCTCACGACGGCTAAGGGAGCTCACCCTGTGAAGGTAGCCCCCGCAACACAGAAGTATCCTTGCCCCAGAGGCGCAACACTGCAGCAGTGACTTTGGCAAAGTCTGCTGGCACGCCAGAAGTGGGAAACCGACTCAGGCCCCGGTTCAAGTTCCACAGGGGAGGGAAAAAGGGGGGGCGCGAGGAGGCCCCGAAACAGCCCTCCCAGGCTGTGGCATAAGCCATGGAGGTCTCGTCCACAGACTAGGCCCAGGAGTCCTTGCACACGATCCACAAGGACGTGGAAGAGGACGACTGAGACGGGCCTAGTTATCAGATTCCACCAGCTCAGCCGAGGGATGTCTCTCTGGACATTCTGTTGACCCTTCACACCTTGGAGTTAGAGATTCAGAAGAGGATGCCACCAGGCCCAGTTCCAGTGGTTCCCCAGCCCCCCATTCAGCCTCCAACAAAAAGGAAGCTTCATCCGATGACCCCATTCAACATCTGCGTCGGGCTCCTTCTCCCCCAGCAGACACTGGTACAGGGATGGACCGCGTCGGGCCCCTTCTCCCCCAGTAGACACTGGTAAGGGGATGGATATGGCCACCACTACAGACAATGAGGATATTGCCACAGCAGGTGTGAGTCTCTGCATTTGTATGCGCCACCTAGGGCGTCCCCACTGGATGAGGTGGGGTCGTTCCATTCCATGATTGCCAGAGCAACTGAGTTTTTTTCAGCTTGTGCCCTAGGAAGGAGGGTTTATTTTACCAGAGCCGCGGCCATCATGGTGGTGCCCCTTCTGAACGACGTGTGGGAAGATGGCCTGGCCCTCATGAAGAATCCTTGCAAGTCTCCAGCTGAACAGGATAGGCTGGAGAAGAAGTATTGGGTGCCGAATTCCACACCCAAGTGCCTGACGTTGCAACCATCTTGGCATTTGGTGATATTGGTGGCCGTGAGTAAACTGTCAGCTAACCTGTCCTCAACGTCTTCTGTCCCTCTGGGCAGCGAGGGGAAGAAGTTGGACGCTATGGGAAGGAAGGTGATTTACACTGCAGCATCCACTATCAAGGCGGCCAACACATTGTCGATCCTAGCCAGGTACGACTGGGAGCTGTGGTGCAAGCTGGGCCCTATTCTAGAGTTCCTCCTAGAGGACAAGAGGATGGAGGTTATCGCTCTTTTCCAGGAGGGGAAGTTAAGTCTGATCATGCATTACAGTTGCGTTGGAGGACACTGACACAGGGTTCTGGCAGATGGGGAATGGTGTCTGCCTTCATCCACAAGGCTGGATGAAGGCCACAAATTTCCAGCAGGAAGTCCTGGCGAAGGTGTTGGACATGTCTTTCGACAGAGAGGCCTGGTTTGGAAAGGTCGTCGACTAGTCCATCAAGGCGGATTCGGAGACGGCCCGTTCCTTGGGCACTCCAACAGCAGCGCTCTTATTTTCGATCTTCCCAGGGGAAAGGCGAGCAGTTCTTCAAAGATTTCTACTCTTCGTACCGTCAGTCTTCCAGATCCATGACCCAAGAAGCCTACAGAGGCCGTTCCAAGGCCTGCTGTAGCAGAGGACAACATCGCCCACAGGGCAGGATGCCGGCGCCAAAACAGGCCTGAACCGGCTGGGACGTCGGACCCCCACAGTGCACCCCGGTGGGCGGCCGGCTGACAAGGTTTGTCAGCGAGTGGATGCTGGCCGGTCTCGCCGAAGGACACACCCTGGAGTTTCCGTGCAAACGTGTCTGCTGATCCCTCCGGTGTCCCGTCAGGAGCAGCATATCCCTCAGCTCCTGGAAGAGGTACGGGCCATGCTGCGGAAAGGCGCGATAGAGCTGGTTCCCCAAAGACTCTGGGGCTCCAGAGTCTATTCCAGATACTTTCTGTTCAGAAAAAAGATGGAGGCCTAGAGGCCCATCCTAGACCTACGATGTCGCAACAAGAGCCCCAAAAGGTCACGTTGCAGCACGTGCTTGCCCAACTGGAGGAAGGAGACTTCTTGACGTTGCTGGACTTGGAGCACGCCTATTTCCATGTCCCAATTCACAAGAAACATCGAACGTTTCTGCATTTCTTTGTGCAACGTCAGCACTACCAGCTCAAAGCTCTACCTTTCGGTTTGAAGTCGGCCCCCAGAGTGTTCACAAAATGCCTGGCACCAGTGTCGGCCAATTTACGTCTACGGGGTATACACATAACCCGTACCTCGACGATTGACTCATCCGGGCCCGCTCGCGGAAGTTGGCCATCAGACACATGGAAGCGACAGTATTGACGGACCTCGGATTCTCCATCAACTATTGAAAGTCCTGCTTAACACCATTGCAGAAAGTGCTGTTCCTAAGAGCAAGACTCGATACTGTGTCCTGCCTGGCGATGCCCCCGAAGGAGAGTGTAATGGCCGTTCAAGGACGGTGCAGGGGCTGTTGTCGATGAGGACAGCCATGGTGCGGAACCTCAAGTCGTTGATCAGCATGTCGTCCTGCATCTACCTCGTACGGCTCTGCAGGTTGCAAATGCGACCCCTTCAGAAGTTCCTGGATGCTCGCTGGATACAGGTGTTCGGAAGCTTCGCAGACAAGATCCCGCTCAATGAGGAGTTCCGTCGAGCATTAGGGTGGTGGGGCGTCTGCGCCAACATCGACCGGGGCACAGGATTTCACAATCCTCCATACCAGCAGAAAGTTACCACGGACGCGTCACTGGAAGGCTGCGGAGCCCACACCGGACATCTGCACGCTGTGGCAGCCGGAGGGGGAAGGATCTCCATATCAACATCCTAGAGCTACAGACAGTGTTCTGGGCCCTCGCGCCGTGCCTTCCGTCTCTGAAGAGCAAGGTGGTTCTTCAGACAACACCACCACCATGTTCTACATCAGGAAACGGGGGGCACTCGACCCCCAACGCTCTCCAAGGAGGCGCAGGACATGTGGCGCTGTGCCATCTTCACCGAGCTGGACTCAAGAACACCATTGCAGACTCCCTCAGCATGGAATTGCGCTCCTGCCATGAGTGGGAACTTCGGCAGGAACAGGTGGACCGCATCTTTGCCAAATGGGGAAGGCCCCAGATAGATCTGTTTGCAGCGGCAGCGAACTCCAAATGCCAGAAATGTCCACAAACCGAGGAGCCTGGGGGGACGTGTTCTTTTTCCCATGGGAAGGGAGGTCTCTCTGTACGCATTTCCTATGTTGCCTCTCCAGCTAAGAGTCATCAATACACTCAAATAGTGCCAATGCAGGATGATACTCATCACATTGGCGTGGTCAAGGCAGATTTGGTATCTGGACCTTCTCAGCCTGTCAGTGTTGCCTCCGGTAAAGCTGCCAGTGGGTCTGGATCTTTCACCAGAGGAGGAGGAGGCGCAATCCTTCATCACGACCCAAAAACGCTGAAACTACAGCCCTAGAGTTTGAAGGATATGATTTTCCTACGGACTGCAGAGAGGTCCTCACTAAGATCAGGGCGTCAACTTTGAAGTGCCCCATACTGGAGGGATACGTATGAAAACAAATATTACATTTTCCCTCATGTTGCCTGCCCATTATATTGACAGATTAGAATAAGGCTTGCAGTCCATTGACTAGATAGTAAATGTAATAAAAATTATACTCAGTATGATCCTTAACCTTGTTAAATGAATGTTATCTGAATTTTTAATGCAAATACTCCTTACTGAGAAATCACTTGTACTTGGAAAGTTTGTCAGTCAAGGTGTACACTATTTGGATAAGGTAGGAGCAAGACTAGACTGTTGGAAACACAATCCGGCAAAAGTCAACTATATGGTAAAATTATACGAGTGGTAAAGCTAAATGAAGCTTTCGACAATTATGCTCTATGCATGGAAATAAAAAAAATCTTCAGACAATATAATACTTTGCCGGTGTACTTTAAATAAATCCTGATGCCTTGTATAGATCTTCCTACCGGCATTTCGGACTTTCTTTGTGAGAGGTTTGAGGTCCATGCAGAGGTATAAAACAAATTGATATATATTGTCGTCTATGTAAACAATGGGCTGTCTTTGAGAAAATGAAGCACCTTATTATTGAGTGTGAAAAGGCTTCCGTATTGTGTTCGAGGCTATTTCTACATTTGTCCACAGTGTTGGAAAAGTGGATCCCAATATGTTCTGGAGTTGATTCCTGAATGTTAATCAAACCTCGATGATGATTTGTTTTGTATCTTCTATATACACTTTAAGGTGAAAATGTCATGTTTCAAATTTGGATAATATAAGACATTTTCTAAATGTAAGATGTTCATATGTATTGTTTATGTATTGTTGTATGATTGTGTTTTGTATTATTTTGAGTATGAAGGTTTTGCTATTACCGATATATACTTAATCCAAATAAATCTTTCTAGAAGCATTGATATCACAGGCCAAGCCTGGTTCAGGCTTTCTGGAGCTTCATTGGGGCTGTCCCATATAAACTATAGTGAAGTCCATATCTGATACCATTAGGAAATGTCCATCTTGGCTCACAAGCTTTTATTTACCCCAAAACAGATGTCTGCAACATGTTGCGCTTCTGATGTTTTGGACTTCACCTCCCATCAGCCATAGCAAGCTTAATCAATGGTGCGAGATGTAGGAAGTCGTAGTTCAAAAAGTTTGGAGAACAACAGATTGTGGAACTGTGCATCGCCTACACAGCCTGTGACTCACCTGGCTGCCATATCTACTAATCCGATAATCATGGATGCAGTTCTGCTCAGCAGGGCTTTGGTATTATCTAGGTTAAGTGCTAGGCAGTTTAGGATCATCCATTGGTAGAGTTCTCAGAGATGAGCTGATAGGTCACAATCCTTCCCGACTTGCTCCTGCCTTGACTTGCAGGATGCATCTCTTTAGCAACATTTGTGTTTTGCCTGTCCGAAGACTCTCAAAATCACTGGGGGCAGATTGGGGTTGATGCTGAAGGGCAGCGTGGAGGAGGAGAACACCCCAAGGCATCTTAAAGACCACAGGATGTGATTCATAGCAAAAGTGTAGAGAAAGTGTTCTTGTTCATATATTAAGTATTTTTTTGTCATGTTGATGTATCACAATGTTTCAGTGGTTTCTTTGTAAGCACTCTTCGTATACATGAAACGCTTCATAGGGTGCGGAATGTATTACTATAGTTGAATTTGATATTTCTGTAACTACTTCTTATATACGGATGCTATTGTCTGAAAATCAAATAAAAAATGTAATTGAAAAAAATTAAGGGGACAGGTCCTAGATGGCAATTGCTCCTTTCCCTTTTGTATTGGTATGTTACTTAAAGTATGTAGGGTCAGACGTTTCCCTGGACATTAAGTATGTTGCTGTCTTTAACATTTTACAGTAGTTGGAGGTTGTTTGCTGATATACCAGTATGCTGCTTAGCAAATGAGACCTTGTATTCCAAGGATACTATCCCTAAAGAGGAGGAGTTGAGGGCTGTTTAGATTGTGGCTCCTGGCAGGTGGGCTGGCATGACTACCTTGAGAGATTTCTGTGAACAAAGTCTAAACAAAAAAAGGCATACTGTTGATTCCAATTATACGTTAAGCGAACACATTTTTACTTGTTCTGTGCTCTTTAATTTGCAGGAAATATTTTCTCTCTTGTAACGAAGTGATGAGAAACAACATATTGTTGTACAGATGTAATTTGAAATATGTTCTTTCTTCTCTTCGGCAGCGTCATTTGATGGAGAGAAACATTCTGTCCAGCTGCCATCAGTACATAGTGCATCATTTGTACTTCGATTTCTGGAAAAGCTTTGTCACAGTTTGCAATGTGACAATCTCTTCAGTAGCCAGCCGTTTAGCCCTTATATGGCAAGTGTTCATAGCCCCATCGAATATGATAGACACAAGTCAGGTAATGTGAATCTTCTTTTTGGAATTGCAATGTACATGTAAATGTGTCTATTAATGACATTTCAATTTCCCCATATTACCTATTCATTTTTATTGTGATTCAATGTTGAGCAAAGATTGTGAGACTGTTGGAAGTATTGTAGGACTTTCAAATTGAAACCAGAGCTTCAGTTTCATTTTCAGGAACCAGAAACGGCTGATAAACGTACATTCCAAAGCTGTTTCTTGCATAGTGGAAGGTAAAACGTCTACTTTTTGCCAACTGCACTGGTCCCTTCATTTTATGTTTGTTTTTTGTAATGCTCTGGCCATTTTCCCCCATGGGAGTTCCATCCAGATCTCACAAGATAATAAGCACTTAAGGTTGAAGCACTTCAGGGATCTTTATGGCTCCCAAAGGGAGGGTTCTACTACTTAGTGTCTCTTACTCTCCCTGCACCGGTAACCTGGCTGAGACAGTACTGGTTCCGATTGGTGGCAGTTTACCTTAATACAGTTGCTGCATAAGCTGTTGTTTTTTTGGCTAGCAGAAATCTTTTTTTAATTTGAGAACTCTCAAATTCAAGTCTCTAGATGTTGTGAAATCCAGTAGCTGCCCACAACTTTACTTGGACACCTTTATATGATTGATTAGAGAAAAGTAATAGCTATTGTTAGGCAAGATTGTGTGCATTACCCTTCGGGAGACTACAGCAACCTTGAACTGGCAATAGGAACCCAACCTTTGGTATAAGTCTGTACTACACGGGTTGGTAGTGTGGCTGAGCAGTCAGGCTTATCTTAAGAGGGGTCAATGTGAATAATATGGTTTTTACACAGATTCACATTGACAAGTATTCAAATGAACTCTTACACTCAAGGTTTTTTGATTAAACAATTATTAATTTAACAGTCAGTTGAATAAGCCTTATTCGGACGGGAGCAATATATAAACAACACACAAATACACTTCAAAATACACACTTTTAGTTTCTCTAAATCAGCAAGTACCCATTTGGGATGGTACACAGATGTTTCCTACCCCCTGAGGTGACTTAAATATCTAGGACATTGTGGACATTAATATATCACTGGTACCTTTAGAGCAATACTGAGTTAGTATCAAAGAAAAGGGTTTGAGAATAAAACAAAGGTTAAACAAATATTCTGACGCAGGTAAGTACTTTTGAACACCCAATGCTAAGTAAATTAACCCTTCCCCGGAGGAGAGGTAAATCAGAAAGTCAGAGGTAAGAAGAGTCTTTCAGGGAGCCAGGCCAGCAAATGTTAATTGAGCAAAAGTATAGGTGAGCTGAAGCACTTCTTGCAGTAAGTAAAAGTCTTGCACAATGTTTTAGAAGTCTTTGCAGAAATAATCACAGTAGGGCCACAAACTGGGAGGCTTGTGAGGGTCAAAGCTGCAAGCAACTCTGCGAAAGCAACCAAGACAAGTATCAACTGAGAACAAGTAAGGCTACACAACAAGAGGTAAGTCCGCTTAGTTTTACAGTGCCTGTGGTTAGAAGAAATGGTTCCAACTGGCTTCTGTTCCTGTGTGGCTCTGCAGACCCTGTTGTTCCTGGGCCTCAGTCGTGGCGACAAGAGGGAGGATGTCTGGGGACTCCTGCACTGCAATGGGAAGGTCGGCAGCAGCAAAGGGCAAACTTCAATTCACCGGCACTTCGCGGTTGCAGATACTTGCATCTGTAGCAAATGGCACCTCCGCGGTCTCTCGGATACGACTCTGGACTTACTCGCATCTGGGGTCCAGCTCTCTGTTGAGGTGGCTCAGGCTTTGTCGGTTCTGATTCCTGGGAGTCCCGAGGATCTTCCTGGAGCACTGGTCCGACTTAGACACTCACTCGATTCTGGTGTTCCTCTGCATGGCACTTAGGTTCCTGCAGCAACAATGGAAGTACAGCCAGCTTTGAGAGGATTTCCAGATGAGCTCGTCTTGGGGTCGATTGGTCCCACCAAACCAATGGGAGAGGTCATCCTTTGCAGGTCTTCTCAAGTCGAGGTGAATTTGGGGCTTCAGCACAGCAGCAGGGCTTCACCGGGCAAACCAGCAGTCCAGGAGTTGCAGCAGGTGTCTCTTCCAAGTTGTTCTTTGGATTCCTTCGTCCAGTGGTCGACTCTGCCTTCCAAGTCAAAACACCTCACCTTTTATGCAGGTTTCTCCCATTCATTTGCAGCCTACCTGTCGATCACGCAGCAGGGTGGTTGTCCTCCAAAGACAGCCCTCCAGCCAATCACCCTTGGGTGCCTTCCTGTAACCAAGGAGACTAAGCACAGGGAGTTACGTGCACCTCCCTCACTTCCTGCCCTTGCCAGACCCGCTGGAGCCATAGGCAGGCTTCACTAGTGAATCCTGCCAAAGACAAAACGAACAAAGGGACCAAACCCGGTTTGGCGCGCAGAGTAAATCTCAAGAAGGACCTTTCTGACAGGAAATGGCAAAAAAAACAAGAGTGTGCCATTTTGACAAAATGGGAACCCATGGGTGCCATACTGCAGCTGCAATTGCATCCCGCGCTAAAAACACATAATGGTAAAAAGTAAACCACTGCCACCAGCAATTAATTGTAGAAAGGGTAACATAAAAATGTTACATGAGAAACTAGACAAAGGGGGTACTAAGTATCCCCTCCAGCACCCTATGGTAAGATAGTGTGTGCTGGGTCTAGAAAGTTTACAAAATGTAAGCAAAGTCAATTTCACTGTACTGCTCTTGGGAACAGTAGTTTCACCAAGAGAAGGTATTTAAACCTTTGGGAAATCTTAAGACTTCCCTGTGCCACTGCACTGAAGGTGCTGTGTGTCACAATGTAAAGATGTTGCCCATGGAGTTTCAGACTCCAAAGTCAAAAACACAGACCAAATCACAGAAAAATACATGAGAATGGGAAAAAGGTCTCTCTCTCTCCAGGTTAGAAATTAAAAGTCCTAAAGTCCAGCAGAAAGAGCTATGGGTCTCCAAGTCGGAAGGGAATTAGCAAATTTCTGAGAATCCTCCCAGTGAGGCTTTTGGAGTGAAAAGCAAGTGGAAGCTGACGTAACCGAAGAAGCCAGCGACCAGAGATGCCTGCATACGCTGTGCAACACTGTGAAGCAACCACCACTGCTGCCCTTACCCCTTTTCTAGGCAACACAGGAGCTCCGACGAGGATAACTCCTTCCCTTTGGCTGGTTGGAAACGCCAGTCCCAAGATGAATTTTAAAAGCCATCTGTCGAGGTCCTAAGAGCTTCCAGAACTGCGGTACCCTAATACCATGCAACCTGCTGACCATTTCAAGTGCATCGTTGTGGTAAGGCTGAACCTGTAAGGACACCCTAAATCGTTGCTGAACCTGTAAGGACACTCCATAGATCCAGCCTAACTCGCCCAAACACCCTCACCAGAGTGTGGGACTGCAGGAAGCGAAGAAGATTGACCTTGGGATCCGTGTCCTATGTTGGTGCTGCAGAAAAGGCACCAAAACAGCAGAGTGAACCAAGAAGTTGCTGAAAGTCATGCTACGGTTCCTCCCTCGAGACTGCTGCTGAGAGATCCTGTCCTTTGTCCTACCTTCAGTCACCAGACCAAGGACTCTGCAGGTCAGGTCCAGAGCCAAACATCACGGAGCATCCCGCGCAAACATTTTCTTCTAACCTAAGGTACTGTGGGGGAAAAGTATTGCTTACCTGGTTCCAAGAAGTCACTCCAGAGGTTGGAGTGCACATAGAGGTGTCCAGTGCAACACCTTCTTACCTCCGACCCAAGCCTCTGCTTGTGTGCCCTTCTTGAGCCTGTTTTTAGGTCTACTTTGTACTCTTACGTCCCGTCCCCTTTCCTCCATACTGCCTGGGTGTCCCTCGCGAGGAACGAGAGACGGAATCTTTTTCACCAGAAAAATCTTCTTCCCCTCTAAATTTAGAGGCGCGCAGAGGTGCGGCCCTGGGAGCATGCGCTGGCCTGACTCCGCCCTCCGGTGCCACACCTCGGTCCCCTTTTCCGCGTCAAAGGGAACAGGCCGAATTCACCAGCGCTCCTGGGTTTGGCTTCGACCACGTAATTCCACGCGCAGATTGTTCCTCTATATCTTCTTTTTGTCTTTTATCAATTATTTACTGGGTCCTCAGACGCCACAGCTCCTCCCCGGCGCATGTCGACTTCAACAGGGTTCAGCAGGTGCCCACCCTGCAATGGGCTCCTCCCGAGTTCAGACCCCCACGCCCTCTGCCTACGTTGCCTTGGCCCAGACCACGGTTGGCTAGCCTGTTCCGCATGGGGCTCGCTGTCCTCAAAAGCGCTGAAGAACAGACTAGCCAGATGGAGGGAGCTCTTTCAGCGATCTCCTTCTGAGGATCTCAAGAACTTCATGAAGCATCGATCCAGGCCTGAGGAAGGGCCTATATTTTCATCAACACCCCGCAAGGGAGACTCCTTCCCAGGGACTCTCCTGCGCTGGAGGGACCGGTCAGGTCCTTATACCAACACACGCACCGAGGCTGTCACAGCTACCGGCCTCCTGGCTGAGGGTCTTCGGATCTTTCCAGTGGCAGTGTTGAGGGGCCGCTAGGCTCTGTTACCGGGCTTGCACCTGAGGGGCTCCGCCCTTGTACACCCTGTTACCGGCAGTACGTCCAAGCTGGCGCCTGAACGCAGCTCTAACAACCCCCGGGTCGAGGTTTGTGCACCTACTGGGCCCATTCTCGAGGAGCTGGGCAAGTCACGCGCCTCACACATAAGAGACTTGGCAGAGGCTGACCCCAGCGAGCCAAGCAACACGTCGTAGCCACGTGGTAGGCAGTTTAACAAAATGTCTGACGTGCCAGAAAGGGACACCCATTCGCCTCTGCAAGACTTCGAAGAACGAGTATCGAGGTGGGACTGGCAACAACCAGGTACGTTGCCTACGGCCTACCCTTCTTATGTGCAGGGCTGTTTCCCCTTGCGTCCGTATGTACAGGGTCGGCAGCCGACTCTTGCTACCCCGTCCATGCCCTCTTCCTCCTCCTACTCTTCAGCCAGCGAGGAACGGATCTTCGAGAAGTTCCTCGGCCTCATGAAGTCTCCACAGAAAAGGGCTTTCATCAAGGACGCAGTCGGGGAAGTCCTTCCCGCTATGCTAGCGGCACCACAGATGCCTCCAGCAACGCCTCTGGCCCCGGCGCAGCAGCCGGCTCCTCAGCCTACTCCACAGGCGGTTCCATACCAGCCTCCTCCACCTCTTCCTCAGCCTCCGTCCGTAGTCCCAGGGCCCCAGCCTCTGGCTCCGGATACTTCTTCTCCTCCTCCACAGGATCCCTCAGATCCTCCGGATACTGATGAGGAGGATCCTGACACACCATCATCATGCAGGGGCTTCCACGAACGTCTCTCGAGCCTGGCGGAATACCTGGGCCTCCCCCAGCCCCAGGTATAACAGCCGGCAGAGGGCGTCCTTTCTGAAGTCTTCACGAGGCGCCTTTCTGCCAGAACGTTAATTCCACTACAGACCAACGTGGTGTCCCTCGCCAAGAAGGGTTGGCTCAAACCCCACTCTGATCAGCCAGTCAACCACCGCCTGGACGCCAAGTACGGGCAGATGGAGGGGGATACACTCTTGCTCTCCTCCCATCCTCAGCTACACTCCTCAGTGATTGCTGCAGCATCACTGTACTCCAAGCCTCAGTCGTCCTTGTCTTCATCATCTACGGCGCTGTTAGGCAAGGAGGAGAAAGCTGTATTCCAGTGCTTCCTTGCATCTGCGACCGGCCAACGCAGACGTCATGCTGGCAGCCGCCAACCAGAGATTATGGCGGGAAATTGCCGACTTCCTCCCGGAACTCCCCGCCCACAGCCAATCACGTTTTAAGGTGGGGCTAGCCAAAGCCAAGCTCGTGGCTCAGGATATCATGGAGTCCGCCCTGGCACACATTGATACCGCTGGACGTGTCATCTGTATTGCCGTGGACATGAGGATGGCCTGGCTCCGGGCAACCAAGTTCAACCCTGATGTCCAGGAACGCATTCTAGATCTGCCTTTTGAGGGCAGTGACTTCTTTCACTCTTCACAGACGAGAAGCTGGAGAAAAAGAACCGCTCTCAGACGGCTGAGATTTTATCCATACTTGCAAAGACCACGCCCAAAGCGTACTCCCAGTCTCAGCAACGCTCAGATAAGGGTCGCTCATCTGGAGGCTTCTGCGGCTTCCAGGAACGGAGGTCTAGCCAGCCGGAACACTCGCCGACCCAAGCATCATAAAAGGGAAGGGGTAAGGGCTTTTTCCAGTCCCCCCTACCCCTCCTCCTCCTCCACCTCTGCCTCCGAGGGCAAGAAGTCCTAACACACCCCTCCAGGTCCACATGTCTTACTCTTCACACACACTTTTGGCCACAGAACTTTGCGGACAGCTGGATCCTGTCAGTAGTCTTCTCGGGTTACCGTCTACCTATTCCTGCCCCTGCCTCCTCCCACCTCTCCTCCTCTCCCTCAAGTTGTGACAGCAACTCTTTTGGCGGAGATTCGGTTGCTCGTCCTGAGCCAGGCCGTCAAAGAAGTCCCAGCCTCCCAGCAAGGCTCAGGCTTTTACTTCAGGATCTTCGCCATTCAGAACCACCACCAGGCTGGCCTGTGAGTTGTACTGGACCATTCTACCCTCAACCTCTCCTTACCTCTTCAGAGATTCAAGATGGTTACGCCAGCCTTTATTGCGGAGACATTGTGCAGGGGAGACCTGATGTGCTCCCTGGATCTGAAGGACGCTTATCTGCATGTCCTGATCTGGCAACCCCATCGTTCTTTCCTCCGGTTCAGGATCATGGGCTGCCATTTTCAGTACAAGGTCCTCCCTTTTGTCCTCAACTCGGCCCGAGGGTCTTTACCAGACTCATGAATGCTGTGGCAGCCCTCTTCCCGGCCTCCATATATACCCCTACCTAGACAACTGGCTCGTCAGGGCTACATCTCAAGAAGCAGCTCACCACTCCTCCCATGCACTGATGAACACACTATACGACCTGGGCTTTTCGCTCAATCTCAAGAAGTCGCAGCTGCAACCCACGCAGTCTGACTTTCCTGGCCCTCATTTGGGACATGCGCTCCAAGAGGGTCTTCCCCTCTGAGGACAAGATCAGGAGGGCCATGTCCCACTTTCTCAGATGAAGCGCTACTTTGGCTTGGTGGTACCAGCATCTCCTGGGTCTTTTTGCAGTGGTACTGTTGGCCATCCCCCACACAAGACTCATGATGATGAGGCTTCAACTCCACTTCGCAGCGTCGTGGAACCAAGAGAGGAGCTCACAGGCTGAAATCATCAAGATCCCCATCTCTCTACCCGGGCCTTACATGGTGGTCTAGGGACTGCAACCTGCGGACGGGCAAGCCCTTCACACTCCCCGTCCCACAGGTGACTATTACCACAGACTCCTCCCTCGAGGGCTGGGGAGCCACCCTGGAGGGTCTCTCGGTCCACGGCAAGTGGACCTGTCAAGAACAAGAATACCACTTCAATTGGCTGGAACTGAACGCCATCTGGTTAGCGCTCAGAGCCTTCCTCCCACGTCTCAAGGGAAGGGTTGTCCTCATCCAGACAGACAACTAGACCAGTATGTACTACATCAACAAGCAAGGGGGGACCAGATCCCCTTCCCTGTTCAGACTGGCTATCAGCATGTGGGAATGGGCCTTAGAGAACGAGATTTTCCTCACGGCAGTCCGCCTTCCATGGGAATCCAACCTGGAAGCGGACAGGTTCAGCAGGTTGGGAGCAGACAACTACAAGTGGCAGCTGAACGACCTGGTTGCACAGGAGATCTTCCACAAATGGGGGCTCCCCCTGGTGGATCTCTTTGCCACAAGGCGCAACAAGAAGTGCCCTCCGTTCACCTCCCAGCAGGGGCAGGGCCTAGGCTCCCTGGGCGATGCCTTATGGATCCAGTGGAACGGCATGTCTGCCTATGCCTTCCAGCCCATTCCACTGATTCAGAGTGCTTTGCAAGTTCAAGGAGTCTCACCAGCTCAACGTCATTCTGATAGCTCCGTGGTGGCCAGCCAGGCCATGGTTCTCGGAGCTGCTCAGCCTCTCGGAGGTCCCTCCAATCCACCTCCTGACGGGCCCAGCACATCTTCTGACACAGCAGGGGGGCAAGGTCGTCCACCCTGCCCCTCAGAAGCTGGCCGTCACAGCATGGTTTCTGAGAATGTGACGCTCAGCCAACTCAACCTATCCCAAGCCAATCTGGAAATCATATAGGGGGCGAGGAGCAAGGCTACCAGAGCCCAGTATAAAAGTAAATGAGGTAGTTTTTTGGAGGTTTGTTCTGGGTACAGCTTCTTATGCCGGTGACCTAAATGTGCCATGTTAGTGAGTCGTGTCACGTTGGTGTGCTGTTTTTAGGAGGGACCAATCCCCCACCCCCTCCTTGGTTTCTTTTTTTAAAAAAAAACTTTATTTTTGGTATATTCAACTAATTATACAGTAGTCAAAGAAATTGCAACTTAAATAAACATGGAAGTAACATGTGCCTCGTCCCCCCCCCCAGCACCCAGGTCCCCGCGGATACACTTGTGCATGAGTTTAATAGTTATCAGTTTGACGCCGATCTCTGGCTGGCCTAAGTGCCTGGGTTATTTTGATGGAGTTCTGGGGATGCTTCCCTTGAAGAGTCACTATTCTCGGTGGACAACAAGTAGGCGGTGTAGGGGCCCCAGATGTCGGGGGAGGGTGGGGAGCATGTAGAGGTAGTAGCTTGATGAAGTTTGATTCTGTGTGTTGACAGGATATTTCTTTCAACCATTGCTGTGGGGTCGGTGTGGGTCCCTTTCCCCATGACATTGCAATTCTCCTGCGCGCCAACAGCAGCAGCAGCCCACCCAGCTTGCGTGCGAGGGTGGGGCGGGGGGTGCTTAGTGAGACCCAAGTGTGTGACCTTGGGATCGGGTTCTATGGGTACACTTATGATTGCGGCGGTCTTTTCGAGTATTGTTTCCCAGAATTGTTGAATGGCAGGACAGGACCATGCAAGGTGGAGAAAGTCTGCCGACGGGGCGCCGCAGCGACCGCATGTCGGGGGGGCTTGAGGGGTGGTAGTGATGGATTCTGACGGGGGTATGGTATGCTTGATGGATGAATTTTAGGTGTATTAGTTTATATCTTGTGTTTAGCGATGCCTTCTGTGTTTGTGCTAGGATATACTCCCATTCTCCGTCTGGAATTTCCACCTGAAGGGCCTTTTCCCATCTCACCTTGGGTGTTATCGGGTTCGGGGATGTTTCCGTTAGCAGTGATTTGCATAGCACTGACACTAGTTTACCTTCCCCCTGTGACTGGATGACCCCGTGCAGTAGCTGCCATGTTGCGGGTTGTCGTGGAAATGACGGAAGTATAGCTTGGAGGGAGCGTCTGAGGCGGAAATAAATAAATGCATCAAGGGCAGTGGTAGCTCCACAGGTTTTGGCCTGTTGGGGAGTGAGAAAGTACCCATCGAGGAAGAGGTCGCCCATGGTTTTTAATTTTAGTTTGTCGACCCAATTTTGGTACATTTTCTCTGTAGTTAGGGGGATTCCAGGAATTAATTTTATCGGTAGGAGAGGACAGAACCTGGTCTGAATGTCACATTTTTGCACAATTTTTTTCCATATTGCTATGGTGGAGGGGACCGTATTGTGTGGAGTGTGTGTTTGGCCGAGGATAACTGCTCTGAGCAGGTAAGGGGATGTGAGAGCTTGCTCTGGTTGGACATGGGGCCATACTAAGTGCGTGGCGTACCAGTGGCCCAGAAATTGGGCTTGGGCTGCCCAATAATAATGCTCAGTCAGGGAGTGCCATGCCGCCCTTTTTTACTGGTTGGATTAGTGACTTATAGGTGATTCTGGCTGGTTTGCCCACCCATAGAAGTTCTAGGACTAGGCTCCGCAGGCGTTGGAGATGTTCCTGGGGCACCAATAGGGGTAGATTTACAAAGAGATAGAGGAGTTTGGGGAGTATCACCATTTTCTCTATCGACACTGTTAGTGACTTCCATCTGTCAATTTTCCCCTGAAGTATTTGAGTTACTTTACCGTAGTTGTCATGAAAGAGAGTTTGGTGGTCCCTGGCCATTTGAATGCCTAAATACCAGACATTTGTGTGTTCCCATTTGAAGCCGAAGTCATCTGGGAATTCTTGGGTTTCTGGGGTTAGCGGGAATATAATGGACTTGCTGTGGTTGATCTTTAGGCCTGAGAAGTTGCCGAATTTGATTATATCATGTATTACTGGGTTCAAGTTTGTCGCCGGGTCTTGTATGTAAAGAGCGATGGCGTCGGCATACAGGGAAATTATTAATTTGTGGGGACCAAAGGTGAGGCCTCTGTGCATGTGTCTGGCCCGGAGGTCGGAAGCGAGGGGCTCCATTACTTGCGCAAAGAGCAAGGCGGATAAAGGGCACCCTTGCCTGGTTCCCCGCTGAAGGTCGATTGCCGACGATCTGGTTTTCCCAGAGTTATGTGTGATTTGGATTTGTTGTACAGGCGGGCGGTTAACTGGATAAATCAATTGCCGAGACCCATTAGTTGAAGGACCTCAAAGAGAAGAACAAGTTACTTCTTACCTTGTAACGTTCTTTCGACGGGATGTTCCTCCGACATATTCCTCATCTTAGATATCTCCTGCCAGCTCTGCTGGCCTCGGAAAATTTTTTCTCTCGAGAGGGCACTGCGCGTCGACGTCCTTCGAGTCGATGTCCCTCGACAGCCGCCGTATCGACGCCGAAGTCATCCTGGCTATAAAGGCCGCGCGCAGCGCCCGTTGCTCAGTTCCGTTTTGTAGCCCACAAATATGCTTTCTGGACTAAACTAATCACCCTGAAGGAGCGTAAGCTGCAACAACAAGGGAAGTAGAACTGCGGGGATGGTTGGGAGGGTCGATGAGGAATACGTCGGAGGAACATCCCGTCGAAAGAACGTTACAAGGTAAGAAGTAACTTGTTCTTCGAAGGGATTGTGTCCTCCGACGTATTCCTCATCTTAGATATGCTCCCAGAGCAGTATTCTATTATTGGAGGAGGGAGTACTGACTTCATGCTGTCTTCTATTGATGAATAGAATGCAGTACAGCCCTTCCAAGCCTAGTCTCTTGACTGGAGGAGGAATCCAAATTGTAAAATCGTGTAAAGGTATGGACAGACGACCATGTAGCGGCCGCACAGATGTCTTTAACCGGCACACCTCTTTTGAGGGCCGATGAAGCTGCAATACCTCTGGTCGAATGAGCCCTAAGGTTTTGAGGGGGCTCTTTTCCTGCCAATTTATAACATTCCAGAATGGCTAGGATGATCCATCTGGAAATGGTCTGCTTAGTTATTGGTAACCCCAGCTTGTGACCTGTGTAACCTACAAACAGCTGGTCTGCCTGTCTTACCCTGGCTAGTCTACTGATGTAAAAACTTAAAGCCCTTCTAGGGTCTAGCCTGTGTAACCTCTCTTCCTCTTTCCCCGGGTGAGGAGGAGGATAGAAAGATGGTAGGGTAATCTTCTGAGTGATATGGAATTCAGAAACCACCTTTGGGAGGAAATTAGGCTTCACTTGCAGGACAACTTTGTCTTTTTGAAAGATAGTGTGAGGGGGTTTACAAGAAAGAGCTTGTAATTCGCTCACCCTTCTAGCAGATGTAAGTGCTATTAATAAAACAGTTTTAAGGGTAAGGAATCTTAACGAACAAGAATGGAGTGGTTCGAAAGGTGTGCCCATCAGGAAAGTTAGGACTAAGTTTAAATCCCATAGGGAAACTTGGAATGGTCTTGGGGATAAACATTGGTTAACCCCTTAAGAAATTGTATTACCAAGGGTAACTTGAAATAGGATGGTTCTTCCGCAGTGCGCTTAAAGATGGATAGCGCTGCGAGATAGCCCTTAATGGTGCCAACTTGAAGGCCTGAATTTGACAAATATAGTAGGAAGGACAAAACCATTGGTGTACCACATGAAAAAGGGTCGATATTCTGTTCTCTACACCAGCTGCAAAATCTGTTCCAACGGCAGTGGTATAAAGACTTTGTTGCTGG
This sequence comes from Ambystoma mexicanum, assembly GCF_040938575.1. Lineage (NCBI taxonomy): Eukaryota > Metazoa > Chordata > Amphibia > Caudata > Ambystomatidae > Ambystoma > Ambystoma mexicanum. The sequence goes on along the minus strand of NC_090939.1, from coordinate 737,568,496 downwards.
CCTCCTTGCCGAAAGCAACACCTCCATAACATCATCAGGGAGGTCCCAATCCTTGTACCTCAGCCTTTCAGAAGCCAAGCGTGAAGGTTGAGGGTTTTGATGTCTGGATGGAGAACCTGACCTCCCTTCTGTGAGAGTAGGTTCTCTCTGAGTGGAAGTCGAATTGGAGGGCAGATGGACAAGTCTAGAAGGTCCAGGTACCACGTTCTCCTGGCCCAATCCGGGGCAATTAGGATCATGGTTCTCCGGAATCTTCTCAACCTCCTGATCATTTGAGGAATGACAGGGACCGGTGGGAACGCGTACAGAAGCGGAAACTCCCAGTCCACTATGAACGCGTCTCCCAGAGCTCCTCTCGGGGGAAATTCCCTTGAGCAGAACAGGTCGCATTTCCTGTTGAGGCTGGTGGCGAACAGATCTACCTGAAGGGTTCCCCAAAGGGCGAAGATCTCCTGAAGGACTTCCTGAGCTAGCTCCCACTTGTGGGAGACTGTACTCTGCCTGCTCAGAGCGTCCGCTGTCAAGTTCTTCTCTCCGGCTAGGTGAACTGCCGATAGAGAGATTCCTTCTTGGATTGCCCAAAACCAGAGCTGCATCGCCTCTCTGCACAGGGGTAGTGATCCTACGCCTCCTCTTTTGTTGAGGTAATGCATGGCCACCGTGTTGTCCATCATTATCAGGACGTTTTTCCCTTGTACAGCTGGCAGGAACGCCTTCAGCGCAAGTCTGATGGCTCTCAGCTCTAACAGGTTGATATGTAGTCTGGACTGCGATGGAGACCAACGACCGTTGATGGTCAAGTCGTTGGCTTGGGCTCCCCACCCCGTGAGTGAGGCATCCGTGACTACTGTTATCTCCGGCCAGGGTTGCCAAAACTGTTCTCCTTTCAGAATGTTCTCCTGACAGGCCCACCACTGAAGGTCTCGAGCTACTCTGTCGGGAACCTGAAGAAGATCTGTCATTCTCCCTGAGAATTGTGACCACTGAGTCCTCAGTGTCCACTGGAGGGATCTCATTCTCAGGCGAGCCTCTGGCACTAGGAAAATGCAGGATGCCATGAGGCCTAGCAACCTCAAAAAGTCGAAGGCTGGGAGACGTTGGGCATGTTGGAACTTGGTAACCATCTGTAGAATATCTTGAGCCCTCACCTCTGGTGGCGAGGCTTTTCCCAGGGAAGTGTCCAGGATCGCTCCTATGAACTGGAGTCTCTGTGATGGTATCATTTGTGACTTCTTTAAATTGAGGGAGAAGCCCAGTCTGTGAAGGAAGTGGCACACGTGATTTAGCTGGATCTGAGCTTGTTCCGAAGAAACGGCCCTGATCAACCAATCGTTCAGGTAGGGGTAGACGTGAATCCCTTCCCTGCTTAGACTTGCCGCCACTACCGACATTAACTTGGTGAAGACCCTCGTTAACTTGGTGAAGACCCTCGGGCGGAGGTCAGCCCAAATGGCAGCACTCGAAATTGATAGTGAGCGTTACCAATTGCGAACCTCCGGTATTTCCTGTGTTTGAGATGGATAGGCACATGGAAAAAAGTGTCCTGAAGGTCCAGAGATACCAACCAGTCCTGGAACTGAAGGGCCTGGAGGATCTGAGAAAGAGTGACCATCTTGAATTTTTCTTTCTTGAGGAATTTGTTCAATTCTCGCAAGTCCAAGATGGGTCTCAGTCCTCCGTCTTTCTTCGGAATGAGAAAGTAAGGGGAGTACCAGCCCTTGTTCCTCTCTGCTACAGGTACCGGTTCTATGGCACCTTTCTCTAGCAGATCCAAAATTTCCTGCAAGAGGAGCGGATCTAGAGCTTTCTGAGAGCTGATCCTCGGTGGATGACTCTGAGGTATACGTAGGAAAGGCAGGCAGTAACCTTGGGCAAATGTTTCCAATGCCCAAGCATCTGACGTGATAGCCTGCCATACCGCCAGATGTTGAGTCAACCTGCCTCCTACAGGTGTCCTGTGAGGGAAGTCCTCAGAGTGGTTTTGGGGCCGCTGATGAAGATGCCGATGGTAAAGAGGCACCTGCTGTTGCTGCGGCTTTTGAATATCTACCCCGTCCACCTCGGGTAGTTTTTCGTCCCCTCTGAGCCGGTCGTCCTCTACCTCTTCCGAATGCGGAGTAGAAGCGAAAGGACTTGCCCCTTGCAGAGGTTCCTGTGGGACGAAAAGGAGTCTGACGGATTGGAGCTCCTAGGGATTTTGCTGCTGCTTTTGAAGTTTGCAGTTTCTCTAAACTGTCATCCGCCTTTTTCCCGAACAAAGAAGAGCCATCGAATGGTATGTTCAAGAGCCTGGCTTGCACATCTGGGGCAAAACCAGACTTTCTCAACCAAGCGAATCTCCTGGTTGATTTACTTGCCGCCATTGCTCTGCTGATACTGTCAGCCGAATCAATGTCCGTCTGGAGGGATTCGCACATAGCGTCTTTACCGTCCTGTATAATATTCAGGAACGCATCCCTTTCTTCTCTCTCCGGGATGCAGTCAGCCGCTGTAGAAGCACACTCCCAAAGTGTATGGCTGAACCTAGCATGGGTGCAAGTAGCATTAACAGATTTTAACGCCATGCTACATGCTGAAAAGACTTTCTTTGCCATAGCATCATATTTTTTATCGTCCCTGTCCTGTGGGACGGTATGATAAGCCGTCTTGACATCGGTGGAGGAGGCTGCCTGTACCACCAGACTTTCTGGGGATGGGTGTTTAGACAAAAACTCTGTGTCTGTAGAGGATACCCTGTACTTTGTAGACAGTTTTTTATTTACTGCTGTTACGACATCTGGGGTTTCCCAGTTTGTCAAGATCTTCCTCTGAAGAGCTTTATGAAAAGGCACCACAGGATCTTCCTGTGGGCCTTTGTCAAGAATATCCGTGAGGTCATCTTGTTGGAAAGATTGTGAAGGTGCAGACCACCCCATAAACTCTGTGATCCTGGCCATTAAGGCTCTATAGGGGGTTTCGGCATGTTCCCCCGGGTCTGGCCTAGCAAACTCCACCTCAGGGGAGGTGTCTAACCCACTTGCCTCATGTAAGGAATCATGAAGATCCTTTAACCTGCGTTCTTCAGAGGAAAATTCCTCTCTAATTGGGGTTACAGGTCCCTGCAGCTCAAATGTCTTCCTGTTCAGACAATTCACCCTCTTCCAATATTGAGGACATAGTTCTCAATTGTTCTGAACTCATAAAGGGTGTAAACCCCATTTCCAAGGCTGAGGGTGCCGAACTTGTCATAATCGGCCTCGAAAACGTCAATGTCGTCGACGTCGAAGGCTTCGAGCGTGGCGTCGAAAACCAAGGCGGAGGCCTCGAAGACCTCGACAGAATTGGGATTCTACTCGACGATCTCGAAGCCATCGACGTCGAGGACCTGGGGATAGACACTGGGTGTGTCGTAACCGTGACTTTTCTTGGCGTCGACACCGGTGTCGACGCTGGCGTTGAGTCGACAGACTCGTGTGTCGAAGGTCCCTTCGACAACGGCGTCGAAGACATCGACCTCAACGCCGACGGAACTTTCGTCGACGGAACCTTCGAGGAAGGTTTGGAGGTCATAGTCCTGCTCGAGGGTTCATGACGCGCTCGAGAGGTTTCCTTTGCCGGGTATTGTGACTCGCGGCGTTTTTGACCTTTGGGTTTTTCGACCAGAGCATCGCTCTCGGCAGTCTTCGAGGGGGTCGAGGCCGCTTTCTCGAAGACGCTCATCATATTTTTGCGGAATTCCTCCCACTCAGCCCAGGAACTATGTTTCGTGGGGCACGGGATTCTCTCTGGCGAAACAGAGGAAGAGGAAGACTGAGAAGGGGATCTTCGACGTCTCCTCTTCGAGTGTTTCGATCTCGAGGAGTGATGAGACCCACTCCGAGATCTGGAGCGCGAATGGTGACGAGGAGACGAATGTCTCGACTTCGTCGACGAAGAAGAAGCTTTAAAAGTCTTACCTTTCTCCAGCTTCCCCCTACGCTCCTTCAGGGCCTTAGCTGTCATGGACATACAGTCCTCGCACTCCGAACAATGGTGTTCAGCTCCCAAACACCACAGACAAACTCTGTGAGGATCAGTCAGCGACATCTTTTTCCCACAATCTCGGCATTTTTTGAAGCCGGATCGAGGAGTTGTCGGTTCCGACGAAGAAGCCATCGAGTACGGTATCGAATAACTCGAGATAAATAGGTTTAACTGACAAAACTGAGCAACGGTATTCCGAGGCACTGAGTACGCGAGGAAAAACGGAACTGAGCAACGGGCGCTGCGCGCAGCCTTTATAGCCAGGATGACGTCGGCGTCGATGCGGCGGCTGTCGAGGGACATCGACTCGAAGGACGTCGACGCGCAGCGCCCTCTACAGAGAAAACATTTTCCGAGGCCAGCAGAGCTGGAAGGAGATATCTAAGATGAGGAATACGTCGGAGGACACAAACCCTTCGAAAAGGGCCATTCTATGGAGTCGAAAGCCTTTTCGGCGTCTAGAAGAACCGCTACCGCTTTATGCAAGGGATCTAGTGCTTCCATGACTCCAAACATGCGTCTGATGCCAAATGTTGTATTGCGGCTGGGTACAAATCCGGCCTGGTCTGCGAACACCAGTGCGGGCATCAGGGACATGAGTCTGGAGGCCAGGTTCTTGGCCAATATTTTATTGTCGAGGTTGATCAATGAGATTGGTCTGTACGAGCCGCACTCTTCAGGGGGGATTATTGGCTTTGTGCAGTAAGATCACATTCGCCTCGCGGAGGGTCGGGGGTAGTGAGCCGGTCTCTAATGCCTCCAGAAAAACCTGCAGCAGGAGTGGGGCAAGGATTGGTGCAAATGATTTATAGAACTCACCAATTAGCCCGTCGGGCCAGGTGCTTTGGTGCTTGGTAGATCTTTAATGGCCTGGAGGATTTCCTCTAGTGTGATGGGTAGGTTTAGGGGTTCTCTCAGCGTGGCGCCCACCCAGTACAGTTCTATATCTGCCAGATATTGCTTTAGCTCCTCTTGCGTGGCGGTGAAGTTGGCCTTGTATAAGTTTTGATAGAAGGCACAGAACATTTCGGCTGTTTCCTTGTCTGTATGTTCTAGGGTGTCCTGAGGGTTTCTGATTTGCTCTGTTTGTGTTGGTTTCCTATCTGCTGCTATCAGCCTCGCGAGGAGGGCTCCCGGTTTCTGCCATATTGTCGGATACGGTGGCAATGTTATAGAAATTTTAGTTCACGGTCTGCTGTCGCTCTGAACTTGTCTAGCTCTTTCTTCAGTGATGCTAGCACGTGTGGTTCCGGTGCTGTGGTCTGCAAGTGTTCGAGCTCCTTTAGTCAGGCCTCGCTTGAGGCCAGCTCGCGTCTTAAGAGTTTGAGAATACCTTGTTCTTTGTTTAAGCAAATCCCTCTGACGTAACATTTTAGGGATTCCCACAGGGTACTGGCAGATTTCACTGAGCGCTGGTTGAGTTCGAGGAAGGAGATGATCTCTGTATGGAGTTTGTTGGTGAACACCTGGTTCTGTAGGGATCCTGGTTTGAATCTTCAGTATCTTCTCCCCTCTGACGGGTCTGGTGGGGCACATACGACTGTGACTGCCGAGTGGTCTGACAAAGATCTAGGTACCATTTGGCTGTATAACCATTAGACTTGGCTGTGTGCGGAGACCAATATATAGTCAAGGCGGGAGCTGGTATTTTGGACCCTGGAGTGGAAGGAGTAGTCTCGGGTCTCGCCGTGTTGGCGTCTCCAGATGTCTACCAAGTCGAAGGCTTTGCAGATTTCGAGCACCTGGAGGGCTGCTTTAGGGACTGTTGTGGGCGGCGAGTGGGACCTGTCCCAGTGTGAATCTAATGCGGTATTCATGTCGCATGCCCATATGATTGTTGCGGACCTCGCTTCTCCCAGGTGCGTCATTACCCAGTCGAATTTGTTGTATCCATCTGTGTTTGGCCCGTATGAGTTTATAATGATGAATTCTGTTTTCTCCAGGATCGCGTGTACCAGGAACGTCCTTGTCATTTTGGACTGCGAGTAGTGAATTTTAGGGTTCTGTGTATTATGATTGCCACCCCTCGAGCGAATGAGGTGTATGATGCGAAGGATCTATGACGGCCCCCTTCTCGGGCCCAACGGTTCTCTGTTCCGGGGAGGAGGTGGGTTTCCTGAATCAGAGCAATGTCACTTTGTGCCTCCGGAGGTACTGTCTTCTTTCTCGTTTTGATCGGATTATTGCCCCCTTTAATGTTCCAAGTCGCTAACTTGAATGTTGTTGATGGTAGACTGTTTGATTATCTTTGGGGCAAGGTGATGGTTGATTGCGTCAGGCCAGATTGTTGCTGTGCTGCATCCAGGTTTCCGCTTTCCTGGTCGAGAACTAGTTTCGGTGCATACACTCGGTGATCCTGGGTGCAGGCGGGGGTGTGCGGACCCCAGGTAGGCACACTTCCATAACATTAAACAGATTCCCTCCCAGTCAAGGGCAACCCCCGACTTGCCCCTCAAATTTCCCCACCCAATTTCCCAAAACATAACTGAGCTGTGCTTGGGGCGCTAGGGAACTTCCAAGATTGGGCGCACCTTGAAATTCAATGTAGTTGTGAAGTCCAGGGGTTCATTTGGTTGGTGAAAGGTGGCCCAGAAGTGAGCAAGAGTGGGTGTCACGGCGGATCTCTTTCAGCCCGGTCTCTTCTCTGGAGTCTCGGATTGCCGATGGCTTGTTTGCACCGCAGCTTGTCGAGGAACAAGTTTGCCTCTTCGGGTGTGTTAAAGAATTGAGATTTGCCATCATGTTGGATTCGCAACTTGGCCGGATATAGCATGGAATAGAGCAGTTTGTTGTCCTGTAGCCGATGTTTCACTCCGGTGAAAGTTCTGCGTAGCGCTTGAACTGACAGGGAGAAGTCCGGAAAGAACCGGATGTCGTCTCTGTCGTGGTATTGATTCCCATTCTCCCTTGCAAGGCAGAGGATCGTGTCCCGGTCCTTGAAGTTGAGCAGTTTAGCTATTATTGGGAGAGGAGCTGTCCCAGGGACTGGTCGGCTTGTCGGGACCCTCTGGGGCTCTTTCCACTACAAATAAGTTGGAAAGCGCGGGCCTTCCAAATAGCTCTTCACGGAAGGTCTCCACAAAGTCTTCCATTTTCCTTGTGTTTGGTTGCTCGCTCACCCCTAGCACCCTAATGTTGTTCCGGCGGGATCACCCTTCGAGGTCCTCGTTTTTAGCCATGACGGCTTTAATTTAGGTTTCCAATGTTGTCACCTTGGTGCACAAGGAGGCCGCGTTATCCTCGATGTCGGGGATTCGTTGTTCTGCGGGGTCTAGTCTGTCTCCATGCTTCTCTAAGCAATGTTGTAGCTGGTTGACTTTTGTAGACAGGGAATCAAGTTTTCTGTCGATATTACCAATGCCGGCCTTTAATTCAAGGAGGATCTCTCTGATGTCAGAGGTTTGAGTGGGGTCATCGTCTTGGGGCATGGACCCCTCTGGGCTCTCCAGTCTATCTATCGCTTTTGGGTTTTTAACTATGGCTCCTGGCTCGAATGTCATCTTCCTTGGTGATTTATCGGATTTCCCCATCTTAGCGGCTTTGTTGTTCCCAGACTGAGTGCGGTGCACTGTCCGCGAGTTTCCCCCTTATTTCTTTCATCTCTAGGTGGTGACTGGCGGTAATCGTGGTTCACCAAAGATTCCCTAGCCGTGTGGTTTGTCCTCATGGGGAGCAGTTATAGTGGAGGGGCCTTCGTTGTTCAGCAGGGACTTGCCACCTTGTGGTGTTCTGCAGTCGGAGGGGATTTTCTGTTGTTGGCTGCCTTGTGCCTCGTTCTGGTGGGGGTTTGCTGGTTGTCAGTCACCTGGCATATGGTTGCTGCCCCCGGGCTGGTGAGTCCACTAAAGGTCAGGTGGGTCTTATGCTGCCCCTGTTGTTTTCCCCCGCTTTGGGGCCTATGTGACCAGGGTTGGGGGGGAGGAACCCCCTGATGGTGGACACAGGCTATGTTGTTGTGGTCTGCCCCGTGCTCGAAGCTCCTTGTGGCCTCTTTTGGAGATTGTTGGGGAGAGGGCTGGCTCACCTGAAGTGGCAGCCGCCAGCGCCGCCTTTCCTCCACGATATCTGGGCCCCAGTGCTGCTGGGCAGGTCTGGGGGTCGGAAGAAGGCTGCTGGGCGGGCCCTCGATCGATGTGCCTCGGGGTCTGCTGTTCGGCGTGCCGCGCCAAAACTCTGCCGGCTGGATTGCTCCGTGGGGCCTCCGCAATTTGGGCTGCTGCAGGGGGCCGCCCACCGCCTCGTCTGTCCCCGGA